>NC_143149.1:23960833-24264166 GCF_059928025.1 Delphinapterus leucas
CTGTATTGGAAGAAAGAAGAGATAATGTTGTTGTCATGGCAACTGGTAAGTTGTACTTAAGCAAATAATCTAATCCTTTAAAAAATAAAACTTCAAGGTTTTGACATGCTTAGTCTTTCCATAAACTCTCAAAATACAAATATGTATACAATTGGTGTGAAATGTAGAAGAGAGTGAGCTGAGGGTAGATGCTCAAATTTATGCATGAATTAACTCTTAGGAAGGTAGCACATTAGTAGTGACTGTTCATCTCATACAAGTATATTGTAAAAAGAAATCAAAGTACCAAGGATTTAGTTTTATTTGTCTGAATGTATTATTTTTATTTTAAGGGTATGGAAAGAGTTTGTGCTTCCAGTATCCACCTGTTTATGTGGGCGGGATTGGCCTTGTCATCTCTCCCCTTATTTCTTTGATGGAAGACCAGGTGCTCCAGCTTGAGTGAGTAATGCTTTCATTGCCACATTACCACCCTTTTTTTTTCTTTCTGTGAAGGAAATATTTGATTTATCATGTATGTTAAAATCTAGTTCGCAGTAATGCATTGCTAAAAGTGTTGCTTTGTCTTTATTAGTAATAAATGACACTTTAGTGGAAGAGCTTATATACTTTCTTGAGTTCTCTGTAATCCAAGGCTGCCAGATGGCCCCGAAAAAAATTTTTAAAAAGCAAATTTTATGCCAGTTTACACTACATATCACAAAATTCTTTTCTCTTTTGGTTACCCTTCTTTAGCCTAGTGTGAAGTATATACATGGAAGTGTAGTTTTTAGTTGTGAAAGATTTTAAATTTCTTTAATCTGAGCCTGCAATCTTTTTGGGAAACCCACCTTAACAGCCTGTCTTCTAATACAGCCTTTGAAGGAATTTATTTATCAAATTAGTGAGTTACAAAAAGAGATTGCAAAGAAGAAGGATGTACATCATTATATTTCTTTGTTCTTTCTCACTTAAAAATGAAGTTGATATTTGTAGTGTGCACATGGTTCCAGAATATTTGTTTTTCTTCTTACAGAATGTCCAACATTCCAGCTTGCTTTCTTGGATCAGCACAGTCAAAAAATGTTCTAGAGGATATTAAATTGTAAGTAATTTATATGATTTCTGATCATGTGGTCAAGCGTCTGTGGTATGTGGGAAAATTTTGTACACAAAAAATTTTTATTTAATGCATGGGCAAAATATCCATAATTTAAAAATATACTTCCTTTTTATAGTATATTTATGGAACTGTTAATTTTAAAATCTTTCAAGCTCAAAGAAATCTGTTATGTTCAGTTCTTGGACTGGAAGGCTAGCATTATTATGATAGAATTGTAAAATTTTGTTTTGGAAGAGAACTTGGAGAGTATCTAGTATTGTCTCATTTCACATATGAGGAAACTGAGGCCCAGAGAAAAGAATTTGCCCAAAGTCACCTAATGAATTAATGGCTGAGTGGGGACTGGTTTCTAGGTCTCTTGCCCCACCTATCCTGTCATGACATAATTCCTAACAAGAATAATGTCTCAGGCACACAGAAGTGTGTGTATATATGTATTAACATGTATATGCATATATATTAATACACATTCACATACACATACGTTTACTGAGTTTTAATAAATGCATACAAATATGTAACCTAAACTTCTAGCCAGATGTAGAATATTACTGTTACTCCAGAGAGTTCCTTCATGTTCCATCCCAGTCTGTCCTTCTATTCACCATCCTAAAGTGAACCAGTGTTTTAAGTTTTTCTACCATGCTTTTGTTTTGTCTGTTATAGAACTTCATATAAATGAAGTCATACAATGGGAACTCTTTTAAGATTTCTTTCCTTCAGCATCATGTTTTGACAGCTCCCCATGTTCTTGCATGTATCAGTAGTTAAAAAAAAAATCAGTGGTATTTTATTATATGAAATTACCACAGTTGTGTTTTCATTTCCTTATTGATGGACACTTAAGCCGCTTCTAGTTTTGGAAAATTACTAATAAATCTGCTATGAACATTCCTATATATCGTTTTATTTTATTTCTTTTTTTTTGCTTTTTGTTTTTTTTTTTTTGCGGTATGTGGGCCTCTCACTGCTCTGGCCTCTCCCGTTGTGGAGCACAGCCTCCGGACGAGCAGGCTCAGCGGCCATGGCTCATGGGCCCAGCCGCTCCACGGCATGTGGGATCTTCCCGGACCGGGGCATGAACCTGCGTCCCCTGCGTCGGCAGGCGGACTCTCAACCACTGCGCCACCACCAGGGAAGCTCTTTCTTTCTTTCTTTTTATTTTTAATTTTATTTTTGGCTGCGTTGGGTCTTTGTTGCTGTACACGGGCTTTCTCTAGTTGTGGTGAGCGGGGGCTACTCTTCGTTTTGGTGCGCGGGCTTCTAATTGTGGTGGCTTCTCTTGTTGAGAAGCACAGGCTCTAGGTGCATGGGCTTCAGTAGTTGTGGCACGTGGGCTCAGTAGTTGTGGCTCGCAGGCTCTAGAGCTCAGGCTCAGTAGTTGTGGCGCATGGACTTAGTTGCTCCGCGGCATGTGGGATCTTCTCGGACCAGGGCTCAAACCTGTGCCCCCTGCATTGTCAGACGGATTTTTAACCACTGTGCCACCAGGGAAGTCCCAGTGTATACAAATTTTTGTACAGACATATATTCTCATGTCATTGGTATAAACCAAGGAGTGGAATGACTGGGTCATGTAGTGGATATATGTTTAACCTTTTTATTCTAATTGAGGTAAATCTACATAATATAATATTCACCATTTTAATTATTTTCAAAGTGTACAGTTCAGTGGCTTTTAATACATTCACAGCGTTGTACAACCATCACCACTATCTAATTCCAGAACATTTTCAGAACCCACCCCCAAAACCTCCATGTCATGAAGGAGTCATTCCCTATTGTCCCCTCCTTCACTTCCTTCCCGTCACTAATCTTTCTGTCTCAATGATTTGCCTATTTTGGACATTTCATAAAATGGGCTCATACAGGATGTGGCCTTAATGTGTCTGGCTTCTTTCACTTTGTGTAATGTTATCAGTACTTCATTTCTTTTTGTGGATGAATAATATTCCATTGTATGGACATTTCATATTTTATATATTAATTCATCAGTGCTGGACATTTAGGTTGTTTCTACTTTTTGGCTGTTATGAATAATGGTACTATGAATATTTGTGTGTAAGTTTTTATGGGAACATATGTTTTCAGTTCTGTGTACATGCCTAGGGGTAGGATTGCTGAGTCATATGATAATTCTGTGTTAACTTTTTGAGAAACTGCCAGATGTTTTTGAGAGTGGTTGTACTGTTTCACGTTCCCACCAGCAGTGTCGTAGAGTTCCAATTCCTCCTCATCTCTGCCATCACTTGGTATGGCCAGTCTTTAATTTTAGCCATTCTAATAGGATGTCAGTGTGTTTTTAATTTGCATTTCCTTAATGACTAATGATGTTGAGCATCTTTTCATATACTTATTTCTTTGAGGAAGTGTTTATTTACATCTTTTGCCTATTCCTTATTTTTGTTTTTTTCTTATGAATTTTGATAGTCATTTATATATTCTGAATATAAATCCTTCATTTGGTATATGGTTGTCAAACATCTCTTAGTTTATGATTTCTCTTTTCATTCTCTTAACAGTTCCTTTAAAGAGCATCACTTTTTCATTTTTATAACGTTCAGTTTGTCAATTTGTTGTTTTATGGATTTTGCTTTTTGGTGCCTCACTCATGATCACAAATATTTTCTTTTTTATTTCCTTCTAAAAATGTTATAGTTTTATTTTTTTTATTTTTATTTTTTTCGATACGCGGGCCTCTCACTGCTGTGGCCTCTCCTGTTGTGGAGCACAGGCTCCGGACGCACAGGCTCAGCGGCCATGGCTCACAGGCCCAGCCACTCCGCGGCATGTGGGATCCTCCCAGACCGGGGCACGAACCTGTGTCCCCTGCATCGGCAGGTGGACTCTCAACCACTGCGCCACCAGGGAAGCCCAGTTTTATGTTTTACATTTAGATCTATGACCCATTTTGTGTACATTTTGCATATTGTACCAGGTATTGATTACAGTTCTTTTTTTTTGCATAGACATATCCATTTCTTCCAGCTCCATTTGTTGAAAAGACTATCCTTTCTGCACTGTATTTCTTTTGCACCTTTGTGAAAAATAAATTGACTAAATGTATGTGGGTTTATTGCTACACTCTTTATTTTCTGTTCTATCAACCTGTTTGCCTGGATTGGTGTCTTGAGTACTATAGCTTTGTAATAAGCCTTGAAATAGGTAGTACAAGTCTTCCACGTTTGTTCTTTCAAAATTTTTTTTTTGTTTTTGGTCTATTCTGGGTTCTTTTTATTTCCATAAGTATTTCAATATCACCTTTTCAACTAAAATGCCAGCTGGGATTTGATTGGGTTTACCTTGAATCTAGATATCTAAGAATTAGCTGTCTTTATAATTCTTATCACTGTTTTACACTGAAGAAACTGAGGCACAGCGAAGTTAAGTACTTGTCTAAGATCACTAGCTTGTAAGAGGTAGAACTGAGATTCAAACCTGAATAGTCTGGCGTCAGAACTAATTATTTCTACGATTTCCTGTGTTAACTAGACTGAGTTAATTTCATGAGATGAAAAGCATATCTGTTCTGTTCTTAATTGTTTTGTTCCAATTCCTAGTGAAAGCACCATGCCTAGCACACAGTAGATTAACTATTTCATAGACTTTTCATATAGAACATTGTTTCATTTTATTTAATTTGGTCTGTGTCTTCATTTGGTAGAATGGAAAAGAGACTCTATACATATTTTGCCCTAGCCCTAACCTTTATTGCAGACATTGTCTTAATTAGGATTATATCTGCCCAGAATGGAAATCAGTCACACTAGTTTAAGCAAATACTGAATTTTATATTAAGGATACAGGAATGTCTTGTGGATCCCTCTGAAAAGAAATTAGCCAGCCCTCAGGAAGAGACTGGAATGGGTATTAAAAATACAGTAGGGCTTTCTTTTTATCCATAGCCTCTGTGTGTATTCCTCATTCTTCTCTCTGAGGAGGTGAGCATTCTCTGCTTTTCTAGTTACAAAATAGATTGCTCTGCAGCTTCTTTTTGTTTCTTTTAACACGTTACAGGTCTTGACACTTGGAGACTGAGTGGTTGTTTCTTGGTTAGACCCCCAAATCCTAGGACTTTCATATGCTGTCTGTCCCTGGCCCAAGAAGATGTAGGCAAGACAGCAGAGCACACAGGAGAAACATGGCTGCTATGGATTTAATCATGGAGATGGGGGTCAAGGGTAGGGTAATGGGTGGATTGCTAACACATAAAAAAGGTTTACTCTAGGCTTGATCATTTAACTCACGTCACTGTAGTTTTGGGGCTAGACTGCTGGAAATCAGAATCTGGCTCCTAATGGCACCTTATGCTGAGTACTTCCTGGCTGGTATTGCCCACGTTTGTTTTGATGCATTGAAGTGAAATCAAAGAACCAGAATATGTGCATCTCTACACACATATAACATTCATTTTGTTTTTAATAAGTGGCGTAATATACTATTTAAAAAATTATCAGGTGTTATGGTTTTCAGTTGTATTCATTGGGTGATTGTTTTTATATTTCCTTTCCTGTTTCTTTGTTTGTTTTTACAGAGGCAAATACCGGATTGTGTACATAACTCCAGAATTCTGTTCAAGTAACTTGGACCTACTCCAGCAACTGCAGGCTAATATTGGTAAGTGGTATGATAGAATCTTTATAAGTATTTATTAAATTGAGATATTCTTTAAAGTTAAGCTTATGAATGGATACCGGATGTTACTTCTCTTAAACTTTATTTCAAACCTTATCTCCTCCAGGAAATTTCTGCCTCTTCAACGTGGTGTCTCTCCTGTCCTATCCCAAAGTATCCTGTAATTCGCTCTGCCATAGAAATTAGGCTCCTGCATTGTAATTACCTGTCTATATATCTGTTTTCTTCTGCTAGACTGTAAGCTTTTCAGAGAAAAATGCCATTGTTATTTCTTTATATTTCCCGAGTGCAGTGCCTGGCACATAGTAGGCATTTAAATGTATTGTTGAATAAATATTGAATCTTAGATTCTGTGAAATTATCATTTCCTCTTTTTCATATTCTGAATCTAAATTAAGTCAGTGTAGTGGTTCTCTACCCTTGTTGTTCATGAGAATCACCTTTCAAACTTTAGAAAAATGTCAGATCCTCAAATCTTGAAAATTGTGATTTAATGCACCTGGCTCGAGGCTGCGGCATCTGTAGTTTTTTTCGCAGGTTATTCTGATGTGTAGTCAGGTTGGAAACCACAGTACCTTTGATTATTTGCTATCAGTGAGTATGATTAATTTAAAAAATTAGATAGTCAGAGCCTGTGTCCTAGAAAATGTAAATATAGAATTAGTTAAAAGCTGGTATCATTTTTTTTTTCTTTTGTGATTAAAACATTTCTGTCAGTTTTTCGCTTTTTTTTTTTTTTTATTGCATTACGCGGGCCTCTCACTGTTGTGGCTTCTCCCGTTGCGGAGCACAGGCTCCGGACGTGCAGGCTCAGCGGCCATGGCTCACGGGCCTAGCTGCTCCGCGGCATGTGGGATCTTCCCGGACTGGGGCACGAACCCGCATTCCCTGCATCAGCAGGCGGACTCTCAACCACTGTGCCACCAGGGAAGCTCGGTTTTTTGCTTCTTGATGGTTAGGCTCAGCTATCCAAGAGTTGCAGTCACGGCTTCTATTGTAATTGCACATATTTCAAACATTCAGCTGAACCAAACAATCTTAGCTTTCTAATGTAATATGATCTCGTTTTATAATTATCTATTAAAATAATTCCTAACAGGTAGTTTTTTAACACTGCAGTGTCTCATTTAATGGTTACTTGCATATAACTCTAGGAAAGCATTTAACAGTTGTTCTAACAATATAGTGAAAACAAATACCTTTTAATATGTGTTAAATATCAGCAAAAGAATGAGGGCAGAAATTAGCATTTGATTAAATATATTATCAAGAATTGCATCCATCAGCTGTTAAACTCCCCTGTTGCCATGTTATATTTTTGCCTTAAATGGAAAACGAATTTGATGTGTGTCCTATTAGGTTGTATGAAGTTCTTATGAATATTTCACTTTAGATTAAACCCAACAACCCTAGATATATAAATTCCATGGTTTTACTGCAAAAGTTAGGGTCTATGTCCATGGTGGTCTGAATATGTTTTGCTCCATTTTAGTATTTGTTTTGTTTCTGTGGTGGAGTTAATCCAGTATTTACTTAGATCCTTTTGACAGGTAGTTCTAGTTCTCTATTTTAATCTTTTTCTAAAGGATTAAATTATGAACACTGCAGTTATTAGAGCTGCGTACTCTGCATAAAATGGATGAAAATGCTCTTTTTGGTTGACTGTCAATGTTGAACAAAATAGAATAAATTCTTTCTGAAATACTTTTATTTGCAGGAATTTGTAAAACGCTTGCAGCAGGGAATATACTCAGAATTTTATCTGTACAGTAGTTTGACATTTAGCTATTCAGATTTATGATTTTTATGATGTGTTATTATTTAAGTAATATGGGTATATAACAGAAGCAGCAAACAGAATTTTACATGGAGACACCTTAAAAGCAAACACACCTGTAATTGTCTTGTAACTTTGGAAGTAGGCTTGAATGACAGGTGTGCCAAAATGAAATATGTCCTGGACCTGGGCAGACACTTGGACTTGCACGTTTAATGTGGAAGTTGGCAGAAGCTTGCCTCAGCTGCTTGTGAAGGGCAAAGTTTAACTCAATTAAAATCTAGTTAGTTGGACTTCCCTGGTTGCGCAGTGGTTAAGAATCCGCCTGCCAATGCAGGGGACACAAGTTCGAGCCCTGGTCCGGGAAAATCCCACATGCCACAGAGCAACTAAGCCCATGTGCCACAACTACTGAGCCTGCACTCTAGAGCCCGCGAGCCACAACTCTGAGTGCATGTGCCACAACTACTGAAGCCCGCATGCCTAGAGCCCGTGCTCCACAACAGGAGAAGCCACCGCAATGAGAAGCCCGCGTACCACAACTAAGAGTAGCCCCCACTCGCTGCAACTAGAGAAAGCCCACATGCAGCAACGAAGACCCAATGCAGCCAAAAATAAATAAATACATAAAATAATAAAAATAGATAAATAAATAAAAATTCTTATTAAAATAAGCTAATTAGTCAAACCTATAATTATAAGGAAGGTTTTAAAATAAAGGAGGAGCTGTCATCTTAGTTTTAATTTATTTAATTTAAAATCTGGGTCATGTAGTTTCTAAACCCAAATAAGTATAGTGGTAACATTGAATTTGTCCCAGCCACTCAGGAAATAGAAATTTGATGTGATCAACCTGTATTTGTTCATATTTAGTAGGTTTCTTCTTTTTCTTTCTTTCTTTCTTTTTCTTCTCCAACTCATTGTACTTGGTAATCTCAATGAATTGTAATTATTTGCTTGTCTGTCTGCCTCCTCTTTTAGAATTATGAGCTCCTTAAAATCATGGATTGCATTTTACTAATCATTTTATACCTAGAAGAGTGTTTGGAACATAGTGGGAATTTAATAACTATAATAATAATAGCTTATTTTTTTTTATTGAGCTGTCTTTTATGCCAGCCCCTATCTTAGCATTTTACATGAATGATCTAATTTAATCTTCAGAATAACTAAAAAATGTTAGGTACTTTTATCACCTACCTTATACTTGTGGGAAACTGACACTTGAAAGCTTAAGTAACATGCTTAAGGTAATATAAATAGTAAGCCAGGTTATGCATCTAGGTAGTCTGACTCTAGAGCACATGTTTTTAATCATCTCACTAGTGGCAAAACATCATAAATTCTCAGATAAGCATCAAGTAGTGATCATCCCCATTGAAGGGAAATATTATTTTTGTCTTAAGTATTAATTTGGTGATCGAGGGCAAAAGCACTACTGTCACTACTTTGAAATATCTGAAGACGTTTTAGTGAATGATTATAAAATAAAGCCCTTTTCTGAAATGCATTACTACACACTTAATTCTGTTTCAGTGTGGGTGTGTGGTGTGAGGGCAGAGTAGAGGCGTTGCTAGGGGAAGAGAACAAAGTACATTCCTTCTTACCTACTTTGTACATAATGAGATTTAGTTCTTCCCTTACCATTTTATATTGGAAAACGTGGATGTCATCCGTCTTCCAGAACTGGCATTACAGAGGAACTCTGCAGTGTAATATGTGATCAGTCACAGACAGTGATGCATTTAATCTTAGTATGAAATACGCTGAGTCTTTCTATCTCTCTTTTTTTGGTTGTTTTTACTGCATTTACTTATTTATTTTATTTTTGGCTGCGTTGGGTCTTCGTTGCTGCGCACGGGCTTTCTCTAGTTGTGGTGAGCGGGGGCTACTCTTTGTTGCGGTTCGCGGGCTTCTCACTGCAGTGGCTTCTTGTTGCGGAGCACGGGCTCTAGGTGCGCGGGCTTCAGTAGTTGTGGCACACGGGCTCAGTAGTTGTGGTTGTGGCTCACAGGCTCTAGAGTGCAGGCTCAGTAGTTGTGGTGTACAGGCTTAGTTGCTCCACGGAATATGGGATCTTCCCAGACCAGGGCTCGAACCCGTGTCCTCTGTATTGTCAGGAGGATTCTTAACTACTGAGCCACCAGGGAAGCCTCTCTATCTCTTTTGATAGCTAATCCATGAGATAAAATTGAAAGTATTACCAAAGAGAAAGAGAACAGCTCTTTTTTTTAGGGCATTATCGTTGCAAATGAGTGATAGCTTTGAGGACAAAGTAATAGTAAGTAACTAATTTCTCTGAGGAATAATGATGAAAGTTAAAATTCAATAAATATGTTGTTTGAAAAATATATATTTCTCTCTTTTATCCATATGCCTTTTATCCATATATCTCCCTTTGCCTATTTTCAATAATGATTTTTGGTGTTATCTGATGTTATTTATGCTTATATTTTTATATGAACCAAATACTTTGATTTGAATTATTTCTACTACTTTCTGTAATATTTATATATTCTAATGAAGATGGTGGTAACAATTTAGATGCGTTTATTACTTTTTTTGAACTTTATTTTCTCCATTTACATATTTTTCTTTTTTTATAGGTATCACACTTATTGCTGTGGATGAGGCTCACTGTATTTCTGAGTGGGGACATGATTTTAGAAGTTCATTCAGAACTTTGGGCTCCATAAAGGCAGTACTCCCATCGGTAAGCTTTGCCAAGTGCAATGTCTTGAAATGACTTTCTTACCAAGGGAGAGTCCAGGATTGGGGAATGGCCAAAAAGCTGAAGATTCCTCTATGAAAGGGCAAATGGATGTTGTAAGCAGGGGAAAGATTTTTTTAAAAATTCTAACCTTGACTTCCTTCTAAGCTTGGCATGTAATTTATTGAGGAATACTATAGAGCAGGACTTGGCAAACTTTTTCTGGTTCTCACATTTTCTTTCCTAATTATAAAGAACAGGAAAGTTTTACATGAGTGTTCTATATGAATGGCATATTTTATACGAAGAGCTTAAAAACTTAAAATATTGGCAACCATTTTATTTTTTATTTTTAAAAATTATGGATTCACAGGGCTTCCCTGGTGGCGCAGTGCTTGAGGGTCCGCCTGCCGATGCAGGGGACACAGGTTCGTGCCCCGGTCCGGGAAGATCCCACATGCCGCGGAGCGGCTGGGCGCATGAGCCATGGCCGCTGAGCCTGCACGTCCGGAGCCTGTGCTCCGCGGCGGGAGAGGCCACAACAGTGAGAGGCCCACGTACCCCCCAAAAAATAAATAAGTAAAATAAATTAATTATTAAAAAAAATTATGGATTCACAGGCAATTGTAAAAAACAAAATGTACAGGGATGTTCTATGTACTGTTTCCCCAGTGGTAATATCTTGAATAACTGTAGTATAGTATCAAGTAGGTATATGACATTGCTACAGTTTATTCTTAGTTCACTAGTTTTATAAGTGTGTATGGGTATGTATGTATATTGTCCTATACAGTTTTATCTCATATGTATGTTTGTATAACTTCCATTGCAATAAAGATACAGAACTATTCCATTACCATAGGCTCCCTGGAGCTGTCCTTTTACAGGCATACCCACCATTCCCATCACCCCTAACCCTAACCCCTGGTGACCACTAATCTGGTCTCCATTTGTATAATTTTGTTATTTCAACAATGTTAAATAAATTGAATTGTATGGTTTGTCACCTGTTGGAACTGGCTTATGTGAGTAAACCCAAAAAAAAAGTATTAGAAATTATTTGTTATTCTTTTGATAGATTATCTAGTTCAACCTCATTTCTTATTAAGCGTGCTTATTGAGAGCTATCTTAAATATAGTTTCTTTTTTCTTAGCTCTTCTCATAAAGATTTGAGTGGAGCAGACATTACAATAAAACAAAACGAAAGAACAAAAAACTTGAATGTAACACTTAGCAAGGATATATTGGAAGAGAATCAAAGTAATGTGAATTGAGTTCCAACTACGGGACTGGCCTTGGGTCAGTTTTTTTTTTGTTTTTTTTTTTACGCGGTATGCGGGCCTCTCACTGTTGTGGCCTCTCCCGTTGCGGAGCACAGGCTCCGGACGCGCAGGCTCAGCGGCCATGGCTCACGGGCCTAGCCGCTCCATGGTATGTGGGATCTTCCCAGACCGGGGCACGAACCTGTGTCCCCTGCATCGGCAGGTGGACTCTTAGCCACTGCGCCACCAGGGAAGCCTGGGTCAGTGTTTTTATCTTGGTTAACCCTCATAACAATCAAGCAACATTTTTTTAATATAATTTTTAAAGGTTACATTCTATTTACAGTTATTACAAAATATTGGCTCTATTCCCTGTGTTGTACAATACATCCCTGAGCCTGTCTTACACCCAGTAGTTTGTACCTCCCACTCCCCTACCCCTGTGTCGCCCCTCCCCACTGCCCACTAGTTTCATTACCTTCCTCTTGAAACAGTTCTTCTCATACCAGTAGGATAGCACACTCCCTGGTTCTCTTCCTTCCTTATTATCTCTTCTTTCTCAGTTTCCTCTGCTTATTTCTTTTCATCTCCCTGCCCTTTTAACATTGGCATGCCTAAAACCTTAGTCTTTGGACCTGTTCTCTTTCCTCTCTGTACTTACTTCCTTGGTCATTTCAACCAACATATGGTTTTAACTAAAATCTATATGCTGACAACTCCCAAATTTATATCCTCATCCTGAATTGATACCAGCAATGTATGAGTGGTTCAGTTTCTCTCCCTCCTTTTTAGCATTTGCTGTTATTATTACTATTTTTTATTTTAATCGTTTTATGGATTAATATATGTATATACACACACACACTTACATAAACGTTAGCTGCCTATTCAACGTCTCTCTACTTCGATGCCTGACAGGCATCTGAAACGTAACCTATTCTTAACTTCCTGATATTCTCTCCACCCCAGAACAGCTCTTCCCTCAATCTCCCCCATCTCATTTAGTAGCAGCTGCATCCTTCTGGTGCTCAGGCCAAGATTTTTGGAATTTTCTTCCACTCTTCTTTTTCTCTTACAGTCTACCCCACATTTAAACAGTGAAGAAATCTCATGAGGTCTTCAGAATATGTACAGAATCTGATCACTTCTCTCTTGGTCTCTGCTACCACCCTGGTACAAGCCACCGTCTCCTTTCACCTGGCTATTACAGCAGTCTCCTGGTTGGTCTGTTTTCACTCTTACCCTCCTTAGTCTATTTCAATACAGCATCCAGAGTGATATTTCGAAAATGTTAAGTCAGACAGATCATGTCTTCTGCTCAGAACCCTCCGGTTGCAGACCATTTCACTCTAAATAAAGACAGACACTACATATCTTAAATGATCTGGCCTCTATTTTCTCTTTGACCTCATCCTCTGCTACTTGTCTCCTCATTCACTGGCTTCTAGCCGTACTGTTTGTTTTCATTGATATTCTTCAAAGGTGCCAACCGTGCTCCTACTTTAGGGCTTTGTTCCCACTCTGCACTCTCCCTGAATAATTCTCCCCTGGGTAGTTCACATGGTGTATCCCTCACTTTTCTCAAGTCTGCTGAAATATTAGCTTTTTTTTTTAGGCCTCCTGGGCCACCATATTCAAAATTTCAAATTAACCTCTCTCCCCCAGCTCTCAGCTTTCCTCATATTCCTTTCCTGTTTTTAAAATAGCACTTATCACTGTTTAACTTAACGTATTAAGAATACACTTTGTCTATTGCCTGTGGGTCCCCACTAGAATGTTCTTTGTGGGCAGGGTTTTTGCTGATTTGGTTTATAAAATCTACAACAGTACCTGGCACATAGTGAGTGTTCCATAAGTAATGGGGTAAATGAATAAATGAATTTCGATGAGAAAGCTGAGAATGTGAGAAGTAACTTTCCCACACAGGCAGTGAGTGGTAGGGCCGGGCAGTGCTCCACAGTAGGACACTATGCTGGTTTCTAAAGCAAATGACTTGAAAGAAGTTTAAAATAGTTTCTGCCCTAAAGTAGCACATAGTCCAGTAAAGGAGTTTAGATTCAGATTTACCTATAAAAGTAGAAGCAATAGTACCAAACAATAAATGGTGTATGGAACAGTATGAATAATATAGAAAGATTAATAGTGTTAATAGTACCTGTATAGAGAAAGAAGATATTTGTATGGTGACAGTCACTAGGCTCAGGTTCCTTGAGGACTGCTTTCTATTAATTTAGAACGGTTTAAAGTAAGCTTTTAGAAACTAGGAAGATTGCTTTCTTGAATCCTTTCCTGGGCATTTGATTCTAGAAGGATTGTGTTAGAGGAGTTTTAAATGTTTTATGCAGTTCTGAAACACTTTTCAGTGTTGAATTAAGTCTTTTATTATGTCAGGCTGTGGACTCCATTCGATTCTTTTCATTTCTTGGGATGATTCACTGTAGCACAGGTTGTTCGTCAAGCAACGGCTGAGAAAACCTTTTTCCCCTAGTGTTTTCATGAATTCTCTTTATTAGCTAAGTGATGAGAAATGCCACCTGGTGGTTGTAGGACTCTCATTTTCCTCACTGTTCTCAGTGCTTTTTTTCTTCTAATCACAATTACCCTGGGACAACTGGCATAAACCCACAGTGCTTCACACCATATTATTTCAGTAAGTTCAAAAATAGCAAAAAATCATTAACTCATTGTGCATAAAGATTACCATTTGGAGAGAATCTGACAAAATGAGTCTCAAGAAAGAGCAGCCAGGTAGAAAGCTTTACATCAGCCTCAAAATTCTGAAATTCAAATAAGAGGAACTGTGAGAAATGTGAGACATGTTGGATCTTCCCATTACTTTCTCCCCAGCCCTTTCGCAAAGATCAGCACATAGTAGACACTCAGGAACTATCTGGAGTTAGTGAATGAATGAATGAATGAATGAAGCATGATATCATAGAGTACATAGATTAACTATACCACCCAAATTTAGAAGCAGATATAGTTCTTGGAATTCGTAGATGTGACACCGTTGAAGTGTATGTCTAAGGCATTCCTAAATTTATAGTCACAAGATTAATTTACATTTTGTTGCTTGTTTTAACAAAACTTGGTACTTATTAAGAAACCAAGATTTGCCTACTGAAAGAACAAGTTTCATGAGTTAAGAACTTGGTATAACTGAGTGACAGGGTAATTTATCACCCACACCAGTTTGCTTTTGAAAATTAAAAGGTGCAAGCTATTAATAACTATGCTGTGATGACAGGATAAACTGAGAGTATCCCAGCAAACCAGGCTGTATGGACACCTTTCTCCTAACCAGCCTGTGTGTTATTTTTACACTTCACTGTAGTTTATAACTTTTTTTTTTTGTGGTATGTGGGCCTCTTACCGCTGTGGCCTCTCCCGCTGCGGAGCACAGGCTCTGGACGCGCAGGCCCAGCGGCCATGGCTCATGGGCCCAGCTGCTCCGCGGCACGTGGGATCCTCCCGGACCGGGGCACGAACCCGCATCCCCCGCATCGGCAGACGGACTCTCAACCACTGCGCCACCAGGGAAGCCCTGTAGTTTATAACTTTTAAGCACCAAAGATTCTAAGGGAGAATATTCTGTTCATTTCTGAAGTGAAAGTAAATATTGTTCCATTAAGTTTAATACATTCCACTACTTTATTCTATTTTTCTAAGTTGTGGAAGCAACATTCTTAACTGTGACTTTCTAGAACGTTGGCAAAGGAGGGAATTTATATTGATTTTTCCTGTTAGTAGGTCACTAGAATAAGGAGTTTCTAGTGGCAAAGTAAGAATTTTTAAGTTAGAAGAGAGGTTAACATCCTGTAGCCCTCTCCATCTCATATTTTGATGAAAAAACTGAGGCCAAGAGAAGTTAGCCCTTTCCAAAGTCAGTGGCAAGTCTGGGAGTAGTGGCCATGTCTCTGCAGTTCTTTTGTAGAATTCTTTTCAGTTGTTGCAGTAATATCAGTGATAGCTGACACATCTTGAGTGCTTACTAGACACTAGACCTTTGTGTTCAGCACACTAGACCTTTTATCCCATTTGGTCTTCACAGTGACTTTATGAGGCTGCTGCTGTTATTACAACCATCTTATAGATGAGGATACCAAAGTTCAGAGAGTGAAATAAACAGCTCAAGGGACTTCCCTGGCAGTCCACTGGTTAGGACTCTGCGCTTCCACTGAAGGGGGCACGGGTTCGATCCCTGGTCAGGGAACTAAGATCCTGCAAGCCGTGCGGCGTGGCCAAAAAAATATATATGTGTCAAAAAAATAAACAGCTCAAAATGTCACATCTAGTTAGTGGCAAAGGCAGGCTTTGAACTCAGGCAATTGATTCTAAATGAGATTTTTACACCACTGTGCTGCTTTTTGCCAGATTTTTCTACTAGTTCAAAATGTGTTATGGTTCATGCTTATTTCCTTCTTTTCACAAAACCATTGCTCATCCACTCATACATTATATTGCTTAGAAACAAACCAGGCCCTCTTGTCTTATAGTCTCTATCCTGAAAACTTCTTTCTTTATGTGTATATGCAGTTAAACAACAAGCATTTTTTAGTGCATTTGTAAATTGTTTGAGTAACGCACTTACATTGATGGAACTCTTTGTTGTTGTGAGGGTGAGAATATGCATGTCCTAAGAACTTCAGTGTTTAAACTTCCCTTATTCTCAGCCATATATTTGCTATAGATATTTTTATTTGCTATAAAGACATAAAGCAGCTATATACATATATATTAAGCCTCGATTAGAGAAACTAACTTCTTTATAAATTGGCATATTCATATATAAGTTGTTAGGCAGACACTCTCTAAATTCAGAGAACAGTCTGATTGTAAGCCAAAAATCAATTAAGTTAATTTGGGGTATTTTAAAAATAATTTCACAGAATTTAAGGATAGAGAATACAAAAATGCCAATTACCTGGTCACATTGATTTTGATATAATTTTTTTCCCATTTAAAAATTACTCCCAGACTTAATTGATTTTTTTTACATGAGCTTTGAGATAATTTTTAATTCAGCAAAGCTATATTGATTGTAAAAATAGTTTTTAATAAATTGTATCTTGTTTTTAAAATTCTGTAATTGCTTTTTTACAAATTGCACTTAAATTTTCATGTATGTACGATAATTGCTTAAACTGATTTGTGAGGTAGATGCATCTGAAGAGCTATGTTATGAGGATATTATTTACTGCATTTGTAATAAGCTAAAAAGAGTATTAAGAAAGTTGTAATCTTGGAAATCGAGCAGCTAATGATATAGGAACAATTTTTCTGATTATGAAATAATAGCATAGTTGATTAGTACTCCCTATGATAATAGTGACAGAAATATTAAATCTAGTTTCATGGGAGGTGTGTTGTTACCCCACTTTAGAATTTCTGAAAGATCACACACTCATGTTTTTCCTGGTACCTGCTGTGCCTCCTGCTTTGGCTGCTAAGGCAGTCAAGAAGTCTTTGCTAGATTGAAAATAGAACATGACTAGGTTGCTCAAGGAATCAGTTAATAATAGATGTTTCATTCTCTCCTTTTTTCTTTTACATATTATGCCACGGTTAACCCACTAAAACTGGTGAGAGGTTATCCAGATCACTGAGAGCTTTTCTTTTACAATAGATCTGAAAAGCCATCGACCAATATATTTAATATAAGGAGACAAAAAAGACTCGGGCTTTGTATAGGTAGATTTTCAGTGAATGAAGGGTTTATAACTTGTGAATGATAGATTAATGAAAAATAAGACATAACATACCCCTCATTTGTACCAGCACTAATATAAATGTAAAAATAATAAATGGAGAGGTAGATAGTTAATCAATGGACTTAACTTAATAAGGTAGATTGCATTTAGAAATCTTATGAATTTAGTGTTTTATTTGAATGATTTCTCAGAAGGCTGAGAAACAAGTATGAAAGAAGTGTTCTTCTCTTCTTTGAAAGAGAATAATTTTAAAGTTGCATTTTTAACCCTGTTTCTCTGTTCCTCCTGTAATTGTCTTCCAGTCTCTTTCTAAGAGGCAGTAGATGTTGGGAATTATTGAGCTCTTCCCTTGGTTAAAAATCACTTTTACTTATTTCAGGTTCCAATTGTTGCATTGACTGCTACTGCAAGTTCTTCAATCCGAGAAGACATTGTACGTTGCTTAAAACTGACGGATCCTCACATTACCTGTACTGGTTTTGATCGACCAAACTTGTATTTAGAAGTTGGACGAAAAACAGGAAACATCCTTCAGGATCTGAAGCAATTTCTTGTCCAGAAGACAAGGTGAGAATTTCGTGGTTGATAAATTTTAGTAACTATTTTCTTCTTTTTAAAAAATGTATTTTATTTTTTAAAGTTATTTCCTTCTAATGTATATTTAACGTATTTCAAATTCTGCTTAGCTTTGGTTCAAGTCAAGTGTGATGTTATATAATCAGTGACTGAGGAAGGTAGAAACTAATTCTTCTAATATTTTTATACTCCATACTGTTACTTGAAGGGGACATACACTTAATAATTGACAAACAACAAAAACATGAGTCTTTGAATTCTGTCTAGTTCACTAGTTATATGACTAACTTGAGTATTAAGGAATTAAAAGGTCATCTTAATAATAAATACTTTTTGAGCCCATATCATGTGCCAAGGACTATCGTAGGTGCTTCATATAAGTGATCTAGTTTGATCCTTATAACTGCTCAGTAAGCTACATATTATTTTCATTTTACTGATGAAGAAACTGTCACTAGCTCTTCTTCCTATCTATTTTGCTTGGAGGCATTTTATAGGTATGCTAAGAAAGCTTCCCTGAGCCTTATTCCCTGATTTGTTTTCTCAGTGAAAATCTTATAACTTTCGTCTTATGAAATGTGTTTTTAAGTCAGAGTAGATGGAAATAATGTTTGTCCTACCAATATAAACAGAAAACAAATATAGGAAAATAGGGTTTAAAGAATATCATTAGTGTTTTTCTTTTCAGAAAGGGGTAAAAAGAAGATTGACCCTAGGTAAGGAAACCCTATGGTAACTCTTGGGGTCCTTTAGGATGAATTTAAATGTAGAGTTCACTCTTGGCTTGACTGTCCTGTATTCAGATTAAAGCAAGAATGTGATGAATATACTCTGGGTGTTCTGCCTGCTCTAGGGATCTCTCCAAAGTGAATACACATCATACTTCACTTTCTTTCTGTCCTAAAGGTAAAACTTTCTCTTGAAGAAGGCTGTTTATTTTAGGTTAGAGTATCCATAGTCAGATCCTTATTTACTTACCTAATGTTTGGTCCTTTTCAGTCCATAGTATTCTCAATCTCTATGGCATTTCCCCCTAACCCTCTCCTTTTTTTTTTTTTCCTGACATTGTGATTATATTGTCCTCTTATGATATCTTATGTAAATAATTTCTTCTCACTATCTTTCATGTTAATTCTGCTAACTGAGGTTTTTATTACTTTTTAGTTCAGACTGTTATAGTCTCTCCTAACAGACATCCTTGTTCCTCAGGGCTCCCTGATTTTCAGATTTATCATCTGAAAGCACATCCCTGGGTCATGGTGTTCCTTTCCTGTGGACTAAAGGCCAGACTCCTTAGGCTAACGTCCAAGACCATCCAAAGATTTTGATATTGAATGTGACAGTGGTTTTTCTAAAAGCAAATCTGGAAAGATTTTGTACCCATTTTCAATCCTCCAAGAAGAGTTGTGGTAGCAGGGAACCATTCAGAGTCAGAATGCTCTCTGCAGATCTTGGGCAAATAGAAATTTACCTCTTAATGAGCACTGAGATGGAGGGTAAATTAAGACTTCAAAGTATTACCTTTTATTTTCATTTTCTTCCTTTCATTTAATTCTGCCATTTGTTTATCAGTATTCACATTTTTTCTCTTCATTGAGCTAACATGTTTCTTAAACTCTGATCTTATTTGTTTTCTATATGCATGGTGCATTTAAATTAGGTCAGCCCCTCTCACCTATCTAATTTAATGGTTAAATGATGATAGATTTTTTTTCCCCCTCAGGAAATTGTTATGAGGAAATAACAGTCTTTAGTAAACCTCTTGGCAAAGTAGTGAATCCTTCTGTAGTAGTGAGGTAGGAGATAGATGGGCTCCAGGCTGAGCAGCTGCAGCCAGTCTCCTGCTGACACTTTGAGATAAGATGCCAGGAGGAGCATTGGGCCCTGAGACCACAATTTCCTCATTCTGTGGTCAAGGGGATTTCTCAGCCTGACACATGTGCAGAGAAAGTCCTCAGTCATCCCCTAAGGAATTCGGGACGACATAACTCTAGGGGAGGGGCCAAAGGAGGGAGGAGATGCCAGCCCATAATATGTCCTGCCACCCTCCCAGAAACCTTTGCACTGGAATCCATCTAGACTGAGAGATGCGTGTGATGCCCCAAGAAGGACCCTGAGTCAGGACAGATATGGGCAAAAGCAAGATGATTGGCCAGAGACAACCTGGAAGACTGCCCCCATGCAAGTGATCTAAGCCACCCCTATTGGGTGCAGCTCACTCTGCGAGTTTGCCCATGTGCTCTTCCACACCAGCCTTTTGGGCTGTTTGAGTCCATGCAGCCGTGTTCTGAATCTTTTAGACTCCTGGTCCCGGAGGATACACCCCAGTGTAAGAAAAATAATCTCTTATTATATAGTCATAGGACAATGACTATATAATCAAAATATCCTCCCCAAGGAATCCCTGGCAACTGCAACATTTTTCTCTGCACAAGGAACTAAGTTCAACCAGAGACGTCTGATTCAGGGTCGATGGGGATCTAGGGGACACTCCGAACCCCTTCCAAATTAAAGCCTCCTGGTAAATGTATCCAGGACACCGGATTCCATTCCTAGGTGAGCCTCTTCGTCCTTGGCTGCAGGTTGCTCAACATGGGAGGATCCCCTTCTAAGCCAGAAGAAACACCTCTGGGATGTGTCCTTAAGAACTGGAAGCTTTTAAAATTAGACGGGCTAAGAAAAAAAAAGCTTAAGTTTTACTATAAGACTGCCTGGCCTTTATATGTTGGGGGATGGAGAAACATGGCCCCAAAATGGGTCTCTAAATTATAAAACCATCTTGCAACTGCATCTTTATTGCTGTAGGTTGGGAAAATGGACTGAGTTTCCCTATGTCCAGGCCTTCATGTCCCTTTACCAGAATCCTGCTCTATGTGGCTCCGGTAATCAGAGGCCTGGAGAATCAGAGAATTCTCTCGACATTCTAGACGGTCCTCATTTAACTCCCCCAAACTCTCAGGAGAGAAACTGAGCCTCTCCGACTCCTATAAGTACCCCTGCTTCTCGGGATCCCCCTGGCCAATCCCAAACCTCGCCTTCCTATGCATACCCTCTATACACACTGGTACCCCAGGATGAAAAAGCTAGTCCCACAGGGGTAACCCGTAGTGGGACTTCCTATCACCGAGGATCAGGGAGAATATGCCCTCTTGGGCAAGTGGCAAATGGCGAAGGCACAATCAGAGTACACGTGCCCTTCTTCCTAACCGATTTAGCCCAGTGCAAACAAAGCCTGGGCCAATTTTCTGAAGACCCTAGTAGATTTATTGAAGGATTTCAGGCCCTAACCCTGGCCTTTGATTTAACCTGGAAGGATGTTCAAATAGTACTATCTACCCGCTGTACCCATGAGGAGAAAGAAGCAAAGGATTTGGATAGCAGCCCAGGGACACACTGACCAGCTCTCCAGGGACCAACCCAACATTCATGATATGGGTGGGGACGCAGTCCCAAATCAGGATCCCCCTTGGGATTATAAGTCCCTGGTGGGAACGAGGGCCAGGAACCACGTGGTTCAATGCCTGTTAGAAGGAATGAGAAAATGCATTAGAAAACCAGTCAACTATGAAAAGGTCATGGAAGTGACCCAAGAGAAAGAAGAAAACCCAGCCTTCTTTCAGGGACGGCTTGTGGAGGGTTTTAAAAAATTTACTAACATAGACCCCTCCATTCCCGAGGGTCAGTCCCTGCTAGGACAACATTTTATCACACAGTCTGCCCCTGATATTAGGTAAAAACTCCAAAAGTTACAATTAGGCCCACAAACCCCTATGCCCAAACTCCTAGAGGTAGCCTTTGGGGTATTTAATAATCGAGATCAAACTGAGGAGGAGGAAAGAACTTGGCGTGAGTTGAGGCAGGCCAAGGCTCAAGCAAGGTAAGCTGATAGCCCTTGCTGTCAGACACACCGCTGAAGTTGAAATTACCTTGCAACTTCAGGGCAACCCAAAGGGGCCAAGAAGGTTCAGCCATCAGTCTGGAGGTAAGACCAACAAGGGGGAATGCTTCAAATGCAAGTCAACTGGCCCCTGGGCCCGTGAATGCCAGAGGAGCCCCCCAGGCCATGCCCAGTCTGCAAGCAGACTGGTCATTGGAGATGGGACTGCCTTTGGTCCCGACAGGGAAGAGGGGCCCCCACTCCTGAGATGGCCGTGCTGGGCAACTGAGGTGGCCCTGGGATTCTCGCAGCTCTCCCCCATGAGATGTCTGTCTCCATCAAGGAGCCCTGGGTCGTTCTTGATGTGGCAGGTAAGAAGATCAATTTTTAAATTGATATCAGAGCCACATACTCTGGCCTGATTCTCATGCTGAACCCGTTTCCTCTAAAAGCTGCACAGTGACTGGTGTCGACGGAAAGCCTCGCACCCATTACTTCACTGGGGCTCTCACTTGGCAATTTGAACAGTGTTTGATCTCACGTGCCTTTTTGGTTGTCCCTAAGTGTCCTATGCCACTACTGGAGAGAGACCTTCTGGGCTCCCTTGGGGCCATATTACGGTTAGGAGGCCCCAAGCAGCCCCTTATCTTGACTCTGACTAAGGCAGATCAACAAGAAGAGCAAGGGCCTGTTCCCAGCCATATTCTCCAACCAGTGAACCAGTTTGGGACAGAGGAGTCCCTGGGAGCGCCAGAGACACCCAACCTGTAAAAATTAGCTTTAAGCCAGAAGCCACTTACCCTAACAAGAGACAGTACCCCATAAGATTGGAAGCAAAAAAGGGGTTACAACTCCTCATAGATAACTTCTTAAAACATGGCCTCTTGGTGCCCTGTCAGTCTCCATGTAACACCCCTGTTCTGCCAGTTGTTAAGCCAAATGGAGAACGTAGGATAGTGCATGACCTCAGAGCAGTAAATGACGCTGTGGTTCGTATACAACCCCTTATGGCCAATCCTTGTAACGTATTAGTCCAGGTCCCTGAGGATGCTAAATGGTTTACTGTGCTCAACCTCAAGGATGCCTTCTTTTGCATCCTAGTTCATCCCTCATCACAATATCTGTTTGCCTTCTAGTGGACTAACTCCCACGTGGGCCAGATGCAACACACCTGGACAGTACTGCCTCAGGGGCTTCGGGACAGCCCACACTTGTTCGCCCAGGCCCTAGGAAAGGAACTAAGGGAGATAACACCTAAAAGAAGGGGCTATTCTACAGTACGTAGATGTTGATATATTAACATGTAGCCCCTCCATGGAGGCCTCAGATCAGAACACCACTGTAATTCTTAATTTCCCTGGGACCCGGGGTTACAAGGTCCCCAGAAAAAGGCACAAATCTCAAAGCAAGAAGTTAAGTACCTGGGATACATTATAAACCTTGGAAGTAGACAACTATCTCCAGACAGAAAATGAGCTATATTAGGCCTAAGTGCTCCAAAGACAAAAAAAACATCTCTGTACCTTTTTAGGCATGGCAGGATTTTACAGAATCTGGATCCCAGGATTTGGGCTAATGGCTAAGCCCCTGTGTGAAGCTACTAAAGGCCCAGACACAGAACCATTACTTTGGACTGGGGAACAGGAAAAAACTTTTAATAGTATCAAACAGGCCCTCACGAAAGCTCCTGCTCTGGGTCTTCCCAGTTGAAAAAAGCCATTCATCTTGTATGTGGCTGAAAAGCAGGGCTCAGCCCTGGGAGTCCTAATAACAGAAGTTGGAGAAGTTCCTCAGCTTATAGGCTATTTTTTCAACAACTAGAAGTTGGCCTGGCTGCCTTTGGGTAGTAGCTGCCTCTGCTTTATAGGAAGAAGCTAACAAGCTTACCTTTGGACAGCCACTGGAAGTCCAGACCTCCCATCAAGTACAAGGGATCCTGGAGATCAAAGGCCGCCATTGGCTAACTGGAGGCTGCTTTACTAAGTACCAGGCTTTGTTCCTCGACTCCCCAGAGGTAACCCTCAAAACTTGCTGCACCCTCAACCCAGCTACACGGATGGCTGCTGACAGCCCAGAGCTAATATATTCCTGCCTCGAAACCCTTGACCAGGTGTATGCCTGTAGGTTTAATCTAACAGATCAAGCCGTAGAAAACCCTGAGGAAGAATGGTTTACTGACAGCAGTAGCTTTATTAAGGACGGGGTCAGGAGGGCAGGGTATGCTATCATGAGCGCTCACAGTGTCACAGAAGTGAAACCTTTGCCACCCAACACTTCAGCCCAGAAGGCTGAACTGATAGCTCTAACCCGAGCCTTAACCCTAGGGGAAGGAAAAATTGTAAGTATATACCCAGACTCAAAATATGCCTTCCCTGTTCTGCACGCCCACATAGCTATCTGGAAGGAAAGAGGACTTTTTTTTTTTCTTTTTTGGTACGCGGGCCTCTCACTGCTGTGGCCTCTCCCATTGCGGAGCACAGGCTCCGGATGCGCAGGCTCAGCGGCCATGGCTCACGGGCCTAGCCTCTTCTTGGCACGTGGGATCCTCCCGGACCGGGGCACGAACCCGTGTCCCCTGCATCGTCAGGCGGACTCCCAACCACTGCGCCACCAGGGAAGCCCAAAAGAGGACTTTTGAATGCCGAAAATTCCCCTATAAAATATGGGATTGAGAGCCTACATCTCATAGAAGCTATTGAAGTTCAAAAACCCAGACAAGTAGCAGTCATTTACTGCCGCGGACACGAAAATGGAATTTCTCAAATTACGCAAGGGAACAACAGGGCAGATCGGGAAGCCAAGAAAGCAGCCCTGATACCCACAACAGAAATGGCATTGATCCCATCCCTTGCCCCTTCTAACATTGTACCCAGATACTCAACTTCCGAAGAGACCTGGTCACAAGACCAAGGGGGAACTAAGGGAATAGATGGCTGGTGGCACATAGATCAAAAATTGCTCGTACCTCTTTCTGACCAATGGAAAATTATTAAAGGGCCACATGATTCCTCCACCTGGGGAGGGATGCCACCTCTGCTGTGGTTTTCCGGCTTTTTACAGGAAAGGGCTCCCAGAGACAATCAGAAGGGTTACTCGAGCCTGTGCCCTCTGTACCACCCATAATCCAGAGGCAGCCTCAAGCCGCACCCCCTCCCCCTCTTGTTAGCCCAGCCCAGTGACGTGGGACTTGCCCAGGAGAGGACTGGCAAATGGGTTTCAGTCAGGTGCCCTCTTTCCAAGGCTGCAAATACTTATTAGTATTTAAAGACACTTTCACCGGATGGGCAGAGGCCTTCCCCAGTAGGACGGAAAAGGCAACCAAAGTGGCTAGAACACTTCTATCAATAAAAGAAATCACTCCTAGTTCAGGTTACCCCACCACCTCCAGAGTGACAGTGGACCCTCATTCAAAGCCAGGGTTACCCAGCAGCTCTCGCAGGCCTTCGGGATCAGATACCACCTGCATTCGTCCTGGAGACCTCCATCCTCAGGGAAGGCAGAGCAGGCCAGTCATACCCTAAAGAAAACCATGGGCAAACTCTGTCAGGAAACACCAGAACCGTGGTACCGCCTGCTGCCAATAGCTCTCCTAAGGGTCAGGGCAGCCCCTGAAACAGCTATTAAGTTGAGTCCCTTTGAAATGACACATGGAAGGCCACTCCTCACCCTAGACATGGTAACTGACCCAGAAACCAAGCCCATCTTAAATACATTATAAACCTGGGCCAGGTCCAAACGGCCATAAAAGAACATGGAAACAGAACCCAGCTCTCCCAGATAACAGCCCCAGTCACTCCATTGTAAATCTGGGGACTGGGTGCTTTTAAAGACCTGAAAGAATGAGTCCCCTGGCGCCCAGCTACTCCCAAAGTGGAAGAGTCCTTAACAAGTCCTGCTGAGCACCCCTACAGCAGTTAAGCTCCAGGGAGTCAGGAGTTGGGTCCGTCTGTCCAGGATTAAACCTGCCTCCACTGATATGTTACAGGAACCCGAAGACATATATCCCAGCTATCCCTGTGAACCTACCCAAAACCCTCAAATACCCCTTCTAGGAGGTGATCCCTGAGCCAATGACAACCGCATTGATAAGTAAACTCTCGCTTTGACAATTGATTCCTTTGGGACTCTCCGGGTGACAGAAACAAGATAAGTGATGGTAGGCTGGGACTCCATAATTGCTAGTGGGCTTTCGTTTACTATATGATTTCTTTTGATGTTTCTTTGCTACTTGCTATCTGGTTACTTCCGAAATTAAAACCCTGATTGATGCCATTATGAAGATATCAATCACCCTAACTTTTCTCTCCCTCTTTTGGGGATCCACGTCAGGGGAATGGGAATCCAACGCAGTAGTAAATCTCTCAAGAATTATAGCTCAGGGATAAAATCTACCCCAGTGCTGGATCTGTCGTCTCCATCCTCAGAGTGATGCCTATGTGTTAAAAACAAGCTAATCTTTACACCTAGCAGACCTTACCTTACTGAGGGTCCTTCTAACCCTACTCTTAAAGTTCGTATTCCGTCCCTAGCGCAGCTTCCATGCTTAGACCTTAAACCCTCGCGTCAATATATCTGATGAGAACCACACACTTATTTTAAATTGCAATAAGACTAGCTTGTCTTGCTGCCACTGCCCCTATGCAACCAGCATGAAAACTTGCAGTGACACTGGAGAACCTTCAGAATCTGATCAATGCTTCTGTTACTCCACAATTTAATTGTTCTCACCTGTCCTGGCAAAGATACAGGTGGAAATCTCACCCATTGGTGCCCTCACCACAAATACAATCAAAGACTAAAAAACAAGGACAAAGCCCAGATGGGATATGTACTTACTGGGCAGGAAAAACACCAATTGTCTGAAGTGTAATGTAGGCCCCCCCCAACCCAAGGCCTACGGAAGGGTCCCCGCCCCTCATGCACCCTCATATAATGGTGGGCCTCCCTCCCCAAGCTGTAACGGGATCCCCTCTTGGGCAGGCTCTCTAGAGAATTGGTTTAATTCTACAACAGTGCGTCAGGCATGTGCCCCTTCTGGATATCTGTTCCTTTGTGGTCTAGACATAAACCCGTTGCCTCATCAGAACAACCCCAATCCCTCTTTCCCTTTCCCGAGATTAGCTGTAGCCTTTCCTTGTATAGAGAGTGCTCTGTTTACGGGACAGTGTACGTTAGGCCAACTGAGTAATCAAAGGAACCTAGGTATTACCATCCATAATATCACCCACCCCTGGGGCAAAAGGGCAATTGGCCTCATTTTGGTAGGGATTGGAGTTGCTATTGGGTTGGCGTCCCCTTGGGAAGGCTTTGCTTACCATGAAGCAGTGCTCCGCAGACTTTTGGATAACCTTGTCAGCTCTGAGTAGGTCCACAGGGAATGCACTTTCCAAACTTTCGTTGTCTGTTAGTTCCTCAGCTGATGTAGTGATGGATAACAGACTGGTTTTGGACTTTGTTCTGGCTGAACAGAGAGGGGTATTTGCAGTTATTAATAAGACATGTTGTACCCACATCAACACCACTGAGCTAGTAGAAGAGGACATCAAGAAAATATATGACCATGCCAGATGGCTTCATTCCTTCGGACAGGGATACCCAAGCACTGACTCTATCTGGACTGCAATCAGAGGAGTGTTACCAAGTGTAACCTTGTTCTTACCCCTGTTTGGGCCTCTAGTTGCAATAGTCCTTTTACTGATCTTTGGCCCCTGCCTTTTTAATCGGCTTGTTAAGTTTGTTTCTTCCAGCTTGCAGCAATTCCATGTCAAGATGATGGTGATGCAGGGATTCCAGCCACTCCCTGAAACAGATCCTGCTGGGATAACAGCAGAAGCCTTTCTGGGGTCCCTTGACGAGGCAGGGTGAGAGTTCCACGGCACCAGTTAGGTAGGGTCCATGAGCCCAATGGCAGCCTGAAGAAGCTACAGAAGGACCTTCCCCCTTCATCCTCCTAGTAAAGATTCCTTGGGGTCCACACCTCTCAGACGGGATTTGAGGTAGGCGATAGATGGGCCCCAGGCTGAGCAGCTGCAGCCAGTCTTCTGCTGTCACTTTGAGATAAGATGGCAGAAGGAGCATTGGGCCCTGAGACCACAGTTTCCTCATTCTTGTGGTCAAGGGGATTTCTCAGCCCATCACATGTGTAGAGAAGGTCCTCAGTTGTCCCCTAAGGAATTCCGGATAACACAACTCTAGGGGAGGGGCCAAAGGAGGGAAGAGACACCAGCCCATAATATGTCCTGCCAACCTCCCAGAAACCTTCGAGCTGACCAGGAAGGAACCTGAGTCAGGCCAAATATGGGCACAAGCAAGATGATTGGCTAGGGAAAACCTGGAAGACTGCCCCATATACGCGATCTAAGCCACCCCTATTGGGTGCAGCTAACTCTGCGAGTTCGCCCATGTGCTCTTCTGCATATACTTTGCTTCTCATAAATGCTGCATCTGCTTCACAATCGTGGTCTCTTTGCTGAATTCTTTCTTCAAAGAAGACAAGGAGCGAGGTCCTTTTACCAGCCATTTCACTGCTGTAATCAATAGGAATTTTTACTGCTTTGATTTTTCTGCTCTATAAGTTCAGATTTTTGTATTTTCTGCTTTTTTTAATGTAAAAAGTGATCCATATTGTTTGTATCAATTTGAACAATACAAATGCATGTAAATTGAAGAGTACGTAGATTTTTTTTCCAGTCCCATTCCTCAGTTATTATTACTGTTGGTATTTTTGCATTTAGCGTTTTAGGTGTCTGTTCTTTGTACTGTGCAAATATGTGTTCCCAGTTGTTGTTGTTATTGTTGTTAGTTTGCTATAGTATGTCAATCTTTTCTGCAATTTTCTCCTGTTATATAAAGTATTGCTGCTATCTTTCTATATATTATGTTTAATGTTTAGGATGTTATACAGTATTCACATTTTGGTGCACAATTTTTCCTTCTTTGAGAAATGTTTTTTAACTGAGATTCTTATACATTAAAAAGATAATTTGCATTTTTTTCACTCTATGGAGTTACCTACTATGAATTTTTGACATGGAAGTCCATTTGGTCACTCTCAAAAATTGCTTTGAGTAGATTATTCAGTAAGACTCGTAGAGTAAAATTACTTTCTAATTTTTCCCCTCTAAGTTTTCAGTGACTTTTACCATAGTCCTTTTTAAAGGTTTTATATACATTTAATTTTTAAATATTTACTTCACATTTTATAGTATGAATGTATATGATTATGAACATTTAGATTATTTTTCACTATTACAGTTTTGTTGTGAATATTTGTGTATATGTATCTTTTAGCAGATGTGTGTGTTTGTAAAATAGATTCCTAAAATTGAAATTGTATCACAGGTTACGCACATTAAAAATTAAAGTAACTTTTCCTAAATCTAAATAGTATATTCTTTTTATATTGGTTAGGTCAGCATAAATGAATGTATTTACGTAAATGAATATGTTGAGGAATTAAATAAATGTTCTACGGAAATCATTATTTATACTTTTAATAAGTAAGCGCAAATTTCTAAAACAGGCTTTATAACAGATGTTATTTTCTGTAATGGTCATATAGTCTCAAGTTACTAGTAAATACTTCCTTGAACTATAAAAATGATCTTTTACTATTGCATGAAAGTTCTTGCTTTTTTAGTAAACAGATTTAGAAATTCAATTTTACGATCATAAGAGGGCATAAGAATAATATAAATTTTATTCCTCCTCCTATGTAAACATTACATTTCTTATATAAATGAAGACTAATTGTTAATCTAGCGCTTTACAATTCCAAAGGACGGTAATTGCGTTTCCATTAGTTTACAGGTTTTTAGCAAGATTTCTGCTTCAATAAATAAACTTGTCTCTGGTTTTAATTTGAACAAAAAAGTGAAGTCAGAGGTGTTTGGGTTTAATATAATTTATTTCCACGTTTGAGTGTCTAAAATGTTTCAGGTATTTGTTAAATATGTCATTGTTTTTTATATGCTTTCTCCTTTTAGTTTTTTACTAAAAGGAAAATTAAAGTTTAAAAACTAAATTAAAATGAAATTATATTAAAATTTTAAAAAGAAAGGGAAAATTAAATTAGGTAAAACTCAAACTGGTCTGAAGCCTATATGTATATGTTTGTCCTTTTGCTCTTCTTTTTCTTTAGTTCTGCTTGGGAATTTGAAGGTCCAGCTATCATCTACTGTCCTTCTAGAAGAATGACAGAACGAGTTACAGCTGAACTTAAGAAACTGAAGTTAGCCTGTGGAACATACCATGCAGGACTGAGTATTAACTTAAGGAGACAAGTTCATCATAGGTTCATGAGAGATGAAATTCAGGTGTGAAGATTGATCATCATTACTGTCTGTTCCCCATAGTGGAAACAGATATTTCTCTAATATTTATTTACAAGATCTTTATTGAATACCTTCTTCTTCTTCTCCTTTTCTTTCCAGGAGGGACAATCAACTTTTTTTTTTTTTTAATTTTTTTTTTAGTTAAAAATGTTTTAAATTTTTTTAATTTAAATTTTATTTTATATTAGAGTATAGTTGATTTACAGTGTTGTTAATTTCATACTATATATAAAATAGATAACTAATAAGAACCTACTGTGTAGCACAGGGAACTCTATTCAATACTCTGTAATGACCTATATGGGAATAGAATCTTAAAAAGAGTGGATATACATATATGTATAACTGACTCACTTTGCTGTACAGCAGAAACTAACACAAAATTGTAAATCAACTATACTCCAATAAAAAAATTAATTAAAAAATTTCTTTAAAGTTGGGATTGAATTTCATAATTTAAGTCTAATCGTGAAAAATATTCATTTTTCGTTTAAAAAATCGAAAAACAAAATGGTATATAAAAACATTTCAGGTGTACAGCCAAGTGATTTATTCATACATATACATTTGAATACCTTCTTTCTGATGAGCATAAAGCAGTCACTCTGATAGAATCAGTATATAATGTGGGAGATAGATATGTAAGAAAACTATTGCAGGCTAGTATAAATGGCAGCCTGTACATAGAATAGTGTTTAGGTGTACAGAGGAGGGAATGCTGGCTGTTAAGTTAGGTCGTGTAATGGGGTTGGTTCACCCAGGAAGAAGCAATCTGAATAGAATCTGAACAAGTGAATAACAGTGTGTCAAGTATGCAAGGCCAGGAAGTGATGAGGGAAAAGGAATAGGTTATAGAATTCCAGGAAGAAGGACTGGCATGTGCAAAGGCACTGTGATATGAGAGAGCATACTGGGTTCAGGAAATGGTGAGTAGTTTGCAATGGTTGGAGAAGAAGGGAGTATGGAGTAGGAAGGGCACAAAGTATAGGTAAGAAGGCAGGGAGGAATGGTGGAGACTCGTAGGAAAAGAATTGAATGGGTTGTTTGGCCAGGTTGTAGAGGGTCTTAAAACTTGCAAAGGGGCAAGCTGGGATTGGTGTGAAGTTTCTCTAGTTTTTCCAGACTATTTTAGCCATAGAATTCTTTATTTAAATGAAATTTTATCTAATAGGTAAAACAGATTAAAGTAGAATCATTCTTGTTGAAGTTGATGTGATGGATGAAGGGGTCCAAGAGCTTCCCTATCTCCAAGTCAGTCCCTGGGGGTATTTTAGAATCCTCAAAGTTCTGCAGAACAGAATTTGGAAACCACTGTGACAGACTACTCTATATTTTTGAGCAAGATAATAGTATTATAGAAACATTAGACTGGGAGCACCAAGTAGGATTGATCTGAAGGAGAAAAACTGAAGAAAGGAAGGGTATTGATGAAGTTATTGTGAAGTGTTACAGCTGAGATTCATAAAATGACTGGAATCCTGTTTCAGTGGGTGTCATACAGATTATTTGGGAAGATTTAAATTCAAGCCATGTGAGCAGGTTTAAATCAACACCATCAACATCATTTCCACACCCTGTCGCTATAAGCCTGGACTAGTCATCTCAAATTGAGAAGAACTTAACTTCTGCTTTGCATTTTCTGTCAAATAGGTCATCAGTTTCCTCTGTATCTAGATCTCTGTCTATGCAGTTCACTGTGCATTGTCATGATGCAATGCATACCTGCCTGAAGGCATCTGTTCTCTTTCTTCCTCTTCTTTCCAAAGTTAGGAACAGCTATTACAGCTGCCTGGAGTAGAGATTTTATCCAAATTCTTAAATGCTTACATGTTTATTCTATTATCTCTGGAGCTTGAAAAGTATCAGATAAAATTTATTAGCTGCTGCTTATTGAATCTTAACAATCGAGAGCCAATAATTGATCAATTGTTTCTTCTTTCTTGCTGTATTACTAATTATTCATTTAGATAGAAACATCTCCCAAAGATATGAGGGAGACAAGATTTTTTTTCTTTCCTATTATCCATAACCAAATCTAACCACATTTGGATGTAGATTTGCATTTTGAGTTTGTGACCATTCATTCTTTTAATCCTGACTTTTAGTTTTATGTCCTTTTGTATTTTATTTGCCTTTTCAAGATGGCCTGAATTCCTTTCCTGTCTGGAATGAGGTTATGAATAAATTATTGGATAAAATATCTTCATTTACACCTGAGCGTCTATGAGGATATTTTGAAAATCATGTCTGCAGAATAGGTTGATCTCATCTAAAAGCAGTATCATATGATGAAAATTAGATCTTAAAAGTTCTCATCATACAAACACACAGATACATACACACACAGTAATCATGTGAGGTGATGGAGGTGTTAAGTAACCTTACTGAGGTAATCAATCATGTCGCAGTATATACGTACATCAAATCATCATGTTATATATTTTAAACTTACATAATGTTATATTTCAGTTATATCTCAATAAAGCTGGAAAAAATTGAATAAGAAATAACATTTAAAAAAGAAGAGTTGGAATTATTATATTGCTTATTTACTCTTAAATACAGCAAAACTGTCTAGTTTTATTCACTCAGAGCTTTTTCTTAATATTATTTCCATCCCTAGATTTATTTTTCTTTCATCTTTCTCATACTTCCCTTTATTTGTCCTCCCTCCCTCCCTTCCTCTTTTTTCTACTCTTGGTGCATCTTAACACATTTTTTAAAAATGGCACTTTAATATTTATCAGTTATACACACACATAGTTTAACAAACCAAGTCGTTCTCCAGTGCTTACAATGAAAAGCGTCAGCCCCTCATTCTTTCCCCGCTTCTTTTTCCTACTCCCTTTTAGCTTAGTCTTTTGCTGTTTGCCGCTGTATCTTACAATAATTTGCTTATACTGCTGCTACTTAGTTTATTTATTTATTTGCTTATGAGATTTAGGCATTATCTCTTGTTTCCCTGCTATGAAAGATGAAGGTGTAGCTCTTTCACATCCCTTCCTGCCCTTCTCACCCCATCCAGAAGTTTCTACCCCCTTCACTTCCAATATTAATACCATAATTTTGGTTAGATCAGTATATATTTTCAAATATTATATATTTATGTATTCTCTATAAATGCTTTTTATCTGTAAGACATGTAGTATATTTACAGCTACTTGTACATATTTTGTATTCTTAATACTTTAAAAAAAATTTGTGTAGTTTTTTTTGGTGCTTACCACTAATTTTTCCCTAAGATTTCCCCTAGTCATGTAAATCTGATCTTGGTATACTCATTCATATTAGATATTCTACCAATTTTATCCTTTTAAATATGCAGAGATAAATTCATGATTCATTCTGCCATCTTTAATGAGAAGCTTCCTTCTACCTTAGAATAATGCTAGAAAACATTAAGATACTATGCAGTCTTGAAACTTCATAATATTATCCCAAAGGCTCATTTAATATAATAAATAGTTTAAGAGCCTCTTTTCTGTCTTGTACTCATGTGCATTCAGAGAAACCACTTTATTTGCTTCTTTTAATAGAGAGGGAACAAATCCTATTTTATGGTCACCATTCCTTAATCTGTAAATTGGGCAGATAATCTTTTAATCTATAAGCAATTGGTTGAAATTATATTAAATTCAGTTTCATGCCATGACTTTAGTTAATTAGTTAATGAACTAATTATTCTTACAAAAGTTAAACAGGTAAGGTTTTAGTTCTGCTAAATGATTGTCAAACTATGTTGTTATTTTATTCTCAGTGTGTAATAGCTACCATAGCTTTTGGAATGGGCATTAATAAAGCTGACATTCGCCAAGTCATTCATTACGGTGCTCCTAAGGAAATGGAATCATATTACCAGGAGATTGGTAGAGCTGGCCGTGATGGACTTCAAAGTTCTTGTCATGTACTTTGGGCTCCAGGAGACATTAACACAAATAGGTAAAAACATTTATTGCTTTCACCCTTGCAGATTTCTTTCTTTCCACATAAGCTTCAAAAGTATTTGAGACAACATTCAAAATTTAAAGTAATATGTATAAGTGCCTTTAAAACCAAAAGAAAACAGAAGATGTCTAAGAAGAACTTTGTGGTGTGTTGCTACCCAGAGGAGATGACCTAATTTCTTCTATACCTCATTTAGTGTGAAGAGTTAACTAAAACAGCACTATACTGGGAGTGTAACGTAGATCTTATGGAACACTTTTTTTTTTCTTTTTTTCGCGGTACGCGGGCCTCTCACTGTTGTGGCCTCTCCCGTTGCGGAGCACAGGCTCCAGACGCACAGGCTCAGCAGCCATGGCTCACGGGCCCAGCTGCTCCGAGGCATGTGGGATCTTCCCGGACCGGGGCACGAACCCGTGTCCCCTGCATCAGCAGGCGGACTCTCAACCACTGTGCCACCAGGGAAGCCCTGTGGAACACTTTTTAATATTGTTCATCGATGAGCTGTTTTTCTCCTCAGGTTCTCTCAAGTTTTGATATGTCTTCAGCCATAGTTACTTTAGATACCATTTATTTTATTTTTATTTTTTTCTTCTCATGCTGCCATGGTGCTTATTCTAAATGACTTCTACCAATCCCAGTTTGTCTCTAATTACCATTTTTGTTTCCTTTGTTAGTTCTAGGAGAGCATGCCAGCTCTCCTTGGCAGTGTGTGAATGATCATGTTGCCCTGTACTGACTGACTGCCATGGAAAAAAATATTGTACTTAGTGTCTAGATACAGGAAAACCATTCCACTTAAGTACTAAACAGGTATCTTGTTGGCACTTATGTTCTGTGAGATTGATATTGAAAGGAAAACTTCATCTTGCAAAGTTTTAGGGGCAGGTTTACCAACTTCTTTCTTCATCCATAAGAAAAAAAAATTGAAAAAAAAACCTATACGTGGTAACTGATAGGCCTGCCGAGATGAGGTGTTTTCAAAATGCACCTCCGTATAGCTACATAAGTTGAGCTCTTGGATGGACCTATTAGCCCATCTTATTAAAATGATGAGAGTGGCTATCTAATACAGTTTTTGTTTTTATTTATTACTCAACAATTTTTTTTGGAGTACTCACTATGTTCCAAGCATTATGCTTTGTGCCGGGGATCCAATGGTAAATAAAAGCAGATATAGTACCTGTTTTTATAGAGTTTACTGTATAATGGGAATAGCAGGTCTTAGTCACAGAATCATACAACCGTGGATGCATAGTGTTCATTTTACTGCTCTTTTGTGTTTGAAAATTTGAATAACCAAACGATTTTTTGAAAAGGATCATGCAAATTTGTATAAAATTAAAACTGTGTTAAGTGCTATGAAGGAAATTGCATCGAGTAGGGAGTATATTATGGGTGTGTGTTTACCAAGTTATAAAGGTCAGATAAGGCTTCCTTGAGGAAGTAATGGGTTAACTTGAGATATGAAAGAAGAATAGGGATTAATTAGGTAAGAATGTTTGCTATAAATTTTAAGCTTCTTTTAAGAGTAGTCACTAACTTTTGTTTCTTAACATACAGTCAATACACCATCTTCTTAAGCAGAACAATTATTATTTTCCTTTTGACACTGGTGTCTATGTGAAGCTTTTTATAAACTAATTTAAAATAATTGGGATAGAACACAGCTCTGCATGCTACAATTAAATTTGGGATTGCATCAAACATAGGTTGATTCCTACCAGTTCTGATTTTATTTGTGCATTGTGTTAAAGATGCTGAAGACTTAACAGCCCAAGTTTTATATTGTGGCTTGGCGGGTTCATCAATCGATATAGTTCCTGTGTATCTGAGTCTCAAAAGATATTTTAAATGGTTATCTCATTAAGATTTAACAGGGAGTAACAGTGATTAGTAATCAAATAGTGGTGCCAGGAAATCCATTCTTGAATCTTTAGTACAGACAGGTTGTTCTTTGCATCTATATTAAAGGAAATAAAACTATAGGGTTAATCAGCATTAAAAAAAATTTCAGCAAGGATCGAGGCCCAGATCTCTGCCATCCTTGTGACAAACCTCTTCTATTAGAAAAAACAAAGTTTTAGAATAAATGGAATAGCTGGTTTTCAAATGAAAAGATCACTGTAATTCACAAAATTTTTAGTCTGTCTTATGCTAGAATCCTGTGACTGAGAGAAGAAACTTGTCCAATCATCAGCCTAAATATGCAATTTTATATTTTTTATTGGCAAAGTCTCAATGTCTGCACCTGCCATTATTTAAAGCAGTCAAACCCAATAGTTACTGTAATCTTTGTTTAAAGGGAATAATTTGCAAATTAATCTCAGTTTAACAAATCTTCCACTGGCTCCACCTGATTTCTATTTATGGTATTGTTTTTAGAATATTTCTTCTTTTTCAACTTGTTTTTATTCTGTGGAATATTAAACTGCAACGATTTTGATGGTCCTAAAAGAAGGATAAATATTCATTTGATTTGTTGTTAGAGACTTGTTACTTTATTTTCTTCAATTTGTTACTGAAACTGATGAGATTAGTTAAATGTAGATCATGGGAACCAAACATAAGGGAAGATCTAGCTCTCAGAGTGTGGGCATTGTTTCCTTTGTTCTTTCTATCTGAGGAGAAAGAGGTGAGCTAAACAAACAAAACAGAGCCAAAAAGGGAACTAATATTTAGCCCATGAGCTAGGAATAATGAGGTTAGATGGTTGACCTAGGAACTAGAGTCAATCGTTGGAAGAGACTTTTTAGGGAAATTACATGGAAAGGCATGGTGGTTGGTGGTGTCAAATGATAAGAATGTTTTTGAATAAGAGATCATTTGTGTGTCCAGACTTTCCAGAACTCACTTAACTAGATTCCCTGTTGGTGTCATCCTTGAGAATTGTACAGAGGTATTTTTGTCAGTTAGAAGGCTGTATAGTCAAAACATGAGTGATGAGGATCAGTATTATCATTTAAATCTTGTGGATAAATTATTTTCTTTTGAAATATTTGAAACCTATTCAACTCAGGTTTTTCTTTATTCTCGGAAAGATATGCAAAGACTATTTGGAGGATTATCATCATCTGATGTGCAATAGTCATGGAATTTCTTCACAGGAGAGTAGAAGTAACAGAGTCAGGATGAGGAATAGCAGCATTAACTTAAAAAAAACCCATGTCTTTAGTGTTATTTAAAAAGTTTATATAAATTCAGTATTACGGGGAAAAAAATGATTAGAATTGTTTGAGGAAGGAACTTAATTCTGATATTTTATTGGTGTCCTATAATACCCCATAATACAAAGAGGTAGTTTTTAGAGGGCTGAGAAGTTCTCTGAAGAGCTAAAGTGATGAAGGTTCATATTTAGATCATGAGTCTTTTTCAGTATTCCTTATATAGATTAGATGCCTTTAGTTTCTCATATAAAATAACTTAAAGAATAACCTTTTACTGGGAAAAGGTAAAAATTCACGTATAGTAGAAAGATTGCCAAAAAAGCAAGTAGCATATAAGTCAAAATGAAGAACTGTAGGCTTTTAACAGTTTTTCATAGGCAGCTAAAAAATTGATGCTTGGACATGGGTAGAATTCTTTCAAAAGTAATTTTCATAAAAATCAGAAAAATGCTTGCCTCTTATGGGGGCATTGACTGGGAAGGGACACAATAACTTGCTGAGATGATAGAAATGTTCTTTATCTTGTTAGCACTGTGGATGTTACAGACTATGAAAAATAAACAGGAATAAATAAATGAAATAAAACTAATACAATTTTAATAGTACTGTGGTATTTTTAATTGACAGGCGCCTCCTTAGTGAAATATGCAATGAAAAGTTTCGATTATACAAATTAAAGATGATGGCAAAGATGGAAAAATATCTTTATTCCAGAAGGTGTAGGCGACAGTAAGTATTATTTACTTTATATCAGTTAATAACAAGGATTTATAGATAATACTCTTAAGGAAAAAGTTTTGCAAAGTAATTAGAAGTATTTAAAAGATATTTGATGGTGTTAACATATGTGCTGAATTTTTAAGGCAACTTGCTTTGTGCCTCAGTAAACTGAAGCCAAATAATGAGGTCTCAGCTGAATCAGTTAACGTTGATTTCACCTCATTATTTTCAACAATGAATTTAACATATATGTTTTTGTTCTTTTATTTAATTTAAAATTTTCTCTTGGGTAGACTCATCTTGTCTCATTTTGAAGACAAACAGCTACGAAAGGCCTCCGTGGGAATTATGGGAACTGAAAATTGCTGTGATAATTGCAGGTCCAGGTAACGTTTTCTTCTTCTAGATGGACATTCTAAAAGTCTTTGTTTCTCTTCCTTTGCAAATAATTTTTAATTGAATTTTTGTTGAGTGATATGTATTGCAGTTTTTTAAAAACAAAATAATGAATTTATTTATTAAAAAAGAGGACAAAGCAAACAGTATTACAATCTTTTACTTTTATAAATAGATAAACCAATTAATGATAGACCTAAATCTAAACATATCAATAGTTATATTAAATGTAAATGATCTAAAAATACCATTTAGGGCTTCCCTGGTGGCGCAGTGGTTGAGGACCCTGCCGATGCAGGGGACACGGGTTCGTGCCCCGGTCCGGGAAGATCCCACATGCCGCGGAGCGGCTGGGCCGGTGAGCCATGGCCGCTGAGCCTGTGCGTCCGGAGCCTGTGCTCCGCAATGGGAGAGGCCACAACAGTGAGAGGCCCGCGTACTGCAAAAAAAAAAAAAAAACCATTTAAAGGCAAAAATTGTTAGAATTGGTTTAAAAATATGACCCAACCAAATGCTGTCCACAAGAAATCCACTATAAGTATAATTATATAGGTAGATTAAAAATGAAAAGATAAAAACTGTATACCATGAAAACATTAATCAAAAGAAAGCTGGAGTTGTTACTTTTAATGTCAGATAATGGAGACTTTGGAGGAAGAATATTAGCAGGGATAAAGAAGGGCATTACATGATGATAAAAGAGTCAGTTTACCAATGTATCAGTCAGGGTTTTCCAGAGCAATACATGCACATATGTGTACACACACACACACGTGCGCGCACACACACACACACACACACACACACACAGATAATGAGAGAGGGAGAGAGAGGTTAATTTTAAGGTATTGGCTCATGCAGTTGTAGGGGTTGGCAAGCCTGAAATCTGTAGGCAGCCTAGCAGGCTGGAAAGTTGGGCAGGGTTTCTACATTACAGTTTTGAGTCACAATTCCTTGTTCTCCAGCCAACCTCAGTCTTTGCTCTTTAAGGCCTTCATCTGATTGGATGAGACCTACTCACATTATCAAGGGTCAGCTCCTTTACCTAAAGTCAACTGATTGTAAATGTTAATCCCATCTACAAAATACCTTTATAGAAACATCTAGGTTAGTGTTTGACCAAATGACTGGGTACCATAGCCTAGCCAAGCTGACACACAAAGATAACCATTATATCCAAGAACACCTAATCCTAAATGTGTATATACTTTAAAAAGAACTGACCGAATTGAAAGGAGAAATAGAGAAATCCGTAAGTAGAGTTGGTGACTTCAGCATCTCTCAGTAATTAATAGAGCTGGTAGACAGAAAATCAGTAAGAAAATAGAAGAAATGGAACAGGACTGTCAGCAGACTGTCTAATTGACTTTTATAAAACATTCTACCTAACAACAGCAGATACACGTTCTTTTCAGGTGCAGATGGAATGTTCATGAAAATAGACTGTATTCTGGATCATAAAACAAACCTTAACACATTTAAAAGATTTGTATTTATACAGAATACATTTTCTGACTAAAATGGAATGAAACTAGAAATCAACAGCAGAAAGATAACAGGAAAGTCTCCAAACACTTGGAAATTAAGTAACACACTACTAAATAATCCATTAGTCAAAGAGGAAGTCTCAAGGTAAATCAGAAAATATTTTGAACTGAGTGAAATGAAAATACAAAATGTATGGGGTACAGCTAAAGTGATACTGACAGGGAAGATTAGAGCATTAAATACTTACAGTAGAAGAAGGGTTTCAAATTAGTAATTAAGCTTCCACCTTAAACTAGCAAATAGGGGTAAAGAAAACTAAAAGGAAGCAGAAGGAAGGAAAGAATAAAGATAAGAGCATAAATCAATAGAAAACAAAAACAATTGGAGAAAACCAATGAACTCAAAAGCTCATTCTTTGAAAAGGTCAATAAAACTGATAGAAAGTTCTAAAAAGAAAAAAAAAAAAGAAGACGAGGAGACACAGATTACCAATATCAGGACTGAGAGAGAGAATTTCACTCTAGCCACAACAGACATTAAAAGGATAATGAGGAAATACTATGAATAACTCAGTGCACATACATTCAGTAATTTAGGTGAAATGGACCAATTCCTTGAAAACCTCAGACTAATAAAACTCACTCACACACACAAAAAAAATACAGCAAAAAAACCCCCTCACTCACAATGAAGTACATAACCTGAATAATCCTACCACCGTTGAAGAAATTGGATCCTTGTTAAAAACTTGTGAAAATAAAATTCCCTAGCCCAAGTGATTTCAGTGGCAAATTCTGCCCCCCCAAAAGAAGAAATAATGCCAGTTCTACTATTTATGTGATATTCTCTCAAACATAAAACTGCACTGTAGAGATGAAGAAAAGATTAGTGGTTGCCAGAGATTAGAGGGATGGGGTCAAGGTTATGATTACAAAGAAGCAACAGCATAAGGGAGTATTTTGCAGTGATGGATTTGTTGCATGTATAGAAGAGTCTATGAATGTGTTTAAATTTGTAGACCTTAACACACACACACAGACATACAATCAATTTAACTGTATATTAATTGAAAAAATAAAATACAAATGGTGTATGTAGTTGAGCTAACCATATACTAGGTGTGGTAGCTGTATACTGTTAGACAGAAGGAGTTTTATTAGGGATGGAGATGGTCTCTATGCAGTGATAAATGGTTCCTCCACCAAGAGGACAGAATTGTTCCATGCACCTTAAAAAAAAACCCTACAGCTATGTAAAGCACAGAGTGACAGAAAAGCTGGAAGAAATCAACAATTCCACCATCAAAGTAGGAGAGGTTGATTATAATTTCTAGTTATTGGTAGGTTAAGCAATCAAAAAATTAGGAAGCAATAGAAAATCTGGTCAATATGGTAACAAGTCTGATTTATTGGACATGCAGTATGTAGAAGCCTTTACCAAGCAATTAGAGTAATGTGTCTCAAACATTTTTACTTCGTGACCCACATAGTTAATGGCTCATTGAGTCTAGGTTCTGTTCAGAACCCTAAGGTCTCAAGGGATTAACCTTCAGCACACCTATAATCCATTTGTAGCACATGGGCTGGGAAGCGCGGAATTAGAGACTACACTTCTCAAACATAGATGGCATATTTATAAAAATGAACTATAGGGACTTCCCTCGTGGCGCAGTGGTTAAGAATCCTCCTGCCAATGCAGGGGACACGGGTTCGAGCCCTGGTCCGGGAAGATCCCACATGCCACAGAGCAATTAAGTCCGTGCACCACAACTACTGAGCCTGTGCCCAAGAGCCCGTGAGCTACCACCACTGAGCCCGTGAACCACGACTACTGAAGCCCGTGAGCCTAGAGCCCGTGCTCCACAACAAGAGAAGCCACCGCAATGAGAAGCCTGTGCACCGCAACGAAGAGTAGCCCCTGCTCGCCACAACTAGAGAAAGCCTGTGCACAGCAATGAAGACCCAACACAGCCAAAAATAAATAAATAAAAATTTTAAAATGTACTATATATTAAAGCAGTGGGTGGCAAACTATGGCCCATGGACCAAATCCACTCACTGCCTGTTTTTGTAAATAAAGTTTTTTTGTAATACAGCCATGCCCTTTTGTTTATATATTATCTATGGCTGTTTTTGCAGAGTTGAGCTAAGTAGTTGTGACACAGAGATTGTCTGGCCCACAGAGCCTAAGCTGTTTACTGTCTGGCCCTTAATAGGAAGAGTTTTCTGACCTCTGTACTAGACTGTAACCTATCTCAAGTTTTCAGTGTATTGCTTTCAAACATACCACATTATCTGGCCAGAATGCAACAGAATTAGAAGTAAACAAGAGAATAAAAAGGGAAATTCTCATTCATTTGGAAATTTAAAATAATGCTCTAAAGTAACTCGTCAATCAAGGAAAAAACTCAAAACTGGAAATGAAAACATTTTTAGAACTTAGTGATAATTACAGTAAATATACATTAAAACTTGTATGCTGCAGCATGGGTGATACTTGGTGGGAATTTGATAGCTTTAAATACTCGTATTAGAAAAGAAAATTAATGAACTAAGTATCCTATTAAAGAAGTTAAAATAGAGAATAAACCTAAACATAGCCTTTTTTTACCTAAAAATATATCTAGAATACTGACTATATTCTTATTGCTATTTCAAAGATATTTATTATAAAGAAAGCAACTGAATTAGGTAGTTGAACTATATTAGTTGATTTTTTCTGAGTCCTCTTGTTCTCAACATGCCATAAAGAATTCTCATTTGTATTAATGAGAATTAATACAAATGAGAATTTCATTAATTTGTGTTAATGATAATTTCTACCTGAAGGATGGCTTAGGAATTTAACTTCTAAATGGACTTACATGAAAAGCTTATAATCTTTGGTCATATTTTAAAGTATGACTTTAACAACTTCTTGCATAGGAGATGTGTTTTTTCAGTTCAGAAGTTTTGCGACAGGGGTGGGGGTGGGCAATAAACCTTTTCTTCCATCAAAACCTAACACAAAAGTCCAGTATTTATACAGTAGATCAAGTGGAGCTATTTGAGCTGTAATCCTGCGTTCTGCTTGCTTGAACCTGTTTCTTTCTATGGCCCAAGATACCTCCTGTGAAACTTGGATCCTAGGGCACTAGTGTCGAGAACCATTAATATAACATACCTGTGATACTATATTATCGTTTATATATCGTTTATATTTCATGTTTTACATACTTTACATGCTCTCAGCTGTATTGAACTTTATTTTTAGCTTCTGAAGCAGTTGGCACATTTGAGATATTTTTTTACTGGGCTAACTGTTACACTAAATCTTTTTATTTCTAAAGGTACATGCCTTGGCTAAGCTTTCTTTACATATTGTTTTTATTTAGATTGGATCGCTGCTTTTCCATTGATGACTCAGATGATATGTTACAGGACTTTGGTCCACAAGCATTCCAGCTCTTATCTGCCGTGACCATCTTAGGCGAAAAGTTTGGAATTGGGGTTCCAATTTTATTTCTCCGAGGATCTGTAAGTATGTCTGTGAGTCACCTTCAGGGTTCTTCTTTTACTCCTATTACACTTTTCTTCAGAGGTTTGCTGTTTTACAATTATAGCTTTGGCTTTAGTTATCAGAACTCAGAGAGTCATATTAAGTTCCATTTAAGCACTGCATTCATTACCTTTGACAAAACCTGTGTGTATCATTAAGACAATGCTTCCAGGCTGTCTGTTTCAGTTTATTACACTGCAGTTAGATGAATCCCTAGACTGGTCTTTTATAGGACAATTAAGAAAAGTTTACTTTCATTGTGTCAAGGGACAGGTAGAACAAATTTGTATCTTGGTGCCCTGTGAAGTAGTAAATTTTTTGAGCAAAATTTAAATTTCAGTGATTATTTGTAAATGTCTAAGTTCAATAATAATATTTGGTAGTATATTTTTTCTTTCCTTCTATTTTATTTCTAATCAGAAGTATTTAAAATTCTAAGAAAGTTCTTTTTCTTCACCAATGAATAGTTAATTCTGCTACTTTTTTTTTTTTTTTTTTGAGTGATTAGTGTGCCAGCATTATGCTAACAGTTGCAGGTACAAATATGAGTAGGTCATGACCCTTATAGCCAGAGAGCTTTTTCTGTAGTCCCTTTGTTTATATGATTTTATTCCTGATTTAGAAGTCTGTAAAGTTAAGTAGTACATATTGACGTTAGTTGAATAAACCAAAAATGGGAGATAGACTCCTTTGCAACTACATATATTTATTAAAAATATACTAAAAGTGGAGATTAAAATTCTCACTTTGTAGAATTTTTTTTTTAAGTTTTGTTTTCTTTCTTTATCTATTTTACTTATTTATTTTTGGCTGTGTTGGGTCTTTGTTGCTGTGTGTGGGCTTTTCTCTAGTTGCGGTGAGCGGGGGCTACTCTTTGTTGCGGTGCGCAGGTTTCTCTTTGTGGTGGTTTCTCTTGTTGCGGGGCACGGGTTCCAGGTGCCCTGGCTTCAGTAGCTGTGGCTCGCGGGCTCTAGATGCAGGCTCAGCAGTTGCGGCTCAGAGGCTTAGTTGCTCCACAGCAACTAATGTGGGATCCTCCCAGACCAGGACTTGAACCCGTGTCCCCTAGCATTGGCAGGCGGATTCTTAACCACTGCGCCACCAAGGAAGCCCTGTATGTAGAATTTTAAAAATAATTTAGGTCAGCATTCATTTCTTAAATTCTCAAATACTTTGTGTAAATATTTACTTTCTGAGTTTTTGTTTTGTTTTGAAAGGGACTTATTAAGTTAGCCAGTTGTGAAATACTTTTAATGAAATGCTAAAAATATGTTAACTTCAGGTACTGATGTTTTTAGATTATGGAGTTTAAAATTTTGTTCTTAAATCTCAAGTTTGGTTAGAAATTTAACAGTAGAAGTGTTGCCTAAGGAACTTGGTTTAGCTGATATGAGTGCTATTTTTTTTAAAAAAAGAATTTAAGTTGCAAGGGATAGATTTAATGTAATTGAGATCTATGAAAATTTCTTGTCTCTGTCATCTTTAAAACCTGTGTATCCCAGCTGAATGTATAATTTATAAAAATTATCCTTGTTTTAATTTGGTGTAATCCAGCAGTATCCAGTATCAACAGATAAGTGGAAGTGGGCTCCTAGACAAACTTGAACTGGTCACAAGACGGATCAGATTTCACCTATTATTTGAAAACCAAGTCAGACTGCTTATACCAACAGTCTCTTCTGGGAGTCTGCAAATTAAGAAGTTTATTCTTTGTGAAATTTTATATTACCCTTGCTAGATAAAGGTGTAAAACTTTTTTAAAAAGCCACTTAACGAAAATTTGTAGACATTAAATACAGTGAAAATAAGGCAAGTTTTTTTCCCCCAATTTCAGTGATCTTGGTATCTACTGGGATATCATTTTTTGAATTATAATTGTATTTCCTTTGAGAATTTAGTGAATCATCTACCTTAACTAATTCAGGAAAAAATATCTTTACAGATAATTTTCATTTGTAAGATGATTAAGTATCTTAAACTTGAAACTCTTGGAGTTCATTTAAAGAGGTAATATTTGTACATATGAAACAAATATTTCAGCAGCACATGATTCTCCTCTCTTACATAGGATGTTTAAAAATAGTATAAAAAATAGTATAAATGATTATTCAGGCCATTCAGGTGTTTGTGAATGGAGTTTACAATTTTGTTTTTAAAGCATAAGTTTTGCTGGAAATTAAATAGCAGAAATATTGCCTAAGGAACTTTGTTTTAGGGGTCTAAATAGCTCACCACATAAAAATCTTTTTTTATTTTTTTGCAGTACGCGGGCCTCTCACTGTTGTGGCCTCTCCTGTTGCGGAGCACGGGCCTCTCACTGTTGTGGCCTCTCCCGGGATCTTCCCGGACCGGGGCACGAACCTGTGTCCCCTGCATCGGCAGGCGAACTCTCAACCACTGCGCCACCAGGGAAGCCCCACATAAAAATCTTTAAACATCTTTGTGAATTAAGTATTAAGATATGCAGTTATCTTAATTTTACAGATTAGAAAACAGGCACAGTCATTAATTTGCATAATCAGGAGATTAAGTGAAACCTCTCTCCTGATCATGTTATCAAAGTGCTCCAGAATTAGAGAACACTTTTGATAAAAGATGCTTTGACTATAGGCAGCCATTGGGAAACTATTGTTAGTTTTAATTACCCTTTATAATTTTCAAACTTTCTAACAGGAGAGGGTTATCCGTTTAATTTTTTGGACAAGCTATTTCATCAGGTTGAAATATATTCCTAGAGATAATTATTGTAACTTTGTATTTTGGCTTTATTGTTCACATAGAATAACAGTCCCAGAAATGACCTTTTTAAGCCCTGAAGCGGCAGCTGTGAACTTCCTTGGCCTGTAGGAACTGGGAAAGAGGCAAAAGAAAAAAAAAATTAGTTAAAATATAGACAGAAACTATGGACTTATTTTGTACTTTAAGAACACAGGAATCTAAAACTTCTTAAGAGTTTATAACTACTTTTTTCTGCTAGTTATTAAACTTTTTTTTTTTTGGCTGCGCCGCATGGCATGCGGGATCTTAGTTCCCCAACCAGGGATCAAACCCGTGCCCCCTGCAGTGGAAGCATGGACTCCTGACCACCGGACCGCCAGGGAATTCCCAAAACATCTATTTTTGTGTGAGCTACTGTACTCTGTTTTGTGGGGAATTCAAAGTGGAATTAGATGAGACATCATCTAATATGGAAGGTGTGTTACTTGAGAATAAATAAGTATATCGCAGCATAAAAAGAGATGGGGGACATATGAATAGATATAAAGTATTATTTAAGTTCTGAAGAGAGAGTGCTTGTTAATGGCTGTGAAACTAGAGAAGTCTTTGTTATGGTATCACTGGCGCTTTTCTATTCTGTGGATGATAAGAGTAGATTTGGGCATTGAGAGCCAACTTGAGGGAAGAAGGTGGAGAGGAATGTGGCATTCCCAGCTGAAAGAACTACCACAACAAGCAATCGTCATTTTTAAAGAAGTTAATTTAGAGAAGTGGCAAGTTTGTTTGTTTTCTCTATCAGATAATGGTGCGGAAGATTTGGCTTTTATTAGAAAGTGATCCTTTGGGACTTGTGCTCTGGCCATTCGGCTCCCTTTATTCTAACACACATCGATCTGTTCATAGGTTTCCAAATTCCCTGATGCATCCGTTTGGTACCCTGATTTTTCCAGCCTGCTTTTTAAAGGAGAAGAATGGGTTGATAACTTCCATTTTTGAGACTTTGTCCCATAGAAGTAGAGACTCTTAGAGCAAAAAGATTATTTAACTCTACCACCTTATTATACAGCGGTTAATACTAAGTCCCAGAAAGTTAAATGACCTGTGTCATGTCAGGTCATTGCTTTGTGCCAGAAGCAGGATGAGCGACAGCTTTCCTAAGTAACGTTCTAGTGCTGTGTCTGTTTTATTATGCTGTTCACATGCAGTTTTAAATTTGTATTTTTAGGTTGAATGATCTAGAGATACTAGAATGAAGATTTATGATTGGTAAGGGATATGTGCATGTATAATTGTGCACTCCTTGAAATCAGTGCCCAAATCCCTATATCCACTATGGCAGCTTCCTCATCCTTAGCAGTTTTACTTCGTCAGTGGGTTAACCTGGAAAATTAAGTTACTAGAACATATAAGTAATTAATGGAAGATGCCTCGCTCAGAGTAAGAAATTGTTAGACATCTGTGGTTTTTGTTTTTTTTTTAAGACATTTGTTGTTGAAAATCCTTATTCTGTTTTTTCAGAAATGTTACTTGGGTAAATTTGGATTTCTTGTTGAAAAGGGAATATGATTTCTTTAAAACAAAATGATCTGTGTCGAAGAGCAGAAATATTTCGTTTGATGTATGGTGATTGCCATGGAAACATGACAGTGTAAATTTATTCACACAGTACACAGTATTCACGATGATTATTGATCATGAGGGGAAGGGACAGTTACCCCTACCAATTAGAAGAACATCTCATTTCTTTATATCAGCAAATGTGTTCATTCACTTCAGGTTGTTTTCTGCTTACGAAAGGGAAGGCTAGAGGAATAATTTCTAGTGTCCAGATTGCTAATAAGTACTAGTTAGGCAACTTAATGTCTTTGGTGTTATTAGTTTGCAAGCAATAGATTCTCCTACTATAAAGGTAAGCCCCCAGCAGGTGTAGAATGCCATTACAAATGTTCTGGGAAAACTGACTTAATACTGAGTCAGGGCTTTTGCTTTTATGTTAAGGAAGGCAGGCTAAGTTAAAGGATAAGAAGTATTATTATACTTGTATAGCAGCTGAGGAAATAGAAACACAGGTAAGTTAAGTAACTGACTTGCCCAAAATCCAAAAGCTAGTAAGTACTGGAGCTGTGACTTGAACCCAGGTGGTCTAGTTGCACTAACTACAATCAGTATATATGTATATTATGTATATTGGTGTCTGTGTGTATATATATCCCTGGTGTAGTGGTCTGGAGGACTGTGTCCTAGTCTTACCTCTATGACCTTAGGCTACCGCTTAACATCCTTGAGCCTCTGATTGTATCTGAGTAAAAATGACTAGATAGATCAATGAGCTCCAATGTTCCTTCCAGATCTGAAATTCTGTGATGTTTGATTTTAAACATTCTACACAAATCAAACCAAAGTCAGTTAGTATAGGTAGTAGAGGTTGTTGTGGAAAAAGGTGCCACGTTGTACGTGGGTGTTTCTGTTTCTCTGAATCTTGTTCTAGTACAATTTTTGTAAATATAATCACCGTGATACTAAAGCTTTATTACTTAGCTATTTTAATACAAAATTCAATTTCAATTTTTATTTTTAGAATGCACGTTACAGACCCTGTTAATTAAACCTATAAGAAGCCTGTGTTTTAAAAAAGCTCAGTGTATCTGGGCACTGATGTGTCTCTGATGGGAACTTTCCTAATCTAATCTAATTTCAGCCTAGATTTCTTTATGTGAGGGATCAGTCTTTTTAGGTTATTTCACTTGTATTCACATTTTTAACATTCCAAAATGATAAACTTGTAACCGTAACGTTTTCATCAGTTGAACAAAACCAATACATTTGTAATATAGTGAGGCTTCTAGTGCTTGAGTTATGTCTGCTGGAACTCATTCTGTATATTCTTTTCATTTTGATCCCTGGATTTGAATATGCACTGATTGTTAAACCATCATTAGAGTATAGATGAAATATAAAAATGTTGAGTGACAGGATGTACCTATTTCTCAAATTTTAGATTGCATTTCATATTGAAAATTTTAGAATACAGGAACTTCTTGACATACTCAAGGAGTGAATGTTTTTGAAACATGAATATAACCTAAAATACAGTATTTGTTATGAAGCACATGATCAGTCTAGCGAATTTAAACAGAAAGGTATTTATTACTGGGTGTTAAGTGGCTTAGAGTATTGTTGATAAGATTATACTGCAAAATAATCTTCCATGGAAGCAGTTGCCTCTTCTGTGGTTAAGAAGTTATCTGTCTGTGCCTGACCCCAAACTGCGCTGAATAGGGAGCTGTAACAATCAGGAAGGTTCTACTTCTGCTTGATCTGGGAGCTGCCTTCTGTAATCTGTATCAACAAAATGAATGTCTCCTGTTACTTAGGAAGCTAGAAGCTGTATGCTAGGTTCTTTGCTAACACTTTCTCATAAAAAGCAAACCCCTCCACAGTCATGCATACCTGCAAATACAGCAAAGTAGACCCCTTTGCCTCACTTCCTGCGTGTAGATGTCATGCAAAAATACCTTTGTTTAGTGGAACTTAAATCACATCCAGAAGCCTAGTTGAAAGAAAGTTTGAGAAATAGTGTTTGTAACTTCCCAGATTCTGTGGTAGAAGTCACAGTGGAGGAAGGGCAGAATGACCCTCGAATTACAATCTGCTGTATTCACCGCAAATACATGAGATAGAAGCAATTCTCCAGAGAGCCCTATGTTTATATAGTACCATACACATTTAAAAGTAGTATTTAGATGTGTAGGATGGATGAAGGAGGTAATCACGGACTTCCCTGGTGACACAGTGGTTAAGAATCTGCCTGCCAATGCAGGGGACATGGGTTCAAGCCCTGGTCTGGGAAGATCCCACATGCCTCAGAGCAGCTAAGCCCGTGCGCCACAACTACCGAGCCTACGCTCTAGAGACCACGAGCCACAACTACTAAGCCCGCGTGCCACAGCTACTGAAGCCCGTGCGCCTAGAGCCTGTGCTCCACAACAAGAGAAGCCACCTAGAGCCTGTGCTTGGCAACAAGAGAAGCCACCGCAATGAGAAGCCCGTGCACCGCAATGAAGAGCAGCCCCCGCTCGCCGCAACTAGTGAAAGCCTGTGGGTAGCAACGAAGACCCAACGCATCCAAAAATAAATAAATAAACAAAATTTTATAAAAGGGGTAATCAGAGGGCCAAGTGAATAGAAAAAGTTCTCTGTGGAGAGTGAAGGTGGGGAGAGTCATTTCCATTAGAGGACAAGAGAATTGCATATGATGGGCTAGCTTCCCCAATATTTCTAGACCTTGATGGCTATGAAGAGTCTCCGATCGGAATCCTCTGGTCACTTAGGGAAGAATATCTCAAAAGCATCAACTGTCTAGCATGCACCTGCTTTTTCTGATGTATCTCAGTGAAGCAGCTAAATCAGAAATGATTAAGTAAACTTTGCTGAAACATCACGGACAAAAAGCACAGTAATGACAACAACGCAGTGGAAACCTGAGTCTTGGCACTGCACTCACTGATTACCAGCTATGGGTCACACTGCCTTTAACACCCATGCTTCAAGTCTTGAGCTGTAGATTTATGATCACAGTTTTCAAACAATGTGAGTATGTTAATAAAAGGTCTAAATAGCAAAGGTTAAGTATTCCAAATATATCCAAACCTATGCATTGGGAAATGCATGTGATTTATATATGAAATTTCCTGCCATTATTTAAAACAGAAAAGGAACATTATTTTGAGTGTATTTATTTGTGACTTAAGTAATCAGAGCAAGCAGGAGGGGTATAAAAATTCCGTAGGTTTTTAAAGCTGAAATTTAGTGTTAAAGCCAAAGAATCAATAGACGATTTCGTGTTTTACATCTCCTGTTTAATTAAATAAACATTTTAAGAAATTGATTTTATGCCTAATTTCAGAATTCCCAGCGTCTTGAAGATAAATATCGCAGTCACAATTTCTTTGGCACTGGCAAGGATCACACAGAGAATTGGTGGAAGGTTTTTTCCCATCAGCTCATAACTGAGGGATTCTTGGTAGAAGTTCCTGGGCAAAGCAAATTTGTAAAGATTTGCACCCTTACAGAAAAGGTAAACAATGTAGAAGTCTGCCTGTTTGATTGAATTTTCTCACTGTGCATTAAACGATTCTTCTTGTGTTCAATAGGGTAGAAATTGGCTTGCTAAAGCCAAAACAGAATCTCCTCAGAGCCTTATCCTTCAAGCTAATGAAGAATTGTGTCCAAAGGAGTTTTTTCTACCAAGGTTCATTTTTCAGTTTTTTTTTTAACTTCTGGGTTTTCTGTTATTTAAATGATTCATTTTGTACCAATTTACAGGTACCACACAAAGTAAAATGAGTAAAGATAATCATTTTTGCATACCTCTTTTAGTCAATTTGGTGTGGGAGTCAGTAGGGAGAATGATAAATCAAAGAACACTGTCTTGGTGAATAGGAAGTAGATGACTATAGTACTTAGAAAGCTGATTAAAGAAGTGTATAGCACAGGGAACTATATTCAGTATCTTGTAATAAACTATACTGGAAAAGAATCAGGAAAAAAAAGAATATAGATACATACATACATATATGTATAACCAAGTAACTTTGCTGTACACCTGAAACTAATACAATATTGTAAATCGACTATGCTTCAATTAAAATAAATAAATAAATAAAATAAAGAAGCAACATTGAGGTAAATGTTGAAGAATCTATATACCATATTTCCTCCTTATGTATAGAGGACAGGGAGGGAATACACGTGTTGCCTACTTTTTAGTACCTTTACATGTTATCGATCATTTTTCAGTTTTTTTTAAAATTGAAATATAATTGACATTTAACATTGTGTAAGTTTGAAGTGTACAAGTGTTGGTTTGATACATTTATATATTGCATTGTGATTATGGCAATAGCGTTAGATAACACTTTTATCACATCACTTGAATAGCACTTCTTTTTTGTGTAGAGAACAATTAAGATCTAGTCTCTGAGCAACTTTGAAGTTTATAATACAGCATTATTGACTATAACCATTATGTTGTACTTTAGATTATCAGTTTTACTTTTAAACTTAAAAAACTTTAAAGAGTTTTAAATCTAGACTTTGAGGAGCTTAAGCTCTTTGGAGGGGAAAAATCAATTTAAAAAAGCATCAGTTCTAAAAGAGTACTATAACCTTATCTGCCTTTCTAAGAGCGGAGGTGTGATGATTCATGTATTAGAAAATTACATTTTAACATTTGAGATAATTTAATTTTATTATTTTTCAGTTCTAAAGCTGTATCTTCCGGCACTGAGCAACATTCCTCTAATCAAGTACCAATTGAATTAACTTCAGAGGTTTGTTTTTATTAAAGAGATGGTTCTTATTGTTTCATTCTTTATTGATGCAACTCCTGTTTAAAATTTTTCTGTTTTATTTCCACTCAAAGAGGAAAATGCCATATATAACAAGATATAAAATGTGGAAAGAGAAATGATATGAACAGAATAAAATACGCAATATATGATTTCTGGGGTTAATAGAACAGGAGTATCTGAGAAAGTAATGTTTATTTTTTTTCTTTTAAGCCTATTTTATAACTCATTTGGCTTGGATATTATAACACTTCTTATAATATCTTTTTTTGGATATTATAATACTTTTAGTTGATGGAAAAATAAGCTTGATTCCTAAATGTTCTCATTACAGTTACATAGACACATACACATACACACCTTTTCTTGCTTTGTTTTGGATCTTAGGTAATTACAGATTAAATACTTATCCACAGGCTGACTTCCACTAATGAGGATACTAGGGTGATGGGGTGATGGACAAATGTGCTGAATTAAATTTTCTGGTGAACTTTTTCTGCTTTATTAAAGTATACACAATGTAATTGAATCATTTTTGTGACTTTGGCTCTTGCTATGTCTCTAAGAATTCTTTTGATCATATATTCTCTATAGATTTGGGAGGAATGGGTTATTACATTGCATTTCTAACTGCCCTTAGAGCCCTAGAAGTTGATAATTCATGAGCTTATTTTCAGATGATTTATTTGATGAGTTGGTTAGTAGAAGGAAAAATCATTGTAATATTTTGTATCTTATTTTCTTCATTTTTAAAAGTTTTTTGAAACTTCTCTCTTTTTTATTTTGAATGGACCTTTATATGTTTAAAAGCAGCCCAGCTTGTATAAGATGTATTCTTACAAAGCACGTGATAAAATTTCTTCTCGGAGTAACATTCCTGAGAAAAGGTACAGAATTCACATTTTTATTTTCTATGCTCACTTTATTTGCACTTTTTCTCATTCTTTCCTAGAGAGAAAGGTCTGTCAGATGTTGGGCTATTTCATTGGCAAAAGGAAGTTAAAACATAAGCCTCTAGTATTATAATTATTAAAGCAGACTTATGAAATGATAGTTTTAATATTAATTTAATAGCTGACACTTCTGGACATTATTATTTGCCAGGCTCTGTGCTAAATGCTAAGCATTTTATAAGTAATATCTCATTTAATTCTTACAGTAACCTATGAGTTAGCTACTATTATTTATCCCCATTTTACAGTTGAAGAGACTAAAGGTTAAGAAGTTAACTAACTTGTTAGGAGCATCCATCTAATAACAGAGCTGACTTTCAGAACAATATTTGTCAACCTCTAGCATCTAAACACTATTATTATATAATATTTGTATGAAATATATATATTCCCACTCCATTTAAAAAAAAAGATCTTATGGGAACATAAAATGGTAGATATTGGGGTTGGTAGAGAATAAAGGTAATGCACCTATTGTGCTTTCAAGCTTAATGACTTTCTGACTTAAAAGTGTAGAGAATGTACAGAATTACAGAAGGTCTGAAAATGGAGAATTTAAAGAACTTGTTAGGACATACGCACAGATTAAGTGGACTACACTTACATACATAGCAGGTGAAAGAAAATGGTTTGTTCTTTAACGGTTTGCTCACTTAGATAGGTAATACTACTTTGGATCTGATAGAAACATTTACCATAATACCAGTATTCCACCCCAAATAATTTCTTTTTGTTTGGATATATATACTGTGTTTAATGTAAACAAAAGGTTTAAGGAGTGTGCAAAACAATATACCTGTTCAATATGCTGAAGCATTTCTTCATTTAAACATTCCCTGTGGCATCTTCTTTGTGCCATGTACTATTCTAGGCACTGGGATTCAGTGGAGGATAATAGAGACATAGTCACTGGCCCTCCCAGAGTTTATATTCTAGTGGGATATACACATAAGGGAACAGAAAATTACAATCCAGGGTTGTAACACTTTGGAAACACTTTGGAAGTGACACTTGAGGCTTAAGTAGCAGTTGGGTGAGGTGAAGGGATGTTTTCTAAGCAGAGGAATGGTCCACGTACTAAAACCTGAAAGCAAGAGAGGGTATGACATGATTGAGGGGTTCAGCAGTTTGCTAGCAATTCCCTGATAGAGGGAAGCAAGGGAGTGGGAAAATTTAAGACTGGAGAGTTGAACAGGGTCTCAAATATCCAGTTCCTTTCAAGCACTCGATTTGATCATAAAAGCAGTTGGGCACTAAGGAAAGGTTTTAGGCAGAACAGTGACATGATCAAATTTATGGTTGAGAACAGGGGTTGACAAACATGAAGGATCAGATAGGAAATAATTTAGGCTTTGAGGGCCATGTGGTCTCCGTCTCAACTACACAGCTTTGCCGTTGTGGCCTCAAAGCAGCCATGGATGATATGTAAATGAATGAGTATGGCTGTGTTCCAATAAAACTTTATTTAGGGACACTGAAATTTGATTTTCATATAATTTTCACATGCCACAAAATGTTTTCCTCTTGATTTTTTTTAACTATTAAAAAATGTGGAAGAAGCCATTCTTAACTACAAGCCTTACCAGAACAGACAGATTTGGCCTGTGCATCCCTAGCATGCCGACCCGTGGTAGATGACTCTGTCTGTGGAGGGAATGGACTGCAGGGGGATCATAGTTGTAGAGACACAAATAGGGAGGCTGTTGTTGTGTTGTTTGCAAGAGGCTATGGTAGATTAGTCAAGGGAAGTGGCAGTGGGTGGGGAGAGAGAGATTTGTAAGATATTTAGGAGATGGAATTGCTAGGACTCGGTGATTGAAAAGATAGGCAGGTTAAGGAAGATGGAGAACTTGACTGTGAAGCTTGGGTTTTTGTCTTTGATGGTGGGTGAGTGCTGCCATTTCCTTCACTGGGCTATGTAAGAGGAAGACAGGTTTGAAGGGCTGCGTGTTTAGGGGATGAGGTTAAATTAGTTTAGTGATAGACATACTAAGTTTGAGACAACTGTCGAGTGGTCCAGAAGTTAATTTTAATATATGGGCTTAGTGTACAGAAGTGAAAAGGATGCTTACATATCCATAACTATTATTTTAAATTTCATTTGAATTTTCATCAAAATAATACATGTGAATGTTTTTAAAAGTCAGTTGAGACTTAAAGGCATATAACAAAGCACACCAGTTCACACCCTTCTCAAACCCACTTTGTTTTGTTCTATAGAAGCAGTCACCCTCAGATCTTCTGACCAGTTTCTATGGTATTGGCCTCCATATTTCTTTTTTTAAAAACACCTTTTTGGGACTTCCCTGGCAGTCCAGTGGTTAAGACTCTGTGCTTCCAATGCAGCAGGCGTGGGTTCGATCCCTGGTCTGGGGGGAGCTAAGATCCCACCTGCTGTGCAGTGCGGCCAAAAAAACAAACACCTTTTCAGCATATATTTTATTAATATTTATTGTACATTTCTCCTTGAAAGGCTGAAAAAAAATGGGGAAAAGGCTAAGAAAGAGGGCTATTGTTGACAATACCTCATCTTTCCTTTTTTTTAAAATTGAAGTATAGTTGATTTACAATATAGTTTCAGGTGATTCAGTATTCTTACAGATTATACTCCGTTAAAAGTTATTACAAGATAATGGCTGCAATTCCTTGTACTATAAAATACACCCCTGTTGCTTATATATTTTATATATAGTAGTTTGTATCTTTCAATCCCATACCCCTAATTAGCCCCTCCCCTCTTCCCTCTTCCCTTTGGTGCAAAACCTGTGAGTTTTGCATATACATTCATTTGTATTATTTTTTAGATTCCACATACAAGTGATATCATACAGTATTTGCCTTTCTCTTCCTGACTTATTTCACTATGCATAATATTCTCTAGGTCTATCCATGTTGTTGTAAATAGCAGAATTTCATTCTCTTTTATGGCTGAGTAATATTCCATTGTATGTATCTACACCATATCTTTTTTATCCATTTGTCTGTTGATGGGCATTTGGGTTGCTTCCATATCTTGACTATTGTAAATAGTGAACATTGAGGTGCATGTATCTTTTTGTATTAGTGTTTTTGTTTTTTCTGGCTGTGTACCTAGGAGTGGATTGCTGGATCGTATGGTAGCTCTATTTTTAGTTTTTTGAGGAAACTCCATACTGTTGTCCATGGTGGTTGCCTCAATTTACATTCCCACCAACAGTGTAGGAGGGTTCCCTTTTCTCCACACCCTCTCCAGCATTTGTTATTTGTAGACTCTTTGATGATAGCCATTCTGACAGGTATGAGGTTGCCTCCGTATTTCTAAGTGACGTGCTTAGATTACTATTTTTTTGACTTACCAGTTTTAGAAATTTTCTGTTGATATCCTATAATGGTAAATTAGGGCTTGTCTCCCATATCCCCTTCCTTCATTTCTTCTCCATCAATGTCACCCCCGCCTTCCTTAGAACAAAATTATATTTTAATTTTTGGTCAAATTAATAATTTGTTTTTACATTATTGTATCTACTCAAATATTATATAACACTAAGGCAATCTGTGTTTTTATGGTCACCACTCTTAATTTTCCTTGATGTTAATAATTCTCTTTTTTATTTTCTTTACTTGTTTAGTGTTCCTATTACTAATTTTTTTTTTATAGTAGGTCCTCGTTGGTTATCTTTTTAAAATATAGCAGTGTGTACATGTCAGTCCCAAATTCTGAATCTACCCCTCTCCCCAACCCTTCCTCCCTGGTAACCATAAATTCATTCTCTAAGTCTGTGAGTCTGTTTCTGTTTTGTAAACAAGTTCATTTGTATCACTTTTTTTTTTAGATTCCACTTATAAGCGATATCATAATGATATTGGTCTTTCTCTGTCTGACTTACTTCACTTAGTGTGAAAATTACCAGGTCCATCCATGTTGCTGCAAATGGCATTATTTCGTTGTTTTTAATGGCTGAGTAAGCTATTATTAATTTTTATTTTCTCCTATTTTCAATGTTTTTATTTGTATACTCTCTTGGAGAGTTCCTTGACTTTATATCCTCTCCCATCTGGTGACATTTTAATTTTAGATATCAAATTTTTAATTTCTAAGAACTATTTGTTCTTCTTCTCTTTCTTTAATCATGTATAGCAATCTTTTCTTGATTCATGGTTACAAGATTTCCACTTATCTCTTCAATGATATTCATTATATATTTTGGGTTTTTTTTAAAGATTTTCATGATTTTTCTATCATAATTTATTCCAGACTTACTGAGATTCCTTTTTATTAAAATAAATTTATTTATTTTTATTTATTTTTGGCTGCATTGGGTCTTCATTGCTGCACATGGGCTTTCTCTAGTTGCGGCGAGCGGGGTCTACCCTTCATTGCGGTGCATGGGCTTCTCATTGCGGTGGCTTCTCTTGTTGCAGAGCACGGGCTCTAGGCGAGTGGGCTTCAGTAGTTGTGGCACGTGGGCTCAGTAGTTGTGGCTCACGGGCTCTAGAGCACAGGCTGAGTAGTTGTGGCGCAGGGGCTTAGTTGCTTCGCGGCATGTGGGATCTTCCCGAACCAGGGCTCGAACCCATGTCCCCTGCATTGGCAGGCAGATTCTTAACCACTGCACCACCAGGAGGTCCCTTATTATATATTTTGTACTTTTCTTCTGTGCACTTGTAATAGCATTCACAGGCAAAACATTTTCCACATATTTTTCTGCTTCAGGGATATGTTACACAGAATTTTGCCAGTATATATGATAATAAAATTTTTTTGTGAAATAATTTAACATACCAATTTGCAAATAGTCCATTAGTATAAAGATTTCCATAAATACTAAGATAAAGGTAAATATCTTATTATTTAAAACAAATTTATAGTTGTCTTGAGTCACCTGCTATGACTAATTCTTTGAACTGGAGTTTTCTTTCCTCATGTTCAAATCTCTTTATTCTAGTGATAAAATCTGATAATTGTAAAAATTAAGTCTTACTTTACACTGTAAATTTTTAATTCTTGAAACAGGGAAATTTATAAACATTTCTTAAATATCAAACATGTTCTTCTCTTTCCCCCCCAAAAGCAGAAATTTATTTAAATTTGACACCTTTTACATAGGCTATTCTATACAATTTCATTTTTGTAACTTTTCCTCTTTATAATTAATTTATCCGTGAAGTTGCCTCTTGTAAAACCTGGTTTTCTATCTAGTTTGCTGTCTTGCGCCTTTCATACCATGTTAATTGCTAATTGGGTGTTTTAAATTCTTCTTTTGAGGCGTCAAAGGCAAAATTATTCCTTTTGGCTTATTTTTTTTTAGTTTGATTCTGAAGAAAAATGTGAATAATTTGATTAATTCCATGCTAATGTTCCTCAACAGCCAAAAAATAGTGCTATCACAAGAAGAATTATAGATTGTATCATTCTTGGTTAGAAAAAATTTTACTTTGGTATAGATAAGGAGTAGTTTCTTTCAAAGTGTTTGATTGATGAGGAGGAGGCAAATGCTGTTCTTAATTGCACCAATTTTGTGATTGACTCAAATTATAGTTTTAACTTTACCTCTATAATGAATGTATTTGATACAAAATGTTTAAAATCTAGGCTGTCATTTAAGTAATAGTTGCCTTACTGGTATTGTGACAAATAAATGTTAATATTGATTTGGAAAGATATTCTTATTTTGGGGGCAAAATAAAAAGTGAACTTGGAGAAAGAAAAGCTTTTATTATTTCTTTTCTTTTAAATGTTTTAGCATTATGGTGCCATCACCAGGAAAATATTACAAGTCCTCAGAACCTGTTATTTCAGCCAAAGAGCAGGAGACTCAGGTATGGCTTTTGTAAAAAGGCAGTTCGTTTTTGAGAAGATAGTTATGAGTCTATGCATGCTTAAAATTCTCTTGCCAGTATTTTAAAAATTGTTCTTTAGCTAAGAGTCTAAGATACAGTTCATTTTTCATCCTAAGGGGGAAATGTAATATCTGAAGCTCTAAAAATAAAGGGCTGGATTTTTCTAAGTACATTTAAACAAATGTTGTTTCTTTGCTTTTCGTTCAGACTACATTATATGGCAAATTGGTGGAAGCTAGGCAGAAACATGCCAATAAAATGAATGTTCCTCCAGCTATTCTGGCAACAAATAAGATACTGGTGGATATGGCCCAAATGAGGTAAACTATTTGCATATTTCTAACTTATTTTCTTCTAACATAATAGATTTGTAAAATACATCATTTAGCGATAATATGACTATGGCTCCAGCAGTCACATCCAAGAGGTGGTTCCCAAATCTCCCATGTTGCTGCCAATGATCTGTTTCTTCACTGAGCTTTAGTCCCACATGAAACCAACTGTTTTCAGCAATCAGATCCAGTGTATATAAAATCTAACTCACTACCCACCAACCCTCTGTACATGCATTTCATGCAAATGCCAAAACTCTTCCTTCTGAATTCCTTATTTTTGTTAGTCATACTATCATGTTCCTAGTCACGCCTGTTTAATACCTCTGATGTTACTGTTACTCTTCTAACATATATTCCCATCTTTCTCTTATTATATAGTTTTTAGACTTTTTCATTTCAGTGTTTCTTCTGTGTCTGTCTGTGCTTTTCTTTTTTTAGTGACACCATGGTAGTTCAGACCATTATCCTTTTACTGTTGCAAAAGCCTCTAACTAGTTACTCTTTCTTCAGCCTCTCTCTCTCTCTGATATATGAATATGATATATGAATACCAAATACCTCTGATATATGAATACCAAATTAATCTTTATCATGTTGTACTTCTGCTTAACTAGTTTCCCACTGTCTTAACTTATTTAGCCCACAACTCAAGGCCTTCCATTTATGGACTTAAACCTTCTTTTCCATCTGAGTCACAGAATTTTAATGCTTAATCTTACCTAGATTGTTTACCATTTGTTTGTCTCCTTTTCAACTTCGATATACTTATTTACAATGTTGCTTCTGACTTGTAGTTTCCTTGATTTCCCAAAACTCCTATTAGGAAATCCTTTAAGATCTGGCTTTATTGTTATTTGCTCCATGAAGCCTTCCATGTTCTTATCAGCAAAGTGATTCTTCTGTGGAATTCATAAAGGACTTTTAAATGTAAATTTAAAAGATGATTCTATGGCACTTATTACATAATGCTTTATTTATTTTTTTGTTATTATTGGTATTCATGTATATGTGTCTTCTAGATTTTAAACTCTGTGATGAAGATGTTATATTCCTCATCTTTTTGTGTTTTCCAAAGTACCTAGCACAATGCCTAATAATCACTAGGTGGTCAATAAATATTTAGAAGAAATTATTTCCAAAGAATTGTTGCTTGGTAATTGTACTCATCTTGTATACTTCCTTTTCAAAAATTGTTTCTGTTGCTAAATTTCATTCAAGAGATGTTACTTTAGAGAAGAATTTTCTAATAATGTTACATAGTGCATATACCTTATAATAATTATTTCATTAAAAATAAATATTCAAAGACCACATTTTAATATTCAGTGAAGATATTTAAAGGAAAAGGAGTAATCATTAGATTGGCAGATTTTTAGAAAGAAGACATCAGACATTCTCTTCATATTGGACACAATAAGAAATATTAAAAGCCTGAAGTAGTTAGTTAGCTAGTTTATTGTTACAGGTAAAAACTTTGTAAATAATGAATGAGATTTTCTTCTGAGTTTCTTAGCCTCTTAGTTGTCCTCTAAGAATCATAAAACACAATTACTTCTTTTATACATTGTTTTTGGTTGCTGGAAAAAAATCCATGTTTATTGAGTGTCAGTATTGAAGCTAAATATCTATTAGCTGTGTTGCTGGAGTGGTAACGTTTCAGTGGTTTCTTGACTTTAATTTTTTTAAACGACAGACCTACTACAGTTGAAAATGTGAAAAGGATCGATGGTGTTTCTGAAGGCAAAGCTACAATGTTGGCCCCTCTGTTGGAAGTCATCAAACATTTCTGTCAAATAAATAGTCTTCAGGTAAAATACTATGGTTTGCAGGAGCTCTGAGAGAATAAACTTTTTTTGACAATTACAAAACACCCTTCAAAAGCAGCATTTTTCATTTCTATGCTGGACACTTAGAAAATGAATCAGATAGTTTCTATAGTAAATCAGTTATAAAAACATGTTAGTTACCTATTTTTTTTAATTGAAGTATAGTTGACTTACAATATTATATTAGTTTCAGATGTACAACATAGTGATTCAATATTTTTATATATTATACTCTAAAGTTATTATAAAATATTGGCTATATGCCCTGTGCTGTACATTACATCCTTGTAACTTATTTGTTTTATACCCAGTAGTTTGTACCTCTTAACTCCCTTCCCCTATCTTGCCCCTTCCTCCACCTCTCTCCCCACTGATAACCACTAGTTACCTAATTTTTAAGATGATTCTGAAGTAATAGTTGTCAAACCTGCTTATGTCGGTTTATTTTGTTGAGAGGTTTCGTTTTTAAATCTGAATAAGTACTGTATTTTAGACTAAGAAATTATTTTACTTTCAAATGTAGATAGAAATTAAAGCTTCATTCATTCATTCACTATTCACTTCTGGGGGATTAGGGGACTAATTTAGAGGCAGAGTGGTCCACATTATAGTTCATTTTTAGTCCCTCTTATTGGCTTAAAGGGAAGACTAGGAATTTCTAGTTTTACAACCATGTTTGTAATTACAAATATTTTATTCAAAACTTATTCCCTCTAACCTTATTTTACCTTTTAAAATCAATATGTAAAAAATAAAAAAAACTTCTTGAGCTCCTCACAAAAAGGGAATTTGGAGCTGTTCCTTAGAGGTTTTATTTGTGTTATTTTTTTCGCCGATAGCTAATGATCATGTTGATATTCTATCAATCATTATATTGATATTATTTTTGATCATTTGTGCTACATTTAAAATTTTGTAGACAGACCTCTTTTCAAGTACAAAACCACAAGAAGAACAGAAGAAAAGTCTGGTGGTGAAAAATAAAGCAAGCTCACTTTCACAGTCTGCAGCCATCACATATTCTTTATTCCAAGAAAAGAAAATGTGTTTGGTAAGTGTTACTTTCAAGTTAGAGGGAATTTTTAAGTTTATCTAAACGTGTTTTATCAGCTTTTCAATATCAAAGTTGAGACTTGGGATACATTTCTTCTAATCCTACAATATTTTATGTGGTTTCATTTTATAATTAATTTTAGAACAGAATGTCATTTGCTTTTTCTGCTAAGCCCTTTTCTGATAATTAAGTAAAAACAGCAAGTATAGTTTGACCATGATTATCTTATAGAGGTTGTATCAGAGGTACTGATAAACGCATTTATAGCTTAGGGATATTGGAGCAGCCATATTTTAAGACTCCATTTTTTTTTAATGGGATTAATAGTTAAAAAACTATTACTGTATGTACTGATAAGAGATAATCTCCAAGATACATTGTTAAGTAAAAAAAGGAAGATGCATAGCACTGTGAAAAACATACATAAATGTGTATGTATATATATTTGCATGCTTATATATTCACATATCCTTGGGTATGTATACAAAAGTGCATAGAATATCTCTGAAGGATGTCGAAGAAGCTAGAAATAAGTTAAAAAAAAAAACAAAATTGCTTTTCACTCTATCTCCTCTAGTGTAATGTTCTGTTTTTTTTTTTAACCATGTCTGCTTGATGCTCTTTGAAAAAAATCTGATTACTGTGAAAAATGGCCATACTTAATGTTTCTTCATTGTTTTGGCATAAGTCCTTAAGGCTGTTGAGAGTTTTTAAATATACAAAATGAAGAGGATATCTTAGTGGAATAGGGACAGAATGAGGCTTCCAGCTAAGTTTCACTAATTTGCATTCCTGTCCTCTCTGATGTTAAATTGGTTTAGATTAGGCTGTATGGTCCAGGGCCTGCTTTTCCTGTTCTCTGTCTCTCCATCCACTAGGCTATGTTACACACTTTCTATTCTGGTTAATATCCAATATAAATAAGAATAAACAGTCCATAGCCTATCGTAGTCACTTAATATATGTTCTACTTACATAGCCAAACTCCTTAATTAAAAGTACAAAAGCCATTACACAAAGAACCAAATAATTCCATTGAACTATTTTTGAAACATATTACATGATAAATAGGAATTTTAAGTTCATTCTCTTATTTAAACAGTAACTTACATGTACATGTAAAACATGCTTGTATATACACAATTTGACCAAATATGTATGGTATAACTGTATATAATTACTAAGAAAATATGGAATAGCCTCCAAATTTTTAAAATAAATTGTATTCTCATACTTAGCCAGGATATGAAGTTTCATGTATTATGTTACATATTCATGGTTAAAAATGTGAGGAGTGGTATATCTTCATTTGTGTCTTTTGCTATTATTTGGTTGTATATTATTGTGAAATATTGTGGTGTAATTATCTGTACATCCCAGGAGTCTGAGGGGGTCTTGCCAGTTACCCGCAAAATTAAACATGCCTAAGGACTAATTAATCAGGAGGAATAATACAATTAGTTTTAGGTAATACGATGCCTGGTATCAAATAACCCTGATATTATGCACACATGGTACACATCTTCTAGTAGAAAAAGTGTAGACATTTAGTGAAAGTAACTTAAAACCTTCCTTTGAAGGATGAAAATATTGCTTTAAATGCTCTATTTTGTGAAAATATCAGCATTCATACAAATACAGTCCAAATTCAGACTTTCAAGGTGTGTTAAAAAAGAGTGTCATGAAATAATTCAGAGCTGAGTGACTAAACTTTCTGAATGTTTAAAAGAATGTTTTATCTAACAGACATCTTAAATGGATTTGGAGCTACATTTGTTTAAAAGCTACATAAATATGTAACAGTGTCCTTAATTTAGCACAATTCATGTTAAATTCAATGCTAGGCAAATGATGACAGCCACTTGTAAATTGTGGTTATTATTATTTTATGAATAGAGCCAATTTAAAGCACTTTTTAAACTCTTCTTGAGAACCTTTTCTAGAGTACATTTGGAGCCTTATGTTATTGCTAAGCATTTTATGATTTGTCTTCCTGGAAATTCATGTAACTGAAGTACCGTGTGTTATTTCAAGTATATACATTATTGGGTTTCAGTTTACTGTATTTTTAAAAGGTTGTGGCAGCTATTAGACTTACGTAGAATGACTACTCTCTGTCACTAATAGGTTTTTAAGGTGAATAATTACAGAGGGATGAGGATTGATTTCTTAGCTAAACCTGGGTGATTTTGCTTTATTCAATATAATAAGTATAAAAAGTAGCAACTGTGGAGTTCTAGCATGTGAGTCATTTTAAAGAATTAGTTAAAATGAGAAATTTAAATGAAGGTTTAGTCCACTGTTTATTTCTCAGTGAACATTTACTACCTGAAGGTTTTGAACCTTGTATCCCACAGTACAGTGGAAACTTAAAAAAAAACTCACTGGTTGTTTTGCTGCTATTTCTCTAGAAGAGTATAGCTGAGAACAGGATTCTGCCTCTCGCAGCAGTTGGCATGCACTTGTCCCAAGCGGTGCAAGCTGGCTACCCACTCGATATGGAGCGAGCAGGTCTGACTCCAGAGATTCAGAAGATTATTGCTGATGTTATCCGAAACCCTCCCATCAACTCAGGTGATAACCATGACCTTGGTCTGCAGCCTTAATGACTTGAGTCATTGAACCCAGATGAAGTAAACAAGCAATCCACTAATATTTTTCACTCTGATCGCATTAACCCTTTATGCTACTATGAAAACTTTACTTTTGTAATGCTTTTTATTGTTTTAGAAAAACAACCTTTCTTCCCATTATCACTCAGAGAGAAGTCTGAGTCTGAGAAATTCTGGCTTTTTTTTTCAGCTTCAGGTTACAACTTCCACACCCATCCCCCAAACAGTGCTCTTTCATCCTTTTCTAATTTCTACTTCATCACTTGAAAAAAACACATTCATTCCCCATAGCTCACTGACTTAGTTTTTTTCTAAATCTTTCTGATTCCCTGTCACTGGTTTTACCTAAGTAGCCTTTCTCATCAATACAGTCAATAGTGTCAGGCACTGTGGCATTGAAGGGATGGACTGAGTTCTCTTGGGCCCCTTGTAGAAGGGTTTTCTCCTGTCACTTTGCTACAGAACCTCAACTGTGCTTAAGGAGATCAAGCCCTTTTGTTTGCCTTGCAGAAAATTTTAAAATATGCCTATTTTAAAGTTATGATCCCTTTTTTACAGAAGTAAAGATGAGGTGGATTAGAAGGATTTTCACACCCTAAATGTACAAATGTAAACTAGGTGTGTTATAATTCAGTAAATCTGATGTTTTTTTTGACTGTTAGGACAGAGCAATGGACATACAAAAAGCCTTATCTCCAAAGCTGCAGTGCAAATAGTTAAACTTATTACCTCAAATTCTTTCCCACTCAGAAACGAGTATACAGTTCTCCCCCTAGATTTAGAAGTAAGGGAAAACAGATCACAGTTAATACTATACTTAACTGATCAGAACAAAGGTATTTAAGTCACCTTCAAAGGCAGCATTTGTTCTAGGCTTGAGCAAGACTTGACTGAAGGACACCTCCATCTCTCCTTCCATTGCTCAACCTTGGAGGCAAGGAGAGAGACAGAGGCAAGTTTGGGCAGTGGTCCTCTAAGTTAGTTCCAGGAAACCGAAGTTTCTCTTTTTACTATACCATGTTAAAGTTGTACTGCCAACTATTTAGGAAAGAAATATGCAATTTCTAATCCTGGTCAATGAAACTTCCAAGTGTTTTCAGGGCCTGTTGATAGCTTATGTCAAGATCTTATTTGAGGGAGATACCTTAACAACTAATTCTGCTTCTGTATCACAGCTTTCTGGTTATGATTTGATTTCCCGTGTAGGTCTGTCTATAGGGAAAATATGCACTAGTCTTGCTAATCTGGGTACTTATCTATATGATAGTTGTGAATTCATAATTGGAAATTAATGAATTGGCATTTTGTGAGCTTGGTTAATGTGGCTCTATTAAGGTTAAAGTAGGTTTGTAAATCTGAAAACGTGAGGGCCAGATCCTGTACTGCGATAAAATATCCAGGGTCACTTAGCTGTGAGTCATCTTGTGAGGAAGCCAGCCAGCTCTCCTGGTCATTCTCCAGTCTTTCTAACTTCAGCAACCATTTTGCTAGAAATTAAGGAAGAGGAAGGACAACAGTAATTAATTGCAGGGTTAGAATTGGGATTGTATAAAACCTGTCTTTCTCCAATGCAGAATGAAATAGTATTTTAGAGAAAGTCAAAGACTCAGATGCCTTCTTGATTTTAATACCCTAGAATTATTTTTTCCTTTATGTATGTATTGTCTCTCAGGATTTAGAGAAAGATATATCTTTGATGAGCTGTTTGATAGTATGCAGTATTCTCTGAGTTTGTGCACTCTTTTTCCCTTTTCCCTATTGTCTTTACTATTATACACTGAGTATAGCAAATAAATTTTCATTCAGTTAAATATTAAATTGAAATTCCAAAGACCAATGGAATTTAAATTATACTTATTAAACACTTATTTCATCTTTCTGTCAATACACTGTATATAGGTTGCACAAATAATACGAAAAAATATATTATTGCAATTTACCTCCAAAACCAAAATTGAGAAAGATAAGTATCATGAGCTCTAAACTTTATTTCTTTTGATTGTATGGTTATAGTCTGTAATATATCATTTATTGATGTGAAATTGTATTTTTGAATTCGTAGTTTTCCTTGATAAAATACTATTTGTTCTCTTACGGGAGGAAACATTGTTGAGTTATAAATTATAATAAGAAATGAAGATATCTATGCCACACTAATGATTCAGATATGATATTTCACCTTTTACTTAACTGTAGCCATATCACGTGATTTGGTGTTTTAATGAACAAGTTTGTTGGCATTTAAATTTTGCACAATCTTGAATTGAGAATTTTCTATATTTTATTATGGCATAATCTTAATCTTAAAAATAGAGTATTTGTGAATTGAGAAATTATATCTATTATTTTCATGCTATCTTATTTGCTAAGTAGGTTTCGTCCTTGTAACAATATTTTAAGGAATTCTGTACCTTTTTATTCTTTTAGTTTTTTCCATGTTTACATGACTTTAAGCTGCTTCTTTTATGGAGTTGAGATTCTAACTATGCTTAATAATAAATGAAGCAAAGTATTTAATGAGGTACCTGGAAAGTATTTTTAATAATTTTGTTCTTTCATTATTTATGTGCATGTAACTAGAAAATTAAGGGTGGCTTCCAAGGGACCTGCCACAAAAGCAGGGGTAATATGATCTCTTCTAAGCACTGAAAGAATGCAGGCAGTGCTCATTATTTCACTCTCCAAGAGATATTTTCAGCACTTACTTGTGTGGAAAGTTAGGGCAAATAAGATCTGAAAATAAAATATCTTTCCCAGAAAACTTATTTAAATAATAGGCATTTTAAATAGTTGACGTGTTTTGTTATGCTTCGATAGCCATTGAAAGAATCCTTTTTATTAGCATCTTATTTACAAGTATGATTAGCTTCTATTTTAAGGCTAAATTATTTTCAAAAAATTAACTTATAATTGATATTTGGAATTTCTGTGGATGGTGGTTTTGATTCTCAGGGCAGCCCTCAAAAGACGGTTTGAAACAAAAGTTAAGCAGAGTCGATAGCCTGACCTGACTCTGGGTCTTGGAAGCAGGGGTGCAGGTGGTGCAGGAGTGAGGGGACATGTTTTACTCCATTTCTGTTCTGTAAGGGGATAGGCATTTGAAAGAGGAACATTTTCTTTGGCCACCTTCCTCCTTCCTTTCTACAAAACATGTCACTATTTCCAGCTCATAGGTTTTCTGCAGTGTTCTGTGTAATTTATTTTTAAATCTTTTTTTTCATCCTTTACAGATACAAATAAAATTAAACTAATTAGAATGTATGTTCCTGAAAACATTGACACCTACCTTATCTACATGGCAACTGAGATCCTGGAAAAAGGCTGCGAAAACAGGATGCTATGCCAGTCTTCATGTGATTCCAGCAAAAAGAGATGTTTCCCCAACTCTGAAGAGAGCTGCTCAAATTCTAAGAGAAGGAAGGAAGAAGTGGGCACTAATACCAAGGTGTTAATTATATGTAGAATTTTCATGTAGTGTCAGATCGTTCAATTTGCATATCTTAATACCAGAATGCTGTATTTTTTGAACTGTTATAAATTCTGATAGAGGGTTACTTTTTAGAAAATCTCGGTGCTGTATTTCCGTTGCTTTTCATAAATCCGATCTGAGAAAAGAGATTTTTTAAACAGCGGGAAAAGAGGAATATAGTCCATCGATTTAGCTTATTGTATGGGAATGTCAGCTTAAATTTTACCTCTACCTTATATTGACTATATAGTCTGGAAATTCTCTTTCTTTCATAGGTATATATTTAATATTGGCTGTAAGCATATGGTAGTTTATGTGGTTAATGAAAATAAGACCAAATTCTATGATATATACCTCCCCAGATATTGGAATTTGTCTATCATTCTGTTACTCCTCAGGCTCTGTTCCTGTTATAGTGAATCTCTCAGGTACAAGGATAATTGTTGCTCATGGTCCTGGCCATATCCCAGTGCACTTTTGCATGATCAGAGAAAGACCATGAGTTTAGTATTATTTTTACACGGTATATTTTATTAAAATCAAATGCTTTGAATATTATTGCTCTGTGTGTTATATGAGATAAATAAATAGTCATCAGAGAATAACTATTCTTTGACATTGTGACTCTACTAAATGATTGCAAAGACTTGAAAATTTGACCTTTTATATCTTCCAGGTCTAAAGTTCCATGATAAAAGTTTGTGAAAACTATAATTAACTCAAAAATTACTTTAGTTCCTAGATGATAAATTCAGCATGGTGGTAGGTGGTTGCTACTATTTATATTAGAGAATTAGGGACTTTATTTCAGTTCTAAGTAATCTTTATAGGATTTCCAACAGTTAAACTCCTTTTCTCAATAGCTTAAAAAGTAAGAGGAACTGATCTTTTAAAATTCTGTCCTTCAGTTAGATTTGTATATAGTCATGTACTAGATAACCTAATGAAATTTTATTAACTGGAATTCTTTACATTATTTTGGCAATTGAATTAGCTATAAGAAGGGCATTGCTAACACACCACTGTAAAGCAATTATACTCCAATAAAGATGTTTAAAAAAAAAAAGGGCATTAAAGGAGATACACGTTGGGCAGGTGGTAGTGAAATTTGGCTGCTATTCCCAGCCTTTTATTTCTGAAATCTATACCAGGTGCCTAAGACCTTATTTTTTTCCCAACTGTATATGTCAATAGGAAAAGGTATAACTTGTTATTTTTCCTGAATATTGAAGCACATTTATAGTGAAATACTGTTATAACCACACATTAATATTATTGCTTTCCTCCTATTGAAATAACATCATATTCTGAAAAAAGAGTGGGGGTATTTTGGGGGGGTGGGTGGAAATTAAGCCTACCGGATTCAGCCTTTTCTTTTTCCCCATTTAGGGGAACAAGAATATGGGGGCTAGGAAGTAGATTAAGGGGTGAGTGAGCCAGCCAAAGTGTTTTTCTTTCGTCTGCCTTCCAGTATAGAAAGCTACTCTGAACACTGTAGAGTCTGTTGGAGGCCTGGTTTCAGGATCCTTCATGTGTTAACCTTCATCTTCTCTACTGACCTGGATTATATCCCTTAGTCTATTTCATCTTATGATTATGAGGTTTCTAATAAAAAATAATGTCAAAACAAATTCTTCTTATTAGTTGATGCATTGTTAGGTTTACATCTATTGTGACTGAGGTTAAGATACAAGCTCAGTCATGCCTATGTTTACTGGAGGAAGATTATGTCTTGATAATGGTAGTTCTGATTCAATATACGAAGGTACACAGTGGATTCTTTAAATGTGTAGTTTTTTTTTTTATTTCTGGAAAGTTTTCTTAAATTGTAGATTTAAAATTTTTGTTTATTTCAGGAAGTTTTTTAAAATTTTACTTTTTAGTATTTTTGTCCCATTGCTTTGTAGTTCTTCTTAACGTATTTCTGCTCTCTATATGTTGGATCTTCTTTACTGAGCTACAATATCTGTCACTTCTCATGAATTCTTTTTGGCTTTTCATTTCTCTTTAGATTAAACTTTTCTTCTTTTTCACCTTCTATTTCTGTTTGGACACAATCTGTTGTATTTATTGCTATGTTCTTTATAGTTTAATATTCACTTGTATAATTTTTTCTTTTATTTCTAATTCTTTCCAGAGCTTTTCCCCTCACTTTTGAATTTTTCTGATTTTAATTTATGATGTTTGTTTTGAATTATTTTCTTAATGTTTTTCAGCTCATTTTAGGAGGTTACAGTTTTCTATATCTTAGCAAGTCGGTGTCAGATTTGACCTCATAACTGCCTGTTGCTCCTTTTTGTGTGACATTAGTTTTCCTGCACTTTCAAAAGACGGCATGCTTCAGGATAGTTTTTCCAAGTTCCCAAAGCTCTCCTGTTGTTTTTGTGTAGCATTCAAAATAGGGAAACTTGGTTTATGACATACCCCGTTCTGCTACTTTTACTTGGGCTTTCTCTTCCCTTTGCCTCTATTATACCCGTCCTGCTTGATTTTGATTTAACCCCAGCAGTTCTCAGTGTCAGGCCTTCACCTGGAAGTTTATAGGTGCCAGCTGCTCTAGTCACTTAAGACACTGCTGTGGACCCTTTTCCATCGCCTGCTGTTGGGTTGGGGAAAGGCACTCCCACTTTTCAGATGCTGTTCTCAAAGAAACCTTTCCAGTGTATACCTGTGGGCTGTTTGGTTCTCCTGTTCTCAGGCACCTCACTGCCTGCCTCTGCTTTCTCCCACACAGATGCTGTACCATGCAGGTCTTAGGGCTGTTGGTGGTTTTTCCTCACATGCTTGTAGTTTCAGTTTCCTGAGGATACCTTTAATAAACTTAGTTTCTTTGTAAATGTAGAGGATGAATTTTTGGTTTTGCTCCCTAATTCTATCTGTTTTAATGCTGGGATTCAGAAAGATTAAAAACTACGCTGCTGCTGCCACCATCTTCCCAGAACCCTCTCCTCATATGTCACTTTTTTCCATCTTATTTTGCTTGACTGCCAGAGAGAGATAGAGAGAGAGAGAGAGACAGAGAGAGAGGTCTCATGCCCTGCCACTGAGTTTCATTATAAATTAAAACATACAACATTTTTATAAACTACTTTAAGATACTCAGGAAAAATGCTGGGGGGGTAATATTATGATAATCATTGTTAAGATTGAGTACCTCAGAATAATATGAATTTTCTTAACCTTTGCTTTTTTAGGCATAGTTTGTTTTTTTCCTAAGGAAATAGTGCATGTAGTAACTATTTCATATTCCCCCAAAATTTTAAAGGTTGAAGGAAAACATTCTTGTGATTTTTCACAGGAAGATGAGAGTCACAGAAATTCACTAAAACTAACTTCCTGGAATCAGCCATTCAGCGATCCCAAAATTGAAGATTTCTTTGTAGATTCTCATTTACAGGTAAAATTGATTTAATAAAATAGTTTTCATGACAAATATATTATGCTTGATAACTAATATACCTAGATTTATCTTAGTTTTTAGATGAAATTAAATGCAAATATAATGTACGTATTTGCTTACATATATATGGGTGCATATAATCAGCAAATGAGTTAACGTTTTATATTCTCAACTTAATGATAGTGGCTTATTAATAGAACTTGGAGTACCAAGTAAGTACTTACTTAAATTTAAGTAAATACTTACTTAAATTTTTATTATGATTGCTGGGAATTTTAGCCTTCTACTAATGAAGGAAATAGTCACTGAAAAGCGTTGTTCCTGTTATTAGACCTCATAATTAAAGTCCTCCAGATACTTATTGTTGAGACTCAAAAGATACATTCAGTGTAAGCAAGTGTTTTACCCCTTTCTCAATGAAATAAGCTCATTTTTATAATGATAGGATAAATGCTGAATATCATATTCTATCAATATAAAAATGTTATAGGAGATAAAAGACCTGAAATGATATTAGCTACCAATTAATGAATACCAAGAATAAATCAGGATGTGTTTTGATATTCTGTAACTCTCCAAATAATCCAGTGTTACAGTATTATATACTATTATTCTCTTTTTCTGTGTGAAGAAATCAAGGCTTTAATAACATTCATAAGGTCATACATGTAGCAAGTGACTCAATTAGAACTCAAACCTAGTTCTGTTTTTTTTTAAGTTACTTAGGCTTATTTTATTTATTTATATTTATTTTTAATTGGAGTATAGTTGCTTCACAATGTTGTGTTAGTTTCTGCTGTACAACAAAGTCAATCAGCTATATGTGTACATATATCCCCTCCCTCGTGGACCTCCCTCCCACCCCTCCTCCCCCATTCCACCCATCTAGGTCATCACAGAGCCTGTCTGGTTTTAAAGTCCCTGCTTATTCCATAGTATTCGGCTACGGCTACAACAGGACTTCAGGTTTTTTCCTTGGCTCTGTTATTGTTCGGATCTTGTACTCTGTTTTACTTTTTGGCTTTGTTATAATTTTAACTGGTTTCCTTCCTCCAGTTGCCCTTAAACTCTGATTGCAAGCAATGATAGTTGTCTGTGGCTGCAAGGAATTTTGATAATAAAATTCTGGGGGGAAGAGTATTTCTGGGCCAATTTCATCTCTACCCAAATGCCTTTTATCCGTGCCACTTTATATCCCTAATACTTATTATTTCTAAGTCAAACATTGTAATATCATACAGTGTGTATAAATCTCGTCTGTCCTCCTGGTCTTCTCTTCCCTGTGAGGAAATAGGTGCCTGGGAGAGAAGTTGCTATCTTGGCTGGTTTTTTTCTTTAGCTTTTGCTAAAGTGTGAATAGCCCTTTCTTCGGCACTGGATTTATTTAAGTTGGAATAGCTAACAGCTTTTACCTTTTAAAAATATAAGGTCACACAGTTTTTTGTCAAGGAGTTTTTACTTTTTTCCCCACCTTTAAATATTTTGAAGCCACTGTTAAACACAGAAAACATAATAAAACATAGCAAGCAGTTAACGAACAATTCATAGATGTAGTCTTCATTCTTGAAATGGAATAAATTATACTGGTATACCTTAGGCTAACAGACACATTGTAACTTAGATGAGACCACCTTACCTTAAAGCCCTCAAATAGTTCCAATAAATAAATTAACTCTCCCAGATTCCAAAGTATAGTCATGTTAGAATGATTTCTCCATCATGTTGGTTTAAGGAGCTAGAGTTCAAGCTGAGATAACACAAATTAATACCATTTTGAGCTTATAGAACTTACCTATTAAAAGTTTTAATAGGTATTAAATTACCTATTAAAATTTAATGTACAGATAAAATAAGTACACAACCACTGCCTTTGGGTTTAATTTTGTTTTCAGGGACCTTTAACTAGGGTTCTGAAGCTTCATTTGGTGCACAGGTCCCCTAAAATTAGGCAAAATATCGTGCATGTGTACGTTTGTCTTTTTTTTCTCATAAGTGGACCTCTAGTTTTTAGCTGATTCTCAAAAGAGTCTATGAAACAGAACCCTTTTGTTTTTTTTCATTTATTCAGCAAATGTTTTTTGAGTACCTGTTATGTCTCAGCAACTCTGCAAGGTCCTGATGATGCTTGAACCACTCTCCTAGTCTGTCTACCACTGTAGATGTACAAGTTGTATGCTTTTTAAAATGCCTAATATAACTGTGTGTGTGTGTGTGTGTGTACACATGCTTAGGCAGATGCCTTTCCTGGAACATTCAATTCACCATTTTGGCCAAGCTAAAGCAAATACACCATGGGACATAGATCTGAAATAATATCCAGTTCTTTCCTTTCCAAATGAGAGTCTACACTTGAGTGTCTAAAAATAGGTTAACAGGATGGCAGGTAATTGCCTAAAAAAATGATATAGTTGATTTTGTCTCTCATGTGTTTATTTTTGGATCCAGAAATAAATTCTGTAGATCTCATTATTTTGTTTTATTTGGAAAGGGAAGGCTTGTGGGTGTATATTCAATAACCTATGTTACTTTGCAACTGAGACACATTTTCAGCAGTACAAATATATATATATATATATATATATATTTTTTTTTTTTTTTTCTGTTTCTTTCCTACAGACTTCATCTGAAACCTCAAAGAGAAAATTACCTGGGTGGTTTGTCAAAAGAAATGAGACCTTACCTGATGCCAGCAAGAAATCAACGGCCAAAACTAAAAAGAAGGGTCTTTTTAGTTGAACTGGCAACTGCCAGAGGAATTATGTGTGTCTTGCTGTGTTACAAGAGGGAAGCTGTATTTCATTTCTGAAAACAGTGGGGAGTAATATTTTTGTTTAAAAATTATTCTAATCTCAAAGTAAAACTCACCTATTTATTGAACAGCTGGTGTCTTAAAACAGCCTTTTGCAATTCACATAAAGTTGAGTCTTCTGAGAGCCTGAGTGAGTACCTCGAACAGAATCTTAGTTTCCTATGAGATTGCTTTAAGAAATCATGTTACTGCCCTGTTTTCTAATCTCTTTACTTACTTCAGCAGTATGTTTGGAATATGTAATGTGTGGTGATTTCGTATAGATAACAGATTATCAGTTGTAAGTGATTATGTGTGTGATATGTAATATTCCTGTATTACCAAAATTCTGTCTTATAAATGAAGGACGCATAGTTATTTTACAAATTGTTTTTTCTATTGTTAGAAGAAACTCTTATACACATTTTAAAATGATATTAGTGGACCAGACCAGTGAAAATGAAACATTTCGGGTTCTGTGTAGAGGAAAGAATATAACAAAGACCAATTACACTAGACAACTATGCACTTTGTATGTTATATACGATTTCTATTATTTTTCAAATAATAATAAAAAGTCCTTAGTACTGAATATTATAAAGATATGTATTTTAAACTTTCATATACTGACTTACCTTGAGCACCTTTAATTTTTGATGATGTCAGAATTTGATTCTAATACCTCTTTATGTAGCACATGTAACTGAAATATACAAAACACATACTGACACTGAATTGGGTAAATCATAGTTGATATAACTTTAAGCAGTTCACCATATGGCATTTAACTGACTTTTTTATAAATAAAAATAACTGTCATTAATAAAAAAGAAATATATGTTTGCCATAGAAGAATTAGAAAATCCAGAAAAGTGAAAAAAAAAAAATCACAAAAGTTCCACTGGTAGGTAATCAGTTAACCCCTTTCATGTATCCTGCCAAGCCTTTTATTTATTGATTGATTGATTTTGGCCGCACCGTGCGGTATGGAGGATCTTAGTTCCCTGACCAGGGATCAAACCCATGCCCCCTGCAGTGGAAGTGCGGAGTCTTAACCACTGGACCGTCAGGGAAGTCCCCTGCCAAGCCTTTTTATATTTACTTCTTTTCTTAGTTTGTTACAAGAATAATACGTGAATGAATATTCTTTGTAAAGCATTCAAGCTATACTTAAAACATTAAAGTCCCCCATATTCCCATTTCCCCACATCCCATTACCAGCCCCTTTCCAGAACGTAACTCCTGTTGAATATGTGACGTGTCATTCTCTAGTCATTTCTTTTGCATTTACGTGCCTCTGCATATGTAGCTACACATACATTCTTGGGTTTTTTTAATTTTAATTTTTATATTGAAGTATAGTTGATTTAAAATACTATAATCATTTCAGGTGTACAACATAGTGATTCAATATTTTTGTAGATTATACTCCATTTAAAATTATAACATATTGGCTATATTCGTTGTGCTGTACAATATGTTCTTGTAGCTTATTTATTTTATATACAGTAGTTTGTACCTTTTAATTCCCTACCCCCATATCTCCCCTCCCCATTATCTTCTCTCTGGTAACCACTAGCTTCTTCTGTATATGTGTGAGTCTGTTTCTGTTTTTTATATTCATTCTTTTTTATTGTTGTTTTTTTCTACATATAAGTGATAACATACAATGTTTGTCTTTCTCTGTGTGTCTTATTTCACTGAGCATATTACCCTCCAGGTCCGTCCATATTGTTGCAAATGGCAGAATATCATTATTTTTTATGGCTGAGTAATATTCCAGTGTCACTCTTTGCAGATGACATGATATTTATATATAGAAAATGCCAAAGCCTCCACCAAAAAACTGTTGAAACTGATAAATGAATTCAGTAAAGTTGCCGGATACAAGATTAATATATAGAAATCTGCTGCTTTTCTATACACTAATAATGAGCTATCAGAAAGAGAAAGTAAGAAAACAAAAGTTTTAAAGTTGCCCAGAATAAAATAACTAGGAATAAACTTAACCAAGGAAATGAAAGACCTATACTCTGAAACCTAGAAAACATTGATGAAGGAAACTGAAGATGTTACCAAAAATGGAAAGATGTCTTATGTGTTCCTGGATTAGAATGTTAAAATGTCCATACTACCCAAAGCAATCTACAGATTTAATGCAATCCCTATCAAAATACCCATGACATTTTTCTCAGAACTAGGACAAATAATCCTAAAATTTACATGGAACCACAAAAGATTCTGAATAACCAAAGCAGTCCTGAGAAAAAAGAACAAAGCTGGAGGTATCATACTCCCTGACTTCAGACTATACTACAAAGCTACAGTCATCAAAACAGTGCTGTACTAGCACAAAAACAGACACATAAATCAATGGAACAGAATAGAGAGCCCAGAAATAAACCCATGCTCTATGGTCAATTACTCTACAACAAAGGAGGCAAGAATATACAATGAGGAAAATATAGTCTCTTCAATAAGTAGTGCTGGGGAAACTGGACAGCTACATGTAAAAGAGTAAAATTAAAACATTTTCTCACAGCATACATAAAAATAAACTCAAAATGGAGTAAAGACCTAATTGTAAGACCAGGATCCATGAAACTCCTAGAAGAAAACACAAGCAGAACACTCTTTGACATAAATCTTTTTTTTTTTGCACAAATGAGATCATGCTGTATTTAGTTTTCTGCAACAAATTTTTTCTATTTATCATGAAGATCTTCGCATGTCAGTATATATATCGGTCTAGTTGTGTTTTGTTTTGGTTTTTTTTTTTGTGGTACGCGGGCCCCTCACCGCCGTGACCTCTCCCGTTGCGGAGCACAGGCTCCGGACGCGTAGGCTCAGCGGCCATGGCTCACGGGCCCAGCCGTTCCGCGGCATGTGGGACCTTCCCGGACCGGGCCACGAACCCGTGTCCCCTGCGTCGGCAGGCGGACTCTCAACCACTGCGCCACCAGGGAAGCCCTCTAGTTGTTTTTTATAGCTATTTACTATGCTATTTGGTGAATATACTATAATTTATATAATCACTTCCTGTTGGTGGTTTTGTCATTTTTCTGTATTTCAGATTGTTTCTAGAAGTACAGTTAGAAGAGTTAAGCACAAACATATTATTTGTTACTTATATTTCACTTGAATATATTATGAACATGTTTTTCCATGTCATTAAATAGACTTCCACAGAATCTTTTTGGGGGCTTTTCCATAGTGCAGTGATTCTCCAAGTGTGGTCTGCAGTCCATTAGGAGTCCCTGAGACCCTTCAGGGGATCTGCAGAGGCAAAACTATTTTTATAATACCAAGATGATATAACATTTGCCTTTTGTACTATGTTGAGATTTGCATTGAGGGTGCATAGATGCGGTGAGTAAAACCACTAGCAATTTAGTGCAAATCAAGGCAGTGGCAGCAAATTATTGATTTTATTAATTCTCATTTCTTAAACACATTTTTTCAATATTCATTGTGATAAAATGGCAAATACACATAAAGCATCTGTGCTATATACCAAAGTATGATGGTTGTCTTCTAGAAAAGCACTTGTTTGATTGTTTGAGTTGTGAATTGAACTAGTTGCTTTTTTTCCTGTGGAATATCATTTTTACTGACAAGAATGACTGATAGAAAATATGATTGGTTATTGCTCCTAGGCGGAGGCATAGGCTTCCTAGATCCCCAACTTCTCCATTTTCCATGAGCTCCTTCTGGGTTTCTTTTTTTATCCTCCCTGCCTCCCTCCTCCCCTTGCCTGACACCCTACCACCAGAGTGTGTTTTGGAAGCTGTGCCATATATATCTGCCTCATCACCAGGTGCAAATAACTGGTACAGAATGACCTCAGAACATTACAGAGTATTTACCATAAGAATATATGGACTGAACTTTAATTTCGTGGATGAAGCATCTTTCTTCAGCAGCCTCAGGCCTCAAGTTTGCCTCAGGTTCATTCTTAAAAACAAGGAATTTCTTTTATTGATTGATTGATTGGCCGGGCTCATTCTTAAAAACAAGGAATTTTCTTCCTTCCTCCCTTCCTTCCTTCCTTCTTTCCCGGGTTCTTTCTTAAAAACGAGGAATTTTATTTATTTATTTATTGGCCGGGTTCATTCTTAAAAACAAGGAATTTTACTTACTTACTTACTTACTTATTTATTGGCCGGGTCGCGACTTGCAGGGTCTTAGTTCCCTAACCAGCGATTGAACCCGGGCCAAGGCAGTGTAAGCCCTGAGTCCCAACCATTGGACCGCCAGGGAAATCCCCAAGGAATTTCTTTTAGAGTACTATTCTTATGCTGTCTCCTCCAAAAATATTAATTACTTTCTCTTCTGTGTTATTTGTCATTGGACCATAGGACCATGATAACAGAGTCAGACAAATCCCTGACATTTATTTAGAATTCAGAAAACTGTGGTCTAGACAGTTAGAAGGAGAAAAGAATAGAGGATTCTTCCTATTCAAAGAGGTTGCTTTAGAATTAACTGAGAGCATGAAAGATCCAGTGGAATGACCTTAAAATCATTTTAGAGCTAACTAGACATTCATCTGTCTTACGGGGAGCAAGGAAATGGAAACCCAACAAAAACACTGTAAGAAAGTTACAGTCTTGATAGGAACTGCGAACTGAAGCCGTCTCAGCTATCTGAGAAGATGTCCCCATCATTTTGCTTGAGAAGGCAATCCAAAAATCATTGGGATAACGTAGTTAACTTCCTTACTGGGTAATAAGCATGTTTAAACCTCAGAAAAGATGAGAAATAAGTAGAATACAGAGTAAATTAAACCTTTGGTTGTAATATTTTAGGATTAAGGAATGATAAGTACATATTTGATATTTAAGCATTTGTAATGCTTGAGATATTTTAGCTTATTAGAATAACAGATTATTCTTGTGACTCATTTAAAACATATCATTGAAAAATTAGTAATATATGCTTGTTATTTTTAAGTTGAAATCCTACCGTTTGAAACATTATTGGGATATTTAATAAGAGTTTTAAAATTTGTTATAGCATAGAAATAGTATCGTCAACAAATTTCCCTTATAAGAGAAAGAAAAAAAATCTATTATACTTACTAGTAATACTAAGGTTAATATTAATATCTATTCATTAAACCCAGAGCTTTCATTGTTTTTCAGAAAAATTAATAAAACTTCAGCCTCATGTCCAGCTTCATTTTCTAACTCAATTTAAAAAGGTTATTGAGAAGTATGTACTCATTATGTTTCAGTCAATAAATATTTGCATTTATAGTTTGCAAGACAATATGCTGACTTCATAAAAGATGGAACAAATAGGAGAAGAAGCAGCAATATGGTTCCCATGCTTCAGAGAAGGGAAGGTTTACTCTGTGAAGAATTAATAGAAGAGCATCTCACAAAAGTATTTTCTTACAGGAAGCAACATGTTGGGTTTTTTTTTTTTTTAATTTTTGGCTGTGCAGTATGGCATGCAGGATCTTAGCTCCCCAACCATGGATCGAAAACGTGCCACCTGCAGTCCACTTAACCACTGGACCGCCAGGGAAACTTCCCTGGAAACACAACCATTTTTTAAGGAAATATTTATTTCACATACTCAGTAAGATATAAAAAGAAATGTGTGAAAGACATTTTTCCCTGTAAAGGAAAAAAAAAAGATCATAGGAAGGGATCATAATGATAGCAATCATAACTAATAATTTAGCATTTGCTGTGTGTCACAACCTGTGCAGTTGACCTTCAGGATAACATGTAGAGTTGGAGTCATGTACTGACCTGTTTGTGTACACATAATATACAAGTCAGGAAGGAGTTCATGGATATATAACCAGGTGGGGTTAGAGGTCAATTGGGACTTTGCCTTTTTTCTAGAGGAACTTTCATTTTTTTTTTTTCTGACTTTTGACTAAACCTAGAATTGATAACAAAAGATACTAAATGCTCCAAATTCTAAATTCAGAGCCCTTCTAGCTATTCGAATTATAGTGTCTTTTTAGCAAAACTGGCATCATCACTTCTCCCTCATTCGCACTTTGCAAAAGAACAGTACTGGGTGAGAGAGAACTTGCTTTGAAGGGAACAGAGGGCAACAAACCTTTCATCCTTTCTTTACCGTGAGGAAGGAGGCTTTTCACCTGGGCCTCCCATCCTTATTTCTAGAAGACTGAAGGTGTTGGAACCAGGCACTAGATTAAGGAGTGTGATGGTCTCTTTCTGGAAGCTCTGACCTGCTGGTCCAGTGGAGTACCTGATGCTCCTGGGGCCTCGAAATGTGGTGGGGCTGAGAATACAAGGGCCAGCGGGACAGCCTGCCCTCCACCACATGACACAGCAAGAATGTGTGTTTCCCGAGGGTTGAGTGGACCCCTTGGAAGGAGCTGGGTTTAAAGCCCATCCTTATAGTCCCCTCAGAAGAAGGCGACCTGAGGGGTGAGTGCATCCCAGCAGCAAGAACACACTTGGCAGGAGTTTGGAGAGGGGTGAATCCCCTTGAACCCTTGGGAGGACCAACGAATAAACCCCAAAGAGAGCCGACATTTGGATAACCTGCCAACAGACTGAGCAACCTCTAGTCAATTAGCCAGAGAAGGAACCACAACCAAAAGAAAGGGAATAAGCAATCCTGCTGGTCAGTGGCATGCTTTTGTTTTTCTTCCCTTTGTCCCCTACTTTAACTCCAAAAGGTAAGTGCATGGAAGAGGGAGGGGGTGTGAAAGAGACAACTGGGACCACCTGTCTAGTCGGAGGTGGATGTGACAAGAACTTGGAAGCAGAAAAGCGATTGAAGACTCAAAAACTGAACTGACGCTTTTCTAACGTCCCCAAATGTTAGAAAATTCTGAGATTGGGCTGAGATATAAAGGGGGCCACCAAGGGGAAAAACGATTTGACACTTGGTAGAAGTTAGAAGAAGTAAAAGTTGATGTTTATACCCCAACGTATCCATTCGATATATGTTTGTAGGAGTCTGAAGTTGTAGACAAACACTTCTCATTATTCAGTTAGTGGCTGGGTGTCCAGAGGGAGGCAGTCTACCTCCTTATATAGTAGTTGGTGGACACTACTTGCAGAAATCACTTTGGTCCAGCATGTGCCCCTTACTGTGTTTGCTCAGAAATCTGGGGTGTCAACGCCCCAAAGTGGCTCCTTTCAGTGGCAGATTCAGCCTCTCATCCAAGTTGACAGAGATGGAAGTACATATTACGCAAATATTTATCGAGTACCTCCTATGTTCCTGGCACAGTTCTAGGTGCTGGGGATATAACAATGACAAAGGAAACAAGTAAAACGTTGTGTCTTGGATGGTGATACGTGATAGGAGAGCAAAGCAGCTTGGAAGGGGTAGATGGTGTTTCAACGGGGTCAGGGAAGGCCTTGCTGAGCTTTGGAATTAGCCTGGGTTTGACAACTTGTAACTGCGACCTTGAGCAGATCAATCCTCTCTAAGCCTCATTTATCAACGTTATTTTACAGAAGAGGAAGCAGGCTTAGAGTGATTGGAGAATTAAATGAAGTACAGCCTTTATCATAGTCGTAAGCAGGCTGTAGGAATAATAAACATTACCTGTTCTCATTCTTTGCCTATAGGAAGGCTACAGCGGAAGCCACATTACATAGAATCAGAAGCTGCCTAGTGGTTTGGTCAAAGAAAGGGGAGTTAGGTAGTTTTAATATTTAAGGGCACTGGATAGATTGTACTAAAGTAAGTATTTTTCATTTAACAAAAGATACAAAGGGGTGGGTATTCCAGAAACTTTTAAGAAAATATTTGGAATAATAAAATATTTGGAAGTTGATGAAATACCCTGGTTCATGAATCGGTTATCCAAGGCATGGTCTTAACATTTCTGAATATAAACTTTTAAATTTCCTCAGAGGTTTATTGCAGCTGCTTAAGGGTAGGGACATTTAAGCTGGGGAGTGCGGTGTACCCAGAAGAGTGAGGAACAAAGAGAAAAGGGGGCTGCCGGAACCCTAAGCCTTAGAGATGTGGGACTTGGCAAGGCCCCTAAACCCCCTTTGTCTTAGTCCCTAATAGGGTCAGTTCATTATTTTTATAGACTCCTTTGAATTATACAGTTTTAAGCACCAAGAACCCCATCCGTTCCTTTCGTTTTGAACCTTTGTCTCATCATTTTCGCACGGGGAGTAACTAAAGGAACACTTACCTCAGTGGTTCAAGAGCACCACCTAGTGCTCACGTTTGGAAATGTCAAGTGATACGGTACACAGGAAAATCAGATATGATTTGCTTCGGTTTTCTCTTCACGTGGTGCTCGGCTAATGTGTCAAGATTTGGAGGGAAAGGGAGAGTTGTTTACTCTGAGCCAGTTTTTATAAGCCACAGAAAAACTGGGATCTGTTTAGTCACTTATAGAGCAGCCAGAATTTGAATCTAAGTCTGTTCATCAGTTCCTACCTGCAGGGCATGAGATTTACTTACCTGACCTCAAGTGGAAATCTTCCTTTGACCTGTATTGAAAAAAGTGTCTGGCTCCCCACAGTCTAGAAAGGAGCTTCTTAAACTTTCTTTTCTCATCTACCCTGGCCCTCCCCACCACAGAGAACTCAACCCACAGCCTCCTATACAGAATGAGAGCAATGCTTAGTCATCACTTCATGAATCTCATGATTGTCTAGTCTCCACACAGATTCTAGGTCTTGAAGGTAGAACTGCACTCTCATAGAGAGCATCTCTGAAGCCTAGGGTACGTATCATTTCCGTCTCCTCTCTCCTACCAACACGAGGAACTGCATCACCCAGCCATTCTCTTTCAAGAACTCTAGATTAATTTCAAATGGCACGGTGATGGTGGTCGTGGTGGTGGAAGGGCTGGAGGACGACTGCGGAAGTGATTCCAACAGTACAGTAAGATCAGCAACATGGAATTCCAGAGGGATTAGTGAGCGGCTGGGCATAATGGGGGTGAACAAAGTCCGAAATTCCCAGATGACCATCAATTCCCAGAAATGCTCTGGGTTTCCACTGTAACTTTGTAATTAATCAGATGAACTCTGCCCTTCAAAAATGTTACAACCAGATTGTTATATCCTTACTACCTAATCCTGCTATGTACCTTGGCAGGTCTCCTCCATAATTCATATGCCAGGATCCCTGCCTGCTGATCATTCAGTAAGTCTGCTCAGAGTTCTGTCAAGTGAACTGAGGTATTGAATTATAAATAAAATAATGTGTTGCCTGGCTTTAACGATATGAAAAAGGTAACTAATTTTTCAAGTGTGCTAATTCAATATAACATAATAAAGAAAATTGCCTTGCATTTAGAGATATGTGATTTCAGAACCTACCAGTTAGCCTGCTTCCAAAATTTCAATTTCCCTAATGGGGAAGAACATATTTAATTCCGATAGCTCTAACCCTGACTTTGGTGATGAAATGCCCTATTCAGAAGCTACTAGTTTTTTTTTTTAATTGGGGTATAGTTGTTTTACAATGTTGTGTTAGTTTCCACTGTACAGAGAAGAAGAGTTCCCTGTGCTATACAGCAGGTTCTCATTAGTTATCTATTTTATACATATTAGTGTATATGTGTCAATCCCAATCTCCCAATTCATCCCACCCCTGCTGTTTCCCCCTCTTGGTGTCCATACGATTGTTCTCTACATCGGTGGCTCTATTTCTGCCTTGCAAACTGGTTCATCTGTACCATTTTTCTAGATTCCACATATATGCATTAATATACGATATTCGTTTTTCTCTTTCTTACTTTACTCTGTATGACAGTCTCTAGGTCCATCGATGTCTCTACAAATGACCCTATTTCATTCCTTTTTATGGCTGAGTAATATTCCATTGTATATATGTACCACATCAGAAGCCACCAGTTTTATGGGCATTAAAAAAAATAAATTTATTTATTTATGTATTTTTGGCTGTGTCGGGTCTTCATTGCTGTGCGTGGGCTTTCTCTAGTTGCGTCGAATGGGGGCTACTCTTCGTTGTGGTGCGTGGGCTTCTCATTGCGGTGGCTTCTCTTGCTGCGGAGCACGGGATCTAGGTGCGCAGGTTTCAGTAGTTGTGGCATGCAGGCTCAGTAGTTGTGGTTTGTGGGCTCTAGAGTGCAAGCTCAGTAGTTGTGGCACATGGGCTTAGTTGCTCCATGGCATGTGGGATCTTCCCAGACCAGGAATTGAACCCATGTCCCCTGCATTGGCAGGTGGATTCTTAACCACTGTGCCACCAGGGAATTCCTTTATGGGCATTTTTTAAGCCAGGTAAATGATTTGCGATGAGAAACAGAAGTCAAGTCATCTTTATCATTTTTGCTGGGATCCAGTGCTTACTGGGTGTGTGTGTATGTGTGTCTGTGTGTGTTTTCATGCACATGACTACAATTTCCTATAAATCAAAATCTTGAGACACAGTGAACCAACCGTGAATGCCAAACTTGAACCAGTCAGGTTAATTTCCAGAATAATGAATTGAATTGCACCTTCATAACAATTTCTTAAACCCTAAGCCAAATCAACTTTAAACAAATAAACAAAAAAGGTCCTAGTTTGATTTTAAATGTATTTCTTTTTCATTTTCTTTCTCTTCTCCTTTTACCTCCCCCACCTCCCCAATATTTAGTGCCAGAAGACAATGGAATAATATCCAAAAATTCTGAAGGGAAGAAATTTTGACCAAAGAATATTATAGCCAATGAAGATGTCCTTCAAATAAAGACTTCTGGCAGGCATTGCCTAACATAAAGCATGCAAGACATGCAATACTCAAGAAAATTTCTTTATCAATGAATCTAGAAAAATAAGAGTTGAATCAAAATAAAGTACATAATAGAGACCCTGTGATATAATCACTGGTAGTTACCTTGAATCCATTTAAATATAGATCTCACACTAAAACCCATAAGAATCATGGTTACAGAATACAAAGTAAATGATATAAATCTGAACAATGTAAAACAATAATATAACTAAGAAAAATCAAGCAGTTGGAAGAAGGGATATGGGAGAACTTGTTCTTTCATAGCAGAGTTAGTCAATTATGTCTAAAATTTAAAAATACAGGAAAAAAGAAAGAATGACTGAAAACTAAGTTTTCCTCAATCTTTTTTCTTATCCTTAGAAGGATATTTTAAGAAACAATATCTCCTGAGAAGAAAGAACACTGACTTGATTTCACAATTTTCTGTCCGTTAAATTCAAGTGAAATTAAATTCAATACATTTTTAAAAAGTGGTGTGATCCCGTTTAAATAAATGTCATTTATTCTATCTCTCCAGTGATGGATACTATGCACAGACAATTGTCCCCTTTGGGAAAGAGGTGACAGTCTTCTTTTCTAAATCTTAATTTGCAAGGGTTTCCATGGAGCCAACTGGACAGCTTTGAAATGTGTTCCCCACACCTGGGAGACACAGAGGACTGGGGTCTGACAGCTGCATGGGAATTCCAGAGGGTGGGAGAAGGACTCAAAGCTGCTCTGGTGTCAGAGCTGGGAGAGGTGCTTGCTGTACTGGGAGCAGCCTTCTCCCCTAGAGTTTGACTAAAGGATGTGTGATTGTTTCCTGTGGATACATGTGGACCAAGCAGGAGAGATGCCTGGTGTGGGGTCTTTTGGGGGCCTGTGGTGTAGGGTGGACTGACAGAGTGAGGAAAACTCAGCACAAGGAGGCTGGTAGTGCACCTCTGGATGCCCGAGGGTTGAAGGTGTTACCAGGGAGCTTTCTGGGGTCATGGGAAATTCAGGGACCTTCTGATGAGCCCATGGAAAGTACCACCACCATCCATGTGTAATTAACAGCCAGACCCCTCTGGAAATACAAGTCAAGCAAGAACCTCGCTTGACTGCCACCCACTTTTGGCCCCGGAGGGGTTAGACTGTAGCTTCCCCGTAGGAGAGGAAGTAGTTAGGAGACAGTAAAGGGCACAAGAAACACACACCCCCTTCCCCACTTCTGATCTGAAGGCAGCAAAATGTGAAGGAGGGAGAAAATGTATGGCTAAGTCAAGTTCTGGGACTTTCACTGTTAATATGCGACTAGGTATTTTAACTTTTGAATTGAAGCTATTTTTATGACTAAAAGTAACTGAAGGATATTTTATTATCTGTCAGGAGTTCAGAAAAGTTTATAGCTTCAAGATGGCGAAGGAATAAGACGTGGAGATCACCTTCCTCCCCACAAATACATCAAAAATACATCTACATGTGGAACTCCTACACAACACCTACTGAATGCTGGCAGAAGACCTCAGACTTCTCAAAAGGCAAGAAACTTGCCACATACCTGGCCGGGTTGGCTGACAGAGTCTTGGTGCTCCAGCCAGGTGTCAGCCCTGAGCTTCTGAGGTGGGAGAGCCAAGTTCAGGACATTGGTCCACCAGAGACCTCCCAGCCCCAGGTAATATCAAATGGCGAAAGCTCTCTCAGAGATCTCCATCTCTACTCTAAGACCCAGCTCCACTCAATGACCAGCAAGCTACAGTGCTGGACACCCCATGCCAAACAACTAGCAAGACAGGAACACAGCCCCACCCATTAGCAGAGAGGCTGCCTAAAATCATAAGTTCACAGACGCCCCAAAACACACTACCAGACACAGTCCTGCCCACCAGAAAGACAAGATCCAGCCTCATCCACCAGAACACAGGCACCAGTCCCCTCCACCAGGAAGCCTACACAACCCACTGAACCAACCTTAGCCACCTGGGGCAGACATTAAAAGCAACAGGAAGTACGAACCTGCAGCCTGCTGAAAGGAGACCCCAAACACAGTAAGTTAGGCAAAATGAGAAGACAGAGAAATACACAGCAGATGAAGGAGCAAGGTAAAAACCCACCAGACCAAACAAATGAAGAGGAAATAGGCAGTCTACCTAAAAAAGAATTCAGAGTAATGATAGTAAAGATGACCCCAAATCCTGGAAATAGAATGGAGAAAATACAAGAAACGTTTAAGAAGGACCTAGAAGAACTAAAGAGCAAACAGACAATGATGAACAACACAATAAGTGAAATTAAAAATTCTCTAGAAGAAATCAATAGCAGAATAACTGAGGCAGAAGAGCGGATAAGTGACCTGGAAGATAAAATATTGGAAATAACTATCAAAGAGAAGAATAAAGAAAAAAGAATGAAAAGAATTGAGGACAGTCTCAGAGACCTCTGGGACAATATTAAACACACAAACATTCGAATTATAGGGGTCCCAGAAGAAGAAGAGAAAAAGAAAGGGACTGAGAAAATATTTGAAGAGATTATAGTTGAAAACTTCCCTAATATGGGAAAGGAAATAGTCAATCAAGTCCAGGAAGCACAGTGAGTCCCATACAGGATAAATCCAAGGAGAAACATGCCCAGACACATGTAACTCAAACTATCAAAAATTAAATACAAAGAAAAAAATATTAAAAACAGCAAGGGAAAAGCAACAAATAACATACAAGGGAATCCCCATAAGGTTAACAGCTGACCTCTCAGCAGAAACTCTGCAAGCCAGAAGGGAGTGGCAGGGCATATTTAAAGTGATGAAAGAGAAAAACCTACAACCAAGCTTACTCTACCCAGCAAGGATCTCATTCAGATTTGATGGAGAAATTAAAACCTTTACAGACAAGCAAAAGCTAAAAGAATTCAGCACCACCAAACCAGCTTTACAACAAATCCTAAAGAAACTTCTCTAGGCAGGAAACACAACAGAAGGAAAAGACCTACAATAACAAACCCAAAACAATTAAGAAAATGGTAATAGGAACACACATATCGATAACTACCTTAAATGTAAATGGATTAAATGCTCCAACCAAAAGACATACGCTGGCTGAATGGATACAAAAACAAGACCTGTATATATGCTGTCTACGAGAGACCCACTTCAGACCTGAGGACACATACAGACTGAAAGTGAGGGGATGGAAAAAGATATTCCATGCAAATGGAAATCAAAAGAAAGCTGGAGTAGCAATTCTCATATCAGACAAAACAGACTTTAAAATAAAGACTATTACAAAAGACAAAGAAGGACACTACATAATGAACAAGGGATCAATCCAAGAAGAAGATATAACAATTGTAAATATTTATGCACCCAACATAGGAGCAACTCAATACATAAGGCAAATGCTAACAGCCATAAAAGGGGAAATCGACAGTAACACAATCATAGTAGGGGACTTTAACACCCCACTTTCACCAATGGACAGATCATCCAAAATGAAAATAAATAAGGAAACACAAGCTTTAAATGATACATTAAACAATATGGACTTAATTGATATTTGTAGGACATTCCATGCAAAAACAACAGAATACACTTTCTTCTCAAGTGCTCATGGAACATTCTCCAGGATAGATCATCTCTTGGGTCACAAATCAAGCCTTGGTAAATTTAAGAAAATTGAAATTGTATCAAGTATCTTTTCTGACCATAATTCTATAAGACTAGATATCAATTATGGGAAAAAAATCTGTAAAAAATACAGACACATGGAGGCTAAACAATACGCTACTACATAACCAAAAGATCACTGAAGAAATCAAAGAGGAGATCAAAAAATACCTAGAAACAAATGACAACGAAAACACGATGACCCAAAACCTATGGAATGCAGCAAAAGCAGTTCTAAGAGGGAAGTTTATAGCAATACAAACCTACCTCAAGAAACAAGAAACATCTGAAATAAACAACCTAACTTTACACCTAAAGCAATTAGAGAAAGAAGAACAAAAAAAACCCAAAGTTAGCAGAAGGAAAGAAATCATAAAGATCAGATCAGAAATAAATGAAAAAGAAATGAAGGAAACAATAGTTAAAATCAATAAAACTAAAAGCTGTTTTTTTGAGAAGATAAACAAAATTGATAAACCACTAGCCAGACTCATCAAGAAAAAAAGGGAGAAGACTCAAATCAATAGAATTAGAAATGAAAAAGGAGAAGTAACAACTGACACTGCAGAAATACAAAGGATCATGAGAGATTACTACAAGCAACTATATGCCAATAAAATGGACAGTCTGGAAGAAATGGACAAATTATTATAAAAGCACAACCTCCCGAGACTGAACCAGGAAGAAATAGAAAATATAAACAGACCAATCACAAGCACTGAAATTGACACTGTGATCAAAAATCTTCCAACAAACAAAAGCCCAGGACCAGATGGCTTCACAGGCAAATTCTATCAACCACTTAGAGAAGAGCTAACACCTATCCTTCTCAAAATCTCCCAGAGGGAGGAACACTTCCCAACTCATTCTATGAGGCCACCATCACCCTGATACCAAAACCAGAAAAAGATGTCACAAAGAAAGAAAACTACAGGCCAATATCACTGATGAACATAGATGCAAAAATCCTCAACAAAATACTAGCAAACAGAATCCAACAGCACACTGAAAGGATCATACACCATGATCAAGTGGGGTTTATCCCAGGAATGCAAGGATTCTTCAATATACGCAAATCAATCAATGTGATAAACTATAGTAACAAATTGAAGGAGAAAAACCATATGATCATCTCAACGGATGCAGAATGCTTTCAACAAAATTCAACACCCATTTATGATAAAACTCTCCAGAAAGTAGGCATAGAGAGAACTTACCTCAACATAATAAAGGCCATATATGACAAACCCACGGCCAACATCATTCTCAATGGTGAAAAACTGAAACCATTTCCACTAAGATCAGGAAAAAGACAAGGTTGTCCACTCTCACCACTATTATTCAACATAGTTTTGGAAGTTTTAGCCACAGCAGTCAGAGAAGAAAAAGAAATAAAAGGAATCCAAATCAGAAAAGAAGAAGTAAAACTGTCACTGTTTGCAGATGACATGATACTATACATAGAGAATCCCAAAGATGCTACCAGAAAACTACTAGAGCTAATCAGTGAATTTGGTAAAGTAGCAGGATATAAAATTAATGCACAGAAATCTCTTGGATTCCTATACACTAATGATGAAAAATCTGAAAGAGAAATTAAGGAAACACTCCCATTTACCATTGCAACAAAAAGAATAAAATACCTAGGAATAAACCTACATAAGAAGACAAAAGACTTGTATGCAGAAAACTATAAGACACTGATGAAAGAAGTTAAAGATAATACAGATGGAGAGATATACCATGTTGTTGGATTGGAAGAATCAACATTGTGAAAACGACTCTACTACCCAATGCAATCTACAGATTCAATGCAATCTCTATCAAACTACCACTGGCATTTTTCACAGAACTAGAAGAAAAAATTTCACAGTTTGTATGGAAACACAAAAGACCCCGAATAGCCAAATCAATCTTGAGAAACAAAAATGGAGCTGGAGGAATCAGGCTCTGTGCCTTCAGACTATACTACAAATCTACAGTAATCAAGACAGTATGGGACTGGCACAAAAACAGAAATACAGATCAATGTAACAGGATAGAAAGCCCAGAGGTAAACCCATACACATACGGTCACCTTATCTTTGATAAAGGAGGCAAGAATATACAATAGAGAAAAGACAGCCTCTTCAATAAGTGGTGCTGGGAAAACTGCACAGCTACATGTAAAAGAATGAAATTAGAACACTCCTTAACACCATACACAAAAATAAACTCAAAATGGATTAAAGACCTAAATGTAAGGCCAGACACTCTAAAACTCGTAGAGGAAAACATAGGAAGAACACTCTTTGACATAAATCACAGCAAGATCCTTTTTGACCCACCTCCTGGAGAAATGGAAATAAAAACAAAAATAAACAAATGGGACCTAATGAAACTTAAAAGCTTTTGCACAGCAAAGGAAACCGTAAACAAGACAAAAAGACAACCCTCAGAATGGGAGAAAATGTTTGCAAACGACAAAGGATTAATCTCCAAAATATACAAGCAGCTCATGCAGCTCAATATCAAAAAAAACAAACAACCTAATGCAAAAATGGGTAGAAGATCTAAATAGTCATTTCTCCCAAGAAGATATACAGATTGCCAACAAACACATGGAAGGATGCTCAAAATCACTAATCATTAGAGAAATGCAAATCAAAACTACAATGAGGTATCACCTCACACTGGTCAGAATGACCATCATCAAAAAGTCTACAAACAATAAATGCTGGAGACGGTGTGGAGAAAAGGGAACCCTCTTGCACTGTTGGTGGGAATGTAAATGATACAGCCACTATGGAGAATAGTATAGAGGTTCCTTAAAAAACTAAAAATAGAACTACCATATGACCCAGCAATCCCACTACTGGGCATATAGCCTGAGAAAACCGTAATTCAGAAGGACACATGCACCCCAATGTTCACTGCAACTCTATTTACAATAGCCAGGACACGGAAGCAACCTAAGTGTCCATCAACAGATGAATGGATAAAGGAGATGTGGCACCTATATACAGTGGAATATTACTCAACCATAAAAAGAAAGGAAATTGAGTTATTTGTAGTGAAGTGGATGGACCTAGAGTCTGTCCTACAGAGTGAAGTAAGTTAGAAAGAGAAAAACAAATACTGTATGCTAACACATAGATATCGAATCTAAAACAAAAATAAAAGGTTCTGAAGAACCTAGGGGCAGGACAGGAATAAAGATGCAGATGTAGAGAATGCACTTGAGGACACGGGGAGGGGGAAGGGTAAGTTGAGACGAAGTGAGAGAGTGCCATGGACATATATATACTACCAAGTGTAGAATAGATAGCTAGTGGGAAGCAGCTGCATGGCACAGGGAGATCAGCTCGGTGCTCTGTGACCACCTAGAGGGGTGGGATAGGGAGGGTGGGAGGGAGACACAAGAGGGAGGGGATATAGGGATATATGTATACGTATAGCTGATTCACTTTGTTATAGAACAGAAACTAACACACCATTGTAAAGCAATTATACTCCAATAAAGATGTTTAAAAAAAAAAGAAAAGTCTGTGCACCTGTACCCAACCACGTTTGCCATGGTGCCCGGCACTTTTATGCTGCTCTGTCTTTCTAGAATGCTCTCTGTCAATTGAAACCCTGCTTTCCCTTCAAAGCCCAGTTTCAGTGTCACCTCCCTTGTGAAACCTTGAGGGATCTACTGAAATGAAAACTTCTGCTGACTCCTCTAAACTCTCTGAGCACCTTAGTTGTTTTCTTGGCTTAGTACAAAACAGACCTTAGAATTTCACCAAAATCTATGCTAAGCACAACTGAGGCGATTTGCTAACACTGAAACAAACCAGTTCTCTCTTTTGCATTGATGTCGGTCTCTCTGTGCTCATGGGAAAAGGAGAGCAGTATCACTTCAAAACTTGATGGAAAAGCGAATTAAATTCTTAGCCCTGAGGCCGATGACATCGTGAACCGTCACCTTCACCAGCCCAGCAAGGGTCTGCACTTTACAAGACTGGCATTTAGGAAACAGGAGCACAGCTGAAGTGATCATTTTTTATTTACCCTCCCTGCCTGGGACAGACTGCATGCATCAACGTATCCCTGCATTTTCTGTGGGCATTTTGCCTTCTTTGTGATACGGTACTTTGCTCTATGCCGAGAGTCACTTCCTGCCAAGTGATGTCTGCCAGGGGATACATAATACTGCACAAAATGGAACGAGTTATAGAAATAGGTCATATAAAATTTCAGGACCTTGTTGAGGTGGAGAAGTCGCTAAATTAGAGACACCGTGACTGTGAAATCCCAGGGTCCCAGAATGTCGATGAAACTGGGGTTTTACTTTGTATAATATTTTATGGTCACTGGGGAATGTCTGCCTACATGAACCCATTTTTTTTTATATCTATGAAAATAGTAACAGTACTGTCACCTAACACTAAATAAAGAAGTAAGATGTGCCACATTTAGAGATGACACCGTCATCGCCAGGGGAGGCAGACTTGGTGGTGGTGCTAGAAGCAGAGTTCGGTAAGAAGGAAAGGGAATTAGAAACTGTCTCCCTGCCTCCACCCCCTACCGTGAAAATTTACAGCAAATTCTTGGCTAAATGGTTCAACCTTATGAATTGCTTCAATAAAATTTCCAGTTTAAGTATGTAAAAAAAAAAAAGAAAGAAAAAAAACTTTGATGGCTTAATACAAAAGTGAAAGTTTCCCTGCACCAAGGAAGGAGGCTCTTCTAATATCAAAATAAAGAGAAACAAAATGAAACAAAAACCTCTTCAGAAGTGACCACAAAGAACAACTTTGTGCAAATAACCAATATTTAATTGGCTCCCAAATACCTATGACCTGTCTTAGTAACGTTTAATCATTATAAGGATCCCTCATATATTCTAAGCTTTTATAAGTTGAACTCCAAACAATAAAAGTAAGAGGAAGAAATAATCCTGTTACATAGCACAAGGGTTATACTTTCTAACATCCTTCCAATATGAGTGTGCTTCAGATTACCTGAGTTTTAGCTAAGTCTGTGTAAGAATGACTTTTTAGAAAACGATACAAGAAGTAGTTGTAAGTCAAAAAAGCAAGTTTCTGGGCTTCCCTGGTGGCGCAGTGGTTGAGAGTCCGCCTGCCGATGCAGGGGACACGGGTTCATGCCCCAGTCCAGGAGGATACCTCATGCCGCGGAACGGCTGGGCCCGTGAGCCATGGCGGCTGAGCCTGTGCGTCTGGAGCCTGTGCTCCGCAACGGGAGAGGCCACAACAGTGAGAGGCCCGAGTACCGCAAAAGCAAGTTTCCAAAACCTGCCTGAAACTATAAAGACTTCAGCTGTCTGAGCAGGAGGCCAGGAGAACCTGAATATTTTGCTAAGAGACCTGTGAAAAAGTAGAAAAATCCAAATCGCAAACTACTGCACTTTTGGAAGAAATGTATGCTTAATATTCTGAAGGGATCTTTCAGTGTCATAAAGAGAAGGATTTTCTATTAAGATATTTAGAAAATCTAAAAGATGCATTTATTGGGCTCTTCAACATTTGAAAAACTCCATTTTCTCCCACAGATGGTATAGGTTTTTTGGTAGGGGAAGCATTTTGAGAAAATGCTCTCGTATATGAACATTCAAAGTTATTTTCTGAACTGTTAAGTGTTTTTTTCGCCTGCATTGAACACTTTATTATAAAGAGCAAATCACTTGAAAAATAGATGATTCCTTTTCATAGCCTTACTTTTAGTGTGAATTGAAAAGATTGCTTTTAGCTTTCCCTACTGAGTTATTATGGGGTGTAACTCTTCCTGGCTTTGTCTCTCACCCACTTTCTTTATTATAAGTGGGGAGGGTTTGGTTGCATGATTTGTGTCTTTCTGTAGATTATTTGCTAAAAGTGACGGGTAGGAAATGTTATAAAGGTTTCCTGCTTTCTCCCCTAGGACAATGCTGGTCAGTAGAATAATGTTTTATTCTCCCCAAATAAAACCAGCCTTGGTAGGTGGGGAGAGGGGCATATGATCTCTACCAGGAAATTACTTGCAAAGCCAACTTAATCTTAGAGCCATGAGGAAGAAAGAATCTTGAAATGTTTTCTAATCTGTCCCTGGTGTTCAGGTAGGACAGTATAAGCAGCCTCCCTCTTTTTAGTCTTATTTTAGTCTTTTTTAGTCTTATTTTACTTTTTAGTCTTATTTTACTTCTCTTTTCTCCCTTCTCCCTTTCTCTTCCCTGTAATCCTGCCCCACTCCCTTTTCTTCTTCCATTCTGTTGCCCCGCCCCCTCCTCAAGGAGCTTTCTGTCTCTTTCCAGATCGCCGCTGAGTTACCCAGAGTTCGAGGGAGACGTCCCTGGCTCAGGGATCACAAAACTTACACCTCGAGTAGGTAGAGAAGCCACTCTTAAATTCAAAGGACTCACTGACCTACCCATGCTCTGGTCTAACTCCAGTTCAGGAACCAAATCTCATGCACTTATACTGGTGTCCTAAGGAAACCGTAAAGTTTGCGGCGTGAATGAGGATCAAGCTGGGACCCAAGATATCTTCAGAACAAACTAGGGCAATAAACCACCACCCCTGACATTTCAGGGTACATATTTCTCTAGGTCACTTACCCAGACGGCTGTCACATCTGCATTCAGGGGTTGTTCCTTTTGGGCTCCACTGCTTGCATCTCAGTGCAGCCAACTATGACACCACCAGCAATTAGCACTTTAAAGACCTTTTTTAAATCGTTAGTAGTTTCTGAGGCATAATTTCTTAGAGTTTCTGCTTTCTTAAAGATATTTTCTGCTTCACACATATTTTCTGTCATTGATACTATGACACTGATTCCCCTATATTCTCCCAGCTTCTGGGAGCGCAGCCAGAAAAGCCTGTAGCCTTCGGCTCCCTCTGGAAATTGCCCACAGCTGTTGTTGGGGGGCAGCCTGATCTATTGACCAGTTTCTGGAGGAATAGAAGGCCAGACGCCCTTGCTATAGTGCAGGCCAACTCGGAAGGGCCATCGCAGCTTCCCTGTGTCCCAGGTGGCCGGGGAGGGGGGGCGAGGCCTTTGTCAAGGCCGCATTGTAGCTCAGCTTCTCTCCCATTCCCTCCTCATTCTGCTTCCCCCCTCTGCCTCACACAGGGGTTGTGTCCAAGACCTTTCTCTAATACACTTACTGCATACTAATCTCTGTTTCAGGGTCTGCTTCCAGGGAACCTGATCATAAAAATTCTCCTTTCTTAGTCTTATCAGGGAAGACAATCACAAACAAAACTCAAAAAACAAAAAAAAAATGATTTCATTAGTTACTAATGTAACAATACACTACATGGCCTTGTGCTTTAGCATGCCAAAGTCAAGCTCTCGTCTTCTTTGGTTGAGCTGCAAAAATGCGTGGGAGAAAAGAAAAAAAAAGGCAATTCCCTGGCAGTCCAGTGGTTCGGACTCTGCTCTCTCACTGCCGAGGGCCCGGGTTCAATCCCTGGTCTTGGGAACTAAGATCCCACAAGCTGTGCAGTGCGGCCAGAAAAAAAAAAAAAGGTGGGTAGGACTCCAAACAACTGGGGAGAAGAACAGATATTTAAACTTTTTTGCAGGAAAGAAATTTCTAGAATGGACCCACCACCAAGACGGGAACATTGGAGGCAGCTGCCTGTGGGGCTGAGGGCACAGACTGTAGACAGTGTGCCTTAGTTTGAATTCTTGCTCTACCATGAACTGTGGCACTGTGTCACACTCTCCTCATTTGCAAAAATGAGAAAAATAGTACCTCCCCTATAAGGCTGTGAGAGACTGAACACACAAACAGTGGCCAGACCATATGTAAAAACAGAACTCTGACCCACAATCCACAGCAGCTGGCCCAGGAAACCAACCCATTACCTACCGGAAGCCAGTGTGCAATCTGCTAGTCAGACTTGTGGGTATCAGACTGCTGTTTTCTAGCCAACAATCCAGGAAGCCAAACAATAAACCCTGTAACGGTTGGCCCCAAACAACCAGGACTTGATTGCTAACCTAATTTTTGTCCCTGCTTCCAACTTAGGACCAACTAGAGAAAACCAAACACGCCCCCTCGCCAATCACCTAGGATGCCCCCCTCCTACTTAGTCTTTCTGCAGATCCCGCCTGCCAGCAGCCTCCAGTCAGGGCGTACTTGAATTCGTTCCTTTGTCCGCTGTAAAGCTTTCCCCCTCCTCTGCCTGCCTTCGAGTCTCTGCCAAACGCAAGTGATGGTGGCTGCCTACCTTGCTCCAGCAGGCTCCGGATAGATAGCCGCTGCTTGCTCTCATTTTGGTGGTCTCGGTTTATTTCACAGCTATCCTGAGGTCCCGCAGAAACCTGATTTGTACTGTCACTGCAGACCCCAGCCTTCACCCAGGGTCAGTAGCACCCACAGAGACCCCCGTCCCTTCTGCTGGAGGCTTGTCGAGTCCGGGAGGACATGGTCAGTCAGGACTGGGTCTGAACTCCGCTCTCCACGCGTTGTTTCTTGACTATTTATTCTCAGTTTGGTACCGGGTTTCATTATCGGTTCCCATTTGTTTAGCATCCTTGGCGGTGTCAGGCCGTTCCTTTTCATCACACCTAGCTGTCTTCCGTGTTGCTGTTTTGTGTTGTGCTGTCTCAAAGTGTTTATCCTAAAGAGAATCATAGTAGAACACACAGAACACATAAACCTGCTGTTTGAACCTACCTCACAGACTCTGCAGATCTCACTGGACTGGCATCTGTCTGGACAAACTTTGCTGTGAATCACCAATAAAACCAGCTCAGGTTTTGCTTTCCACGTCCATTTTGGGTCCAGAGAGCTTGGCTTTCATCCAGAGAGAGCATGCTCTGGTTTATCCGTCTGCGGTCGGGGGTTAGGGGTACAGATTGTCAGGTCTACGTTTTCACTTTGCTGTGGTTTCAGTTACTTGGGGTCAACCATGGTCTGAAAATATCCATATCAAAGGGAAAATTCCACCCTTTTTTTTTTTTTGGCGATACGCGGGCCTCTCACTGTTGCGGCCTCTCCCGTTGCGAAGCACAGGCTCCGGACGCGCAGGCTCAGCGGCCATGGCTCACGGGCCCAGCCTCTCCGCGGCATGTGGGATCCTCCCGGACCGGGACACGAACCCCCGTCTCCTCCCTCGGTAGGCGGACTCCCAACCACTGCGCCACCAGGGAAACCCCCACCGGTTTCAAATCGAGCGCGGTTCTGAGAGGCGTGATGAAATCTCGCGGGATCCCACTTGGTCCCGCCCAGGCGGAAGTCATCCCTTTGCCCAGCGCGTCCTGCCGTTTGTCCCTGAGCGCCTCACGGTATTGTAGTGCTTATGTTCAAGTGACCCTGATTTTACTTAATAATGGCCTCAAAGCGCCAGAGTAGTGACACTGGCAATTTAGATATGCCAAAGAGGAGCTGTAAAGTGCTTCCTTGAAGTGAAAAGATGAAAGTTCTCTGCCAAAGGAGGAAAGAAAATCATATGCTGAGGTTGCTGAGATCTACGGTAAGAATGAATCTTCTCTCTGTGACATTGTGAAAGGAAAAAGAAATTCGTGTTAGATTTACTGTTGCACCTCAGAGTACAAAAGTTATGGTCGCAGTTAAAGACCAGTTAAAATTATCTTAAAGATGGAAAAGGCATAAATTTGTACAATAAGATATTTTGAGAGACCATATTTACATAACTTTTTATTACAGTATATCGTTATAATTGTCCTATTTTATTATTAGTTATTGTTGTTAGTCTTATTGTGCCTAATCTATAAATTAAACTTTATCATAGGTATGTACGTTCAGGGAAAAACGTAGTATGTATAGGGTTTAGTACTATCCATGGTTTCAGGCATCCACGGGAGTCTTGTACCTGCAGATAAGGGGGGACTATCGTATGTTCATGCCGACCGTCGCCACGTTTCATGGGGTTGTCTAAGTCTAAATCCTCTGCTTTGCCAGGAAAAACTCCTACATCTTCTATGTGCTCTTATCAAAATAATAATTCTTATGCTTCTCTTTCTAAATGGCATAACTTTACCGGGGTTTATTTGGGCCTTTGGTGGCCACTCAGGGAACGTTTGATTTGAACAAAATTGTTCATTGAAGAGGTGCTTTAGAAAGGAAAAGGGAAAAGGTTTCAAAGGCCCAGTGGGCTGCGTTGTTTGGATTGGTATGCAGAGGCCTCCCCAGAAATATTCTGAGTAAAAAACTGCTTCATTAAAAGATTCTTTGGCCAAGGCTATTGAGCAATTGGACAAACGTAAGCAAAACAACTAGACTCACTCCCCTGGTAACCCACCCACTCTTGTTTTCCTCCCTGTATCCTCCAGCCCTCTTGCCCCTTAACCTTCTGATCTCTCTCCTCTTGCCCATGTCCAGACCCTACCTTTTTCCAGCAGTGCTCCTAAAAACCCCAAATGTCAGTTGCTTCTGAAGGTCCATCCCTCCCATGAGCCAGGTATGAAAGCAACTGTAGAATGTCAGCTTTGGATCTGAGTTACATTAAGAGCTATGCTGAAAGATTTCCCTAAACCCAAACGTGACTAGAAAATATTCACAGAAGAATTTAGAATTCTTTTGGGTGCATAGGACCCAGGGTTATCTGACTTGCATCAGCTTGTACACGTTAAGTGGAGCCTCAGATGCTAAATTCTGAACGGCTAAAGCTGATTGGACTAACTCAGAACCCCGGGTCCTGTTGGGATCTGTAGGATCCCTCTTTTCACAATAAACCTCAAGGTCCAAAAAGGGCTAGAAAATTAGGTCAAAGTCTCTTAAACCCATACCTGAAACATTTCCAATAAAAATTGATTGAACCACACGTCAGTCAGGCAAACAAAAAGATGAAACTGTAGAAGAGTTTTGGGATAGACTAGAAAATACCTTCCAACAACATTTGAATGTTAAAGAAGGTGCTGATGGAACAGCATCCTTTCATCTCATTTTGTTAGGAGATAAACCTAAAATTGGAGACTTAACTTAAAAGCAGAAATTAGAAAATGTGATGGTTAATTTTATGTGTCAGCTTGACTGGGCCGTGGGGTACTCAGATGTCAGTCATTGTTCCGGGTGTGTCTGTAAGGGTGTTTCCAGATGAGACGAACGTTGGAATCGATAGACTAAGTAAAGCAAGTGGTCCTCCTAGTGTGAGTGGGCCTCATCCAGTTAAGAGCCTGAGCAGAATCAGTTAAGAGCCTGAATAGAACAAAAAGACTCCCTCCTGTAGGAGGGAATGGCTCCTGCCTGACTGCCTTCGAGGTGGGACAGCCATTTCTTTCCTGTCTTTGAACTTGAACTGAAACATTGTTTCTTTCGGGGTTTTGAGCTTGCTGGCATTTGAATTGGAACTATGTCATCAGCTCTCCTGGGCCTTCAGCGTACTGACAGCAGGTCTGGGGACTTGTCAGCCTCCATAATCACATGTGCCAATTCGTTACAATCTCTCTCTCTCTCTCCTCATATATATGATATAGATATGTAGATGTATAGATAAAGATATTGATAAATCCTATTGGTTCTGTTTCTCTGGAGAACCCTGTCTAATACAGAATGGGAAATATCTCCTTTAGCTGAACAACACCACCTGACAGAATATCCCAGAAGGGCTTTAGAACGAAGATGAGACACAAACTTGTGGCACTGCAGATTAAACAGCTTGGTGGTCCACTCCCCGGGCAACCACCTACTGACAAAAACATCTGCAGATAGCGTGAACAGAAAGGACACTGGGAAAAAAATTGTTCCATCCTATGAAAGAAAAACCAAGAAAAATCCCTCAGTTCGCATCAAGGAGGGTGCTCTATGAATGGAAAAAGCACCCTTATTGATTCCTTGTAGACGCAGATTGATTTCTCATCTATTCCTGGTAGTATGGGTGCTACTCTTTCTGTATTAAGACCTGTAGCCCTTTGCTAACCCTTTTTTTTTAAATTTTATTTTTTAATTTATTTCTACTGGTGTAAAATTGCTTTACAATGTTGTGTTAGTTTCTGCTATACAATGAAGTGAATCAGCTATATGTATACCTGTATCCCCTCCCTCTTGGACCTCCCTCCCAACCCCCCCCATCCCACCCATCTAGGTTGTCACAGAGCACCAAGCTCCCTGTGCTATACAGCAGGTTCACACTAGCTATCTGTTTTACACATGGTAGTGCATTTATGTCAAACCTAATCTCCCAATTTGTTCCACCCTCCCCTTCCCCTCCGTGCCCACATGTCCATTCTCTATGCCTACGTCTTGATTCCTGCCCTACAAACAGGTTCATCTGTACCATTTTTCTAGATTCCACGTATATGCATTAATATACAATATTTGTTTTTCTCTTCCTGGCTTACTTCACTCTGTATGACAGTCTCTAGGTCCATCCACATCTCTACAAATGACCCAATTTTGTTCCTTTTTATGGCTAATATTCCATTGTATATATATACCACATCTTCTTTATCCATTCATCTGTTGTTGGACATTTAGGTTGTTTCCATGTCCTAGCTATTGTAAATAGTGCTACAGTGAACATTGGGGTACATATGTCCTTTTGAATTATTGTTTTCTCAGGGTATATGCCCAGTAGTGGGATTGCTGGGTCATATGGTAGTTCTATTTTTAGTTTTTTAAGGAACCTCCATACTGTTCTCCATAGTGGCTGTATCAATTTACATTCCCACCAGCAGTGCAAGAGGGTTCCCTTTTCTCCACACCGTCTGCAGCATTTATTGTTTGTAGATTTTTTGATGATGGCCATTCTGACCGGTGTGAGGTGATACCTCATTGTAGTTTTGATTTGCATGTCTCTAATAATTAGTGATGTTGAGCATCTTTTTATGTGCCTCTTGGTGTCTTCTTTGGTGAAATGTCTGTTTAGGTCTTCTGCCCATTTTTTAATTGGGTTGTTTGTTTTTTTAATATTGAGCTCCATGAGCTGTTTGTGTATTTTGGAGATTAATCCTTTGTCCGTTGCTTCATTTGCAAATATTTTCTCCCATTCTGAGGGTTGTCTTTTTGTCGTGTTTATGGTTTCCTTTGCTCTGCAAAAGCTTTTAAGTTTCATTAGGTCCCATTTGTTTATTTTGTTTTTATTTCCATTACTTTAGGAGGTGGGTCAAAAAAGATCTTGCTGTGGTTTATGTCAAAGAGTGTTTTTCCTACCTCTTCCTCTAAGAGTTTTATAGTGTCCAGTCTTACATTTAGGTCTTTTTTTTTTTTTTTTTTTTTTTGCGGTACGCGGACTTCTCACTGCTGTGGCCCCTCCCGTTGCGGAGCACAGGTTCCGGATGCGCAGGCTCAGCAGCCATGGCTCACGGGCCCAACCGCTCCGCGGCATGCGGGATCCTCCCGGACCAGGGCACAAACTGGTGTCCCCTGCATCGGCAGGTGGACTCTCAACCACTGCACCACCAGGGAAGCCCACATTTAGGTCTTTAATCCATTTGGAGTATATTTTTGTGTATGGTGTTAGGGAGTGTTCTAATTTCATTCTTTTACATGTAGCTAGCTGTCCAGTTTTCCCAGCAACACTTATTGAAGAGGCTTTCTTTTCTCCATTGTATGTTCTTGCCTCCTTTGTCATAAATTAGGTGACCATAGGTGCGTGGGTGTATCTCTGGGCTTTCTATCCTGTACCATTGATCTATATTTCTGTTTTTGTGCCAGTATCATACTGTCTTGATTACTGTAGCTTTGTAGTATAGTTTGAAGTCTGGGAGCCTGATTCCTCCAGCTCCGTTTTTCTTTCTCAAGATTGCTTTGGCTATTTGGGGTCTTTTGTGTTTCCATACAAATTGTAAAATTTTTTGTTCTAATTCTGTGAAGAATGCCATTTGTAGTTTGATAGGGATTGCATTGAATCTGTAGATTGCTTCAGGTAGTATAGTCATTCTCACAATATTGATTCTTCCAATCCAAGAACATGGTATATTTCTCCATCTGTTTAGTCATCTTTGATTTCTTTCATCAGGGTTTTATAGTTTTCTGAGTACAAGTCTTTTGCTTCCTTAGGTAGGTTTATTCCTAGGTATTTTATTCTTTTTGTTGCAATGGTAAATGGGAGTGTTTCCTTAATTTCTCTTTCTGATTTTTCATTGTTAGTGTATAGGAATCCAAGAGATTTCTGTGCATTAATTTTGTATCCTGCAACCTTACCAAATTCATTAATTAGTTCTAGTAGATTCTGGTGGCATCTTTAGGATTGTCTATGTATGGTATCATGTCATCTGCAAACTGACAGTTTTACTTCTTCTTTTCCAATTTGTATTCCTTTTATTTCTTTTTCTTCTCTGATTGTTGTGGCTAGGACTTCCAAAACTGTGTCGAATAAGAGTGGCGAGAGTGGACATTCTTGTCTTGTTCCTAATCTTAGTGGAAACGCTTTCAGTTTTTTACCATTGAGTGTGATGTTTGCTGTGGGTTTGTCATATATGGCCTTTATTGTGTTGAGATAGGTTCCCTCTATGCCCATTTTCTGGAGAGTTTTTAATCATAAATCGATGTTGAGTTTTGTCAAAAGCTTTTTCTGCATCTATTGAGATGATCATATGGTTTTTATTCCTTAATTTGTTAATGTGGTGTATCACATTGATTGATTTGCATATATTGAAGAATCCTTGCATCCCTGGGATAAATCCCACTTGATCATGGTGTATGATCCTTTTAATGTGTTGTTGGATTCTGTTAGCTGGTATTTTGTTGAGGATTTTTGCATCTGTGTTCATCAGTGATATTGGTCTCTAATTTTCTTTTTTTCAGATATCTTTGTCTGGTTTTGGTGTCAGGGTGATGGTGGCTTCGTAGAATGAGTTTGGAAGTGTTCCTCCCTCTGCTATATTTTGGAAGAGTTTGAGAAGGATGGGTGTCCGTTCTTCTGTAAATGTTCGATAGAATTCACCTGTGAAGCCATTTGGTCCTGGACTTTGGTTTTTTGGAAGACTTTTAATTACAGTTTCAATTTCATTACTTGTGATAGGTTTGTTTATATTTTCTAATTCTTTCTGGTTCAATCTTGGAAAATTGTACCTTTCCAAGAGTTTGTCCATTTCTTTGTGGTTTTACATTTTAGCTAAACCTTTTCTTCAGAGTGAACATAGCATACAGTGGTGGATATTTCAAATCCTTCACAGCTTTTCCCTCTCTCCCATCCCTCAACTGTAACACTTGGGCCTTTGATTGAAAAACATCTTTTCCTGCTTTGTGATACCACCTCTGAAAATTTAATAAGGGGAGATTTACCCAGAAAATAAAATAATATTAAGTGCACACCAAAGGGACTATTTCTTGAAGTTCCAGAGGTTCTTCTATTCACAATCCAGTTGGGACTGCTCTGGATATACCTTTGCATCCTCTATTATATTTAACCTACGCCCCAGATAAGGAACTCACTGCTGTACCTGACGCTCTATGGGCTAAATATTACACTGACATTCGCAAAATAATAGGATCAGGACCTCTAAAAGTTCAGATAGATCCTACCAAACTATTACCTAAAACCTCCTCAATATCCCTTGAAACCAGAAGCAAAGGACAGAGCAAACATACAGTTGCATGCTTTATATCCAAAGGTCTTCTCATGCTCTGCACTAGCCCTTGTAACATTCCTGACCATAATGCTCTGTAAGACACCAAAACCATGAGGATATTGATTTGTACAAGGTCTCGGTTCTGTCAAAATTGTTTTCTGTAACTTCTTGGTGGTACCTAACCCAAACACCATCCTGTGCTCAACTCCTCCTGAAGCCACGTGCTTCCCTGTGGGGGATATTTGCTCGGCCTTTCTCAGTGTGCCTCTACCCAGGAGAGTCAACTCCTTTTTGCCCTCACCTGGAGAGGACAATATAGCTGGACAGTCATGCCCCAAGGGTTCACTCCCACTTTTCCCAGACCCTCAATCAAAATGTAAAAGATCTAATTTCTCTTGTGATTCTGTTTTGATATAATATGTAGATGATTTTCTACTTTGTTCAGAGAACAAGGAAGCCTATGAAAAGGGTTCCATTTACTTGTTGTCAGCCTTAGCAGAAAGGGACAAAAAGTTTCAAAAGATAAATTACAATTTTGTCAGAATACATTTCATTATTTAGGGCATTAACCTCTCTAAAGAGGGAAAAATACTCTCTCCTCATAGACTAAAGGCTATCCAAGCTTATCCTAGATCCCTCCAAAATGACAATTGAGAAGATTTTTGGGTTTAACTGAATGTTGCAGATCTATTGATATATTTAATTTAGTCCCAAACTGCATCTGTCAGATATATAAATTTCATCACAATACATTCAAATACGTAGGGTCTTCTTTTCTTTTCTTTCCTCTTTTCTTTTTTCTCTTTTCTCCTCCCCCCTTGTGTTCTCTCTCTCTTTCTCCTTCCCTTTGGTGACTTACTTTCTGTAGCCCTGAGTTCTCCTGCCCCAGTCTGGATAGCTTCTCTCCAAAATGGTTTCCGAATGCTGGTTTTCCTTTTATTATCATCCTCGAAGTTCTTTTTGCCTCTTTCCTGTGTTGGATTCCATGCCTTCTTCTTTCTCAGTTTACTCCCATACTTGGTCAAGTGCATCCTCCAGAAACTTCTAGAAAAAGGGTACAAGTCAGTTAATTTTTTTAGATTTTGTGTGTTTGAACATGTTTTCATTCTACCGTTTTACTTGAATGGTTTCAACTATATATTAGTCTGCTCAGGAGGCGGTAACAGAACACCACAGACTGGGTGGCTGAAACAACAGATGTGTATTTCCTCTGGTTCTGGAGGCTAGAAGTCTGAGATCAAGGTTCCAGTTGCTTCTGCTTCTGGTGAGAAGTCTTCCTGGCCTGCAGACAGCTGCCTCCTTGATGTGTCCTCATATGGACTTTTCTTGGTGCAGAAAGAAAGCCAGCGAGCTCTCTAGGTCTCTTCTTAGAAGGACACTGATCCTATGGGATCAGGTCCGACCCTTATGACCACATTTACCCTTACTTACTTCCTTAGAGGCTCTGTCTCTAAATATAGTCACATTAAGGAATAGAGCTTCAGCATATGAATTTTGGGGGGACAGAAACATTCAGCTCATAACATATGTACATGTGTTTTCCTACGTTAGAAATATTTTTCCTTGGAATTTTGAAGGCAATTCTCCATTATCTTTTAGTTTTCAGTGCTGTTGAGATGTCTGAAATCGTCCCCATTACTGAACCTTTGTATTGAAGTGTTTTGTCTTTCTGGATGCTTTCAAGATCTCATCCCCAGGCTTCTGAAATTTCATGATGATGTGCTTTAGTGTGTTTTCTCATTCACTTCTGTTGGGTACTTTATGGATATTTTCATTTGAGAAATTCATATTCTTCAGTTTAATATCTTCAGGGATATTAACATTTTTTCTCTTAGATAATTCCCTCTGTCTTTCTTCTTTTTTAAAGAGGTCCTATTTTTCTGATATAAATATCCTGATCTGAGATGTTACTTTTTTTACTAAGCTTTATTTCCCATATCATTTTGTCTTTGTCTTCCCAATCTGTCTGTTGTATTTTGATTTTTGTAGGTACAGCTCTGAGGCAAAGCGTGATAGCTATACTGTTCTTCCTACTACATGAAGGCAACTACCTCTGACTATACTTGGAATAAGAATGAAAAACAATTGCTGTGTGCTCGCTCATTGCCAGGGGCTGTGCTAGGTTACTCCAGTGATATGACGCCACATGGGAATTGCAGCAGTGATCGCCATCACTAACTGCCCCTGTGTGTGATAGTCTAGAGTCCTCTTTGCGCCCTCTCTGGCTTTTCCACTGGGCAAAAACTGCAAGTGTTAAATTGTGTTGTGTTACGAATACCATCCCTGGTTTCGAAAGTCGTCAAATTCATAAAAACAAAGTAGAATAGTGGTTGCGAGGGTTGGGGGGGGGATGGGGAGTTGTTTAGTGGGTGTCACTTCAGTTTTGCAAGATGAAAAAGTTCTGGAGATTTGTTATACAATAATGTGAATATACTTAACACTACTGAACTGTACACTTAAAAGTGGGTAAGATGGTTAATTATATGTTATGTGGTTTTTACCATAATTTTTTAAACAATTAAAAAAAAAAAGAATACCATCTCTTACATTTCTCACATGCTTGATTTTGAACAAATTGCTGCAGTTACACCAGGGACGTGATATGGTGTTTGGTTTACTATCTTGGAAAAGCTTCAATTCCGCCCTTCCTATCCAAATAACCTGTACTTCACAGGCCAGGAACCCAAGTGGAGATTCTGCTGGTTACTACATATATCTATTCCCACTCTGCATTCTGGGATCAGGGAAATAACCATAGATAGAATGGGTCTCTGGTCGCATTGGACAGTCCATTTGGGCCAAGACTCCATTTACCCCAGGATCTCTTTAAGCCTGTACTCTGCCTGGTGGACCACAGTGGAATCTTGGATCTCTGGAGAATAGGGTCACTTCAGAGCCCATATCTAGTAACTCCAGAAGATTTGGTATTTCACCTTTCCCACCCTTTTCCAATTATTCTCTTAAATGGCTGTAGGCACCTCTAGGGAATCCTGGAGGGATGATTTATGGTGCATATCTGTGACTGCATTACAGGATCCTTCCCCAGAGTTCTTGCTTATTAGCCAAGGAATTCTGGGTCTTTGAACTTATTTAGGTGTGGGAACTAATTAAGAGGCTGTTAACTCCTCATTACAACAACTTGAGTTAGGTGTCTTCCCAGCAGACCTAGAATTTTTCTACCTATAAATGCAAAGCAGCATCCTTTATATTCTGGGGATTTCATGATCAATTAGATGATCCTACAGAGTCCTGTGAATCTAAACCCTCTGATAATGACTTGGCCTTTGTGGCTTATTGTGGTAATTGTGCTCACCTTGTCTGTGCTGGCAAAGGCTACCGTCTGTCTTCTACTATTCAGGGATCCCATCATTTCCACTGAAACCAGAGAGCACAGTTCCATTGTGGCATCTCCCCTGTGGTGTATAGAGGATAGCTACCACAGAGCTTCTCAGATTCACTGGGTACCCGCTTCCCCACCAATAAATATCTTCCCATCTCATCAATGACTCTCTTAATTTCCTAATGTCTTGGTGAAGAGTGTGTCCTCTGGTCCTTTTAGAGGCTAAGATTAGGATAGGGGTGGCTGAGTAGGTTGGTCCTAATAGATCCAGTCCCACGTTTCCATCTCATTAAGGCTTTGGATTCCTTCTGCAGTAAACCAGAGAATTTTTGGCATTTTAACCTCATTGACTACTTGTCACTGTTGAGTCCAGGCTTCAATTAACCAGTCCAGTAGATTGTTAACACTGTTCCCGGGAGCTGAAGCCAATTCATGAAATTCTAATTCCTGGGGAAGTGTACCCTTGTCAGTAAATGCAGTCCAGTCAAGCTTTATATTTCAGTTCTCCTGGTGTCACGCTCTTCAGATCACATGCATTTGTGCTATTCAGAATCCTGGAGCAGACACTGTGCTTTGTCTGGGTTCTGTTCGTGGTGAACTCCCATTATGAATGTGAAGGCAAGAAAAGTTTGAAGGGCTGGGTCCTGAGGAGAAGAAGCATTTATTCATTCATTCATTTATTTTGCAGTACGCGGGCCTCTCACTGTTGTGGCCTCTCCCGTTGCGGAGCACAGGCTCCGGACGCGCAGGCTCAGCAGCCATGGCTCACAGGCCCAGCTGCTCCACAGTGTGTGGGATCTTCCTGGACCGGGGCACGAACCCATGTCCCCTGCATCGGCAGGCGGACTCTCAACCACTGCGCCACCGGGGAAGCCCCAGAAGCATTTATTTTTAAAGCAGGTACAGGAACAGTCACTGAATTTATTTTCTCCCTCGGAAGGGGTTGACTCCACTCTTAAGGAAGGTTCAACATTCTCAGCCTCATTTCTGACTGCTCAGGGGACCCCCTCCCATACCTCAGGTTCCCACTCCTTCTCCACCAGCTGATAACCGTATCTTGGTGCAGAGAAATGGTGGGGCTGAGACTTCTAGGTTTTATAACTGACGTCTCCTAAGATCAGGCTTGCGGTACCCAGCCGTATCTTCTCTGTGACTGCGTAGGATAAGACACTCTATAAATCCTGCCATAGAATCTCTGTTTTTCCACTTGTGTTTGGAGTTGGAGTATCACAAACTCCAGTTTCTTCTTTTCTCTGTGTGTGCTCTCCAGGGCCATCAGAAGCCAGCTGACCCCACTTTATCTTTATCATCAATCCCATTAATTTTATAAGCATGATTGTTACCATAGCAGTGATAAGTCCCAGACACTTTCCTTCTCAACAACTTGCCAACCTGTAGGGCATCCCATGCCCTGTGATAATTTCAGTAACTGTGATGCCAACACTTGCCATGCGTGACTTGAATCCCATTTTCTCTTAACAAGCTATCTGTGAACTTTTCAAATCCCAGAATTCTACTTTACAGTCTTTTTCCTAGGACCGCTCCAGGCAACAATTACTTTATCAGTCAGGATCCTGTGAGAAGACAAATGGTACCTCAAACTAGTCATTTTCAGGAGGGTTTAATAATGGACTGTTTGCCCAGGCGTAGGTGAGGTTTAAGGGAACTGAGAGAGGATAATGTAGTACTGTGGGTTAGTAATTGTGGGGAGCTGATGCCATCGTGGCCTGAAGAGGCACGGGGAAGAGGTGGTTACTGGAACCCAGAGAGGGATGCTGTGGGGAGAAGGCTGCCAGGTATATCTCCCCCTTTGGGAGGAGGAAGAGGCAGCCCATCAGAGCGACTGGGAAGGGAGGGAGTTGAGGGGGACGGGAGAGACTTCACTTCTTCTCCCCTCTGATTTCAGCCCGATGCTTCTGTTGGCTAAATCCTACCAGAAGCCAGAAGGCAATCACTAATGCAGTCTCTTCCAGCCAAACACCTGGGGCCCACATTGGGGTGGAGAAAGGTTGAGAGTCAATATAAGAGCGCACATAGAAGATAGCCAGCATCACGTGGTCTAAAATACTGGCCTGCCTGGCAGAAATCATTGTCAAGAGTTCTCCTGGGTTTATGATATATATGTGCCATTCTGTGCTGTCTGGTTTAGTGAATGTACATAAACTTATGAGTCATTTTCTGTTTCAGTTGATATATGTCCCTTGAAGAAAGTTCTGTAAGAAAGTAGTGGTCTTATTTCTCAGGAGTTCCAGATAAAGCCTCACTTATTCCACTTTTATTAGAGAAATAATTAACTTCCAAAATAAAAATAATTAATCTTTGATTCTTCCAAATAGCAAAAACCAAAAATGATAATAGTAATAATCACAACTAAAAGGAATTACTTCAATTTTGTAACCTGGAAGGTTCTCAGTAATGAGGTGATGGGGTTAGAGAGAAGAGATGCTTTTTTTAAAAAATATAAATTTATTCATTTATTTTTGGCTGCATTGGGTCTTCGTTGCTGCGTGTGGACTTTTCTCTAATTGCGGCGAGCGGGGCTACTCTTCATTGTGGTGTGCGGGCTTCTCATTGTGTTGGCTTCTCTTTGTTGCAGAGCACGGGCTCTGGGCGTGTGGGCTTCAGTAGTTGCAGCACGCAGGCTCAGTAGTTGTGGTGCATGGGCTTAGTTGCTCCACGGCATATGGGATGGTCCTGGACCAGGGATTGAACCCATGTCCCCTGCATTGGAAGGCAGATTCTTAACCACTGCACCACCAGGGAAGTATGAGACACATTTTAAAGATAAGAAGATAGTTAGGCTTTGGAGACTGGATTGAGGGGAGTGTTGGGGAAGGAAACAATTTCCCTCTACCCTTTCTGGGTTCTTCTGGCTGGTGTATGAATTAAATTGACTTGAGACAAGTTAACAGGAGAAAATCAGATTTAATTATGTATGTATGGAGAATCTGCGCAAACATGGGAGATTCCAAAAACAGTCAGGCAAAATGAGGTATATATAGTAAGTCCCCTACATACGAATGAGTTCCGTTCTGAGAGCATGTTCATTAAGTCCCATTTGTTTGTAAGTCCAACAAAGGTACCCAACTAATATAATTGGCTGTATAGTATTGTACTATAACAGGTTTATAATACTTTTCACACAAATAATACATAAAAAACAAGCACAAAAAGTAAAACATTTTTAATCTTACAATACCTTGAAAACTACAGTAGTACAGCACAACAGCTGGCACACAGGGGCACATTTGCATCTTTGAAAGTTCACAACTTGAAGGCTCGTATGTAGGGGACTTAGTGTATGTCATTCTGGACTAAGGAGAAGGGGACAGGGTATGGGACTTCAAAAGGAAGGAAGGCAAGTCACAGGAAGATGAAAAAAGAGCAAATGTTTGGTAAACACACGTTTGCTAGGCCGTGTAGAAACAATGGGACACAGAGAAAAATTGTAACACACGCAGTTTGCTAGGTTCTTCTCTGTCTACCACACCTATTTCCTGTTATACTACACATGGCTCTCTGCCTGGGATAGGTCCCCTATCTAAATTCTTTTAGGCAGTTAAGAGGGAAGAGGTAAAAGTTATTCCTGAACCTTTTTTTTTTTTTTAAACAACAAGCCTACAATAATCCTCATGCCAAAGAGACAGATTTTGGGGTGCCAAATTTTGCTTCCCTACAGGAGGAACTCTCCCTTCGGTGAATTGTTGGATGGTGGTGGTTTTTTTTGGCCGAGCTGCTTGTGAGATCCTAGTTCCCTGACCAGGGATCAAACCCAGGCCCCCTGCAGTGGAAGCAAGTCCTAACCTCTGGACCAGCAGGGAATTCCCTGGATGGTGGTGTTTTAACCAAGGCAGGGAATCCTGGAGGTGTTGTAGGATTGGATTGGGGAGCTACTCAGTTGTGTCTAGGCTGAGTTCGGAGGTACTTCTGAGACATGCAGGTAAAAATACAAAGGAGACAGGCTATGGGAATTAAAGAGAGAGTTCCAACCTGGGGATGCAGATTTGCGTCCTGGGCTTGGAGGTGTTTCTGTGACTTGGATAGAGGTGGTCCTGATGCTAATTCTCTTTGAAACATCCTAGCGATATGACAAACCAGAAAAATCATATATCTCAGGGGAGAGGAGATAACATTCCGCTTGTGCTCAGGAGCCAACGGGGGCTGGAAAAGTGTACATTGGGAGGATACCTGGCCACCCTCACCTGGTTCACGGTTTTGTCTTGGGCTGGCCCACACAGTGGTTCCTGAATAAATGTAGTTTCAGGGGCTCCGAACTAGGTTCACTGTGACTCATTTTCTGTGACAGGGTGTGGAGACCAGAAAGTGCTGGCCACCTGCCTCTCTCCTGGGACTGTAATTAGCTGAGGCTTTTCTGCCTTTTGTCATGTTAAATGGTGCCTGCCAGTGCCTGGAATCCAGGAGGCTTGTACTTAATTTGTGAGAGAAAAGGGCGCCTCACTCCCCTTTCCCAGGCTGCTCTTAAAGAACTCAAGCTTTCCTAAATGGTTCCCAAGGGAACCTCTTCAGGCTCCATCTGAAATTCATCTTTGTTTCTGAATTACTCCTTTCAAACTAGTTCCCATTTCCTGGGGAGAAGCAGCCCTTTGCCTATTTGATGCTTGTTTTTTGGGGGTCCTGTATGGATTTCTTCTATTTGTTAGGGCTCTGACGGCAGCATAAGCTAAGGTTCTCTCAGATCTTGGTAAGTAGCCAGAATCCACATCTTTCAAACCCACCAATTGTTTAGTAGCCTGTTTATATCAACCCAACTTCCAAACGTTCCCAGGATAATGGCCACAGGGAATGGAATTGAAACAGGAGGGAAGGGGGCAGGGCACAGCCTTTAAAAGAATGGCATAGCCATAGTACAGGACAAAGACGTGTGAGAACCAACTAGGTCCAAGATGGCGGAAGATTTGACTTCCAGTAGACCTTGAGCCTCATTATATGCTCATTGTAATGCATTAGCATCTAAGTGACACACCCACCAGCACCATGACAGTTCTGAGGCTAACCATAAAAGGCCAGAAAGTGGGTGGTGGCCCAATTCCTGGAAATCCCTGCCTCTTCCCCAAAATAGTTGGAATAATACTCCCACTCATTAGCCTATGAAATTACCCAGCCCATAAAAACTGACCACACCACATTTTGAAGCATCTTGCCTCTTGCCTTCCGAAATGGCCCACACTCTGTCTGTGGAGTGTGTTCCTCTCTAAATAAATCTGATTCTTACCTGTCATTTCGTCTGTGCATTCTTTCGCGATGAAGAATGAACCTTAAATTCGCCGGGAACAGAATGAGAAGAGAATCCATCTGCAGAACAAACATCCATTTCACTTTCCACTCAGGGTCACCAGAAGGGCTTTGGGACTTATCTCTCCTTGGATGCATGCTTCGGTCTGTGAGCTGATTTCCGAGAAGAGCCTTTACCGGCTGTGATGCTGCTCAGGCCATCTGCTTTAAGGTTTCATGTGCTCTACGCCTTACAGAACCGGAATTTGTGATCTCTCACAATACAGGGCTTGAGGTCACCTTGTTGTTTGAGAGCAGCAAGCAGAGAAAACAATAGCTTTGTTCCTTAGGACAGTGATCGATAATAGCTTTAAATAACATTGACAATGAAAAAGGCTTCAGTTGGACAGACTTCCTAAGGAGCTTCCTTTTTAAAAATTTTATTTTTTTAATTAATTGTTTTATTGGAGTATAGTTGATTTACAATGTTGTTAGTTTCTGCTCTACAGCAAAGTGAATCAGCCATACATATACATATATCCACTTCTAAGGAGCTTCTTTTAAAGAGGCCACAGAAAGAAATGAGGGAGTGGGGAATCCAGAACCTTCCTTATTTTAGCTTGTTGTAGCAAGGAGATGGTGATCTATCCTTCAGGCCTTTCCCTGTGGCTAAGAAAGGCTGCTAGTGGAGTGTTACTATGATGGGCTTTCCAGGGGAGTTCCTGTTGTATCTTTAGTTACAAGAAGTAGAGTTTCCTATATTTTCTTATACCCCAAATCCATCAACATTTTCTCTGAGGCAACAGCAAGCACTGGAGGATGATAGAGGTGGGTTTTCCTTTGTTGTCAGAAGCTCTGGTTCATGATTAGTCACTACCTTTTTAGGTAATGCAAGAAGGCTTGACTTTAATAAAATATCTTAACAAGTAAACATGGAAATTTACCAATGATGTAAATTAGGGGCATGACTATATCACAATTTATAGGTCTTTGTTTAAAAAAAAAGTTTCTGTTGTGAGATCCCCTAAAATGGCTTAATTATTTGAATACAGACAAGGAGTTAATTCGATTTTGATACTCATCTTGTAAAAGAATAAAGTATATACTTTTAAGCCAAAAAACAAAAATGTTGTCTAACTATTCGCTGATTGTAAGGGCATCAGTATTGAAACAGTAACTTCATTATTTTATGCCCAGTCCTCTGATGTCTAAAACATAAGTTTTTTGTTAACTAGCTAACAGGTTGTAAATGAAATTACTTTTCCTAGGTTCCTTCAACAGTCAAAGTTCAAACAGTGGTGTTTTCTTCATTGGCAGGCTTAAAGGTCCTATTTCCAGTGTATGACTGACTTACTAGGAAGTAGCTGAAGCCAAATACTGAATGTATTTGCACTGATCTGCGGTAGGTGAGAGGGTTGCCTGTAAGTAACTGTATGTCTGTGTGTCCATTCATGGAACAGGTGGGAAGAACCCAGCTATGTGAAGACACCCAGCAGAACAAAGATCATGATCGTCTTATGACAGATACTTCTTTGCAGCTAAATGGGAAATAAGGAAAGTGTTGAGTTTGTGGATGTACCTGCTAGTTGATAAGAGTTGGTAGAGGATTATTCCTGTGTCTATTTAGGCTGTGTTCACATGGTCATGTGACTTGATGCACAGAAGGTTTGTTGTTCGGAGGGGCTGTTAGAGTATCTTTTTTCCTGTCTCACAGGACAGGCTCCCACGAGAAGACTCCCTTCTAATATATGTCCCTTAGAAATGACTTCATCTGCCACATGAAGGGAGACTTTTTATATTTGCCTTGGAGTTTCCATTAGAGTCCTAGAAAAACTCTGAAAGGGGTCTAAAGCTAATGCAAATCTCTTCTCTTGAGAAGTTTTGGTTATGATAAGTTATCTAGGACAATGAGTTGAAGAGACATTGCTTACATGGAAAAAAAACAGTCTGATTTATTGATGAAGAAGAGAGAACTATACTGAGTATTGAGTGAGGTAAAAAATAATACTCATTGCACTCAGTATTGGAAGAAGAAATAGAATAAATAACATCCAAAAATATTTTGCATTTGTCAGAAGCTAAAATGTTGATAGGCACAGTGTAACGATACAACTGAAGTTGGTGGTGGGGTTTAAATATTTTGCAGCAGTGTGCGCGTACGTGAGTGTGTGTGCGTGTGTGCATGCATGTCTGTGTGTGTGATTGTACATGGTGAGTTGGGTGGGTAGAGTTTGAGGCTATAGGTTAAGAAAAAAATAAAACGCCACTGGATTTTCTCCCCAGGAAACTTTGCCGATGTGATTGAAGAATTGATTTATTTTTCACTTTCCAGTGGTGATACCCACTTTTCTTTAAACGTGATCCAGTTTCTACTTGCTATTCTTATAGAGAATTAAGGTGTAATTCCTGATCTTAGCTGTTGGATAAATGTGCTGTTAACCCTCCTGTTTATAGAGTCAGGCCCACCAGCAGCCCCTAACAGCTTTTCTCCCTAACTGCTCCTTTGATGTCCTGAACTCACAGTGTGCTGTGTGTGTTCAGGACTCCCATTCTGAAATGTAGTGATATCGGGTCAGTTATTGAAGCAGGGAGTTGTCATCTATCCCCAATGGGTCAGTGACCCCTCAATGGGTCCTTCCCCTGGAATTGCAAATGCCAATCAAAGGAAACCAGGTTCGATAAAGCTGAGTAGAAACTTTATTCATTGATCAATGAATGGAGAAGGGAGAGCTCCTGCTCTAAATGCACCTTCCCTCTGAAGGGAGGGGAGGAGGGTAATTTTAAGGTTTAGGAGGCAGGCATGTCGTCAAGGCTCTAGGAAAGGGGCGAAGATTTCCAGGGTGGGGCTGTGGGCAGCTGGGACATGTGCGGTCTTCCAGGTTTCTTTGCACAGGGCACTAATTGTGCCTCTCAGAGTACAAATCCTCACCTGGGGCGGAGAACTTAGCATGGTAAGGAAGCAGAGGTAACTGTGGGCGCCTCCAGGTCTCATCTGCAAAGGCGCGTTCCTTTGGTCAAGTCCGAGCCAGTGCAGCGTGGTTGGCCATTGCGTATCTCTCAAAGCACAGATGCAAAACATCTCTGTCAAATACCAGGTACTTTTGAAACAAACGCAGAGGTAAATCAAGGCAAGGATCCTTGAGGTCTCAGGGACCGGTAGGGGTGTCAGAGCATTCTCACCAAGGTCAGGGTGTTTGAAAGTCAAAGGAAGCCGAGTACAGTCTGAGGAGCCCCATAGAATTAGTGTGTTCATTTATGGTGTTACCCGCAAGGAGAGGACCAGATACCACGGGACGCAATGGTCCTTTGCAGAGAGAAGAGCCTTTATTGCAGGATGGCCAAGAAAGGAGACAGGAGGCAAAGCTCAGATGTGTCTCCCCAGTCTGGGCTTCTGTCAAACTTCGATGAGTTAGGGGAGGAGGATTGGATGCGGAAGTGCTGGGGGGGTAGGTTTCTATGGGAGGGCTTTGGAGCTTGGCGTTTATGGTAAGACGCGGTAAAGCGGCTTCGTACTGCATCTTCATGGACAACGGACCCTTCGTGCCCCAAAGGGCTCTGGCATTCAGGTTCTGGTCATGTCTGTGTCCTTTCATTCTGTGAGAGGTGAGGTGCGGGGCTGGGGAGCTTTGATTCCGGCTGTTGTTTGAGATCAGAGTTTTCTCCTCTGCGCATGCTTCAGCGGCATGACTTGCGGTTTTGTTCTTTTGTCTCTGAAAGATGACCCAGTACAGTATCTTGCTAGAAACAGGAGGGGCCAGTTTGGCCTAGTTCTGCGCTTAGCATAGTCCACGTGGAAGAAATCCAGCCGCACCAGGGCACCAACTGTGGGCTGACATGTTGACAGTAGTGATGGGACCGAAGCCAGCAGTCGGACCCAATATGTGCAGGAACCTAAGAGAGAAAAGCACAGTTTCAAAAGAATTATTGACCTACCTAGACAAAAAAGGAAAAGAATCTGCAATCGGTGGTTCCCTGGGTCATGCTGGACATGACTGTCAGTTCAGCTCTATACTTCCTGCAGGACCAAGGTTGTCCCGTGGCAGACTTGTGATGGGGAGGATGATGGGCCAGGTCCCCGTGTCCCCATCCTCTGAGAGCCTCCTGTGTCTTTGGAGAGCTCTTCTCAAGCACCAAGGCCTCAGTCTGCCTGCTGGATACCCAGGGTTCCATTGATGTGGACCAGCGTCGGGACAAGACTCATGCTCCCATATTTCCTACTTCAGACTCAAAATTCACCCATCTAATAACATACGTATTTTGAAGTTCTGCTAACTGCTCTGTGATGGGACAATCAGTAAGTTAATTTTTCTTATATTTTAATTACCTAGTTATTTACATTCTTTCCATAAGTACAATATCTTAACACAGTCAAAACGCACACTTCATCCGAAAAAGACTTGCGAGTAACCTTTTTTTAAAAATATCTTTATTGGATTATAATTGCTTTACAATGTTGTGTTAGTTTCTGCTTTATAACAAAGTGAATCAGCTATACACATTCAGATATCCCCATATCTCCTCCCTCTTGCGTCTACCTCCCACCCTCCCCATCCCACCCCTCTAGGTGGTCAAAAAGCACCGAGCTGACCTCCCTGTGCTATGCGGCTGCTTCCCACTAGCTATCTATTTTACATTTGGTAGTGTATATATATCCATGCCACTCTCTCACTTCGTCCCAGCTTACCCTTCCCCGCCGCGTCCTCAAGTCTGTTCTCTACGTCTACTTGTGAGTAATCTTGATGGCAATGTGGAGCTGGAAGGGATGTTGGAGATGGCTTAAAGTCCAGTCCTCTCATTTTGTAACGGAGGCGGGAGAGGCTGCCCTGAAGTGAAGCCACCCTGCAGAGTCACACAACTTACTGGTGTCGGGGCAGAAATCAGACCCTGGCCTCTTGACTCTGTCATGTGTGGTGAGAATCAGAGTCACAGTATACAATGGTGGGATTTTTGTGTTTGTTGTTCAAAGGCATATAGGAGCTTCCTAAATCACCAAGCCCTTTCCACATGCAGGATGCTGTGGTCAAAGCTGGAGGAAGATATACTGACTTAGGGGAGAGACAGTACAAATGTGCCTAAGAGATAAATCACAGTCCTAAGGGATATACCTGTTCTGATGTGTGGAGCAAAGAACTACCTCCGAAAAACATACAAACCATTTTAATTTCTGTTACCTCTGCATTTTACCACTATTTAGTGTTGAATCTTATAAATTCAAGGGTCATCAAAGTATGCTTGTTATCTCATCTTTTTTTTTTTGCTGAGGTTGAGAATTAATTCATTTGAATTACTCTAAACTCTGAAACTTAAAAGAAAATTGAAGAGCCTGTGTCTGGAATACAAATACCCCTACGAATCAGGTTTGTCCCAAAACTCAAGGAAGAATAGAATTGGTAAAATCAGATTTTAGGCCTGACTTCAGAATAGGAATACTTGTGAAGTAAAAGGAGAGTGAAGAAAAGGTTGTTAATTGAGATGAAGGAAGAAAAGAATTTCCTTAGGAGAAAGATTGAGATCTTAGAGGTCAGGTCAGGCAAATAAGAAATATGTCAGATCTGTGTTCCTTTTGGAATTGGGCTTGGGAAGCGGGGATCTTACGATTATTAATAGATTGTTGAGTGTTTTGAGGAGCATCAGTTTATAATATCATTCTTTCCTGTCTGGATTCTGAACCAGTTAAGTCTGAAGATGCCAGGAACACAAGGCTCAAAGAGAAACTGGACATTAAAAGGCTTGAAAATATGTGGAATGCATGCTGGGGCTAGAGAAGGGAATCTCAGGTAAATCCTGGAGACTTGGAGGGACCACCTTGCAAATTTCTCCATTTCGCTACGTGAGGGGAGATTGTGGAGAAGAGGTGACCGAGGATGACCCACAAGCTGAACCCAGGCAATCGGAGGCTCCTTGCCCCTCCCCTGCCCTTGGAAGGTATGCTCTGCCCACTGTGCCCACAGTGGGACCCGTTTTCAAGGATGCAGCCTTGAGAGAGCAATGTGTTGTTGAGACCGCCTGGATGGTGTACGTGACTGAACCCCCTTTAAGCCTCTACATAGACTTAACATTCTGGCAGTGGGTGCAGAGATCTAGTCGACTTTGGGCTGCCAAGACAAACCTTGTACGTAAGTTCTCTTATTAAACCTGCCACCCACCAATCTGGAGTGGTCTGCCTCTTTCTTCCATCTCTCCTGCCTTCCGTGTTTGGGGACCAATTTCAGATTTCACCCAGGAAGCTCCTGAGGTTGTGACCCAGGATGTTGGAAGACAGAAGTGTCTTATGTGCCATTCTGGGGAGTGTGCAGTATGTTTAGGGGAATTCTTTTTCCTAGGAAAGGGGATGCATAATATTCCAATTTCTTCTTGATGGTACATTTCTCCTAATGTGAGTCTGGATTTTTAAAATACTGCATTTTGAGAAGATTATTTTGTTTGGAGCACGTATGGTAGGAGCTGGTTTTGTGTTTTCTACATTTTGCACCTGGGGTGCTGATGCTTGGTGTCTCATTTTTCCTGTTTACTCTGACTCTTTGGACAAGAGATTTAAGGGAGAGATTTGAGTTTGATTAATTCAACTTGGAGGTTATGAAGGAATCGATTCTGTAAAAGTTAGGCTGTAGCTACTGAAGCCGGGGCCTGATTCCACCCAGGCATGGAGGTGAGATTCTCTAAGGCAATGCAGAATAGAATTTGGGAGGAGGACAAATTTTTCTCAGCTATAATATATGAAAGGATTTTATTTCTGGAGTCCAGTTTCTTTCTCGACACGTACTGTTTGAGGGGATTCATATTGGCTAACTTTGGTGCATATTTGTATTGCTGCTGAAAAAGCATGTCCCTTTTGCTTCTTGCACACTTCTTGGGCAGCTGTGTTACAGTGCAGCTGGGCATCATTTGAGATGGGAAATAGGTAGGAAGTGAATTTAGGCTTGGGGATACAGTTTGGCCTTGAAATTAATTCAATAAATGCTCCCTTTTGGCCATTTCAGAGCCTTTAGGTACAAAAATCCTCTCCATGTGAGCCCAAGGAAGATAAAGAGCGGCAATAGGTGTAGACAGAGGTCTTGTGAAAGTGGAAGCAAAACTGCTCTGATACGCTGCAGACTTTCTTCCTGAGAGAGAGAGCGTGAGCCATGTTCCCAGTTCATTATGGATTTGGTTGTTCCAGCACTGAACTAAGAGAGTAAAGGCTGTGTGTGTGTGTGTGTGTGTGTGTGAGAGAGAGAGAGAGAGAGAGAGAGAGTGGGGAGGTGTTAGTGGTGGTGGTGATGAAGAAAAGGCTTTTCTGTTATTATTTTTGCCTCTTGTGAGGGGACTTTTTCCCCCACGATTCCGGCTTCCAGGGAGGGGCGAATCTGTCGGTTGGATCCTGCGCTTCTGTCAGGACTGGGTTAAATCTGCCAGAGGTCACTGCTCCTGCACCACCTGGTTCCTTGTCCTGCTTCCTGTAAGATTTTCCCATCGGGCATTGTGCTCCTCGCCTTCATCTAGTAGGTTTCCTTGCTCTGGGCTTCCCCAGTTCTCTGACTTCTCCATGTTAAGTCAGTAGGTAGCTGCGTCAGGTCAGACCCGTGCTGGGGCCATCAGGCATTGTGGGGAGGAGTCCATGTTAAGTCAGTAGGTAGCTGCGTCGGGTCAGACCTGTGCTGGGGCCATCAGGCATTGTGGGGAGGAGTCCATGTTAAGTCAGTAGGTAGCTGCATCAGGGCAGACCCGTGCTGGGGCCATCAGGCATTGTGGGGAGGAGATTATTAAAGCTGATATTTTGGTACCTGCGTCAGGAGACTTTTCTGGAAAAATCCTGCATGTCCAGGTGAAGACTCTTGCTCTACCTTTTAAGTCTGACACTCTTTCACCTGGAGAGACCGGGGCTTGATAGGCTGCCCCTTCTGTTTTCAGAGCAAGGCCTGAGGAGTTTCATTACAAAAAGTGAATTAATACAAGTTGCAAGAAGAGAAGGGAACAGAAGAATGAAACATACTCTAAACTCGTTATGTCTTTTGCTCTTTGAGAAAGTGACCCAAATAAGAAAAGTTATAATTTCATCTCATCACTCTCATCAACTTGGACGTGAAAGGGAGTCAGGCAGCTTCACTCCTGGGTAAGAGGAAGCAATTCTCATAATTGGGGCTTGATCATGGACAGACCTCTCAGCTGGTCGTTCCTAAAATGGGTGAAAGGAGGTCTACACCATTTAGACATTTGAACGAAAAGAAAGAACCCCTACCAGCAGTGGTTTGAGAAGGCAGCTCTCATGATACTTGATGATTACTTAATAATTTGAGTAGATATTAATCATTTGAGCAGTAGATTCTGACTGATAGCTGTCTTTTTGAATTCTGAATTTTTTCATTACCGATTATATTTGTATTTATTTAAAATATGCCAAAGGAAAGGGCCTGTTCCCTGACCTTTGGTCAAGAAAGCCCCCAAACATTTATTACATTATTTTTCTTTATCAAAATTTTAAACTTGTCTGTAGTCAAATTAATCTTTTCCTTATGGCTTCTGGATTTTGTATTATTTTTAGAAAGGCTTTTTCCTCTTTGATATATCTATGTGTGTCTCTGTATGTATTTATGCATTGTACATGTATATACCTACATATGTATCATTCATACTCACATTTATCATCTCCATTCATTTTGTTCTTTGGTTTAGCTTATATTTATTGTAAGGAGTATTCTTCTCAAATTATGCCTAGCTGCATTATCTAATATACTGCTCTAAAAAAGTATGCAAGGAGTACAGTTTTTTTTTTAAATAAATTTATTTATTTTTTGGCTGCATTGGGTCTTTTTTGCCTCATGCGGGCTTTCTCTAGCTGTGGAGCGGGGGCTACCCTTCGTTGTGGTGCACGGGCTTCTCACTGTGGTTGTTTCTTTTGCTGTGGAGCACAGGCTCTAGGCATGTGGGCTTCAGTAGTTGTGGCATGTGGGCTCGGTAGTTGTGGCTCACGGGCTGTAGAGCGCAGGCTTAGTAGTTGTGGCGCATGGGCTTCCCGGACCAGGACTCGAACCCGTGTCCCCTGCATTGGCAGGCAGATTCTTAACCACTGTGCCACCAGGGAAGTCCAAGGAGTACAATTTTGTATAGAGTTTTTTGGCAGCAATATGGAGCATGGGTTGCAGGGATGCAGATGGAACATGAATGGGACAGAAAAATCAGTTCGGGCTACAGTGATAGTCACAACAGAGAGGAAAGGAGAGGCTGCAAACACAGTCAAGTGGTAGCCCGGGCCTGACTCAGACACTGTGGGATGTGAGCGTGTGGGATGGGAGGGCCCAGGTGCCTGGACCATGGGGGTGACCAGATGGTGGTGGTATCACTGAGAACGCAAATACCAGTGAAGGAGCAAGTTTTGGAGGAAAGAAAATGAGACTGAGAGATTTTAGTTATGTCTGCTTAAAAGGAATGGGAAATGCCTGGAGGGAGTAAAAAAGACTGGACAGGCCTGGCAGCGGCAGTGGTGGGTGGAGGTTGGCAAAGATGGGAGGCTTTGGATGGGCAGGCGTCTGCTGAAACCCTTGGTGGTGGGACATCAGGAGAGGGGTGAGGGGTACAGCAGGGAGGGAAGTTAAAGCTGAGTGCTGACCCTCTCTCCACCTATAATTCTACCCACAAACCCCACTATCCACCTGTTTTCTATCCTCATCTCAACCTAGAAAGGCCAAGACAAACCCATTTTAGGATTAAACTGTTTCCAGAAGGGGTTTCTTGTCTTGGAGGTGGAAGCTGTAATTAGCAGTGACTATGTTACGCTGTTCAATGAAAGGCCATCCTTTGCCCAAAGTACTGTATGCGGCGCGTGTCTCTGCAATTTCCATGTTAGCCACTGGGTGGCAGGCTCAGTTCACAGAAACAAAACAATCAGCTCCGCAGAAGTTTCTTTTGCTAACACTGTCGACAAAAGGAAGACCGTTAATAGAAGCCAAGATTGGCTGCTTTGAAGAAAGGAGAGGATATAAACTTAAAAAAAAAAAATTACCCTTTTATTGAATAATCCATTTGAGCATTTACTGCTTGATTATGTGCCTTACAAAAGTGTATTGCTTTTAGGGGCTTCCGTGGTGGCACAGTGGTTAAGAATCTGCCTGCCAAGGCAGGGGACTAAGGGTTCGAGCCCTGGTCTGGGATGATCCCACATGCCGCGGAGCAACTAAGCCCATGTACCACAACTACTGAAGCCCGTGTGCCACAACCACTGAAGCCCACGTGCCTAGAGCCCATGCTCCACAACAAGAGAAGCCACCTCAATGAGAAAGCCCACGCACCGCAACCAAGAGTAGCCCCTGCTCACTGCAACTAGAGAAAAGCCCACGCGCAGCAACAAAGACCCAACGCAGCCAAAAAAAATAAATAAATAAAATGAATAAAAATTAAAAAAAAACTGTATTGCTTTTTTTTTAACGTTTTTTTTTAAACTTTTTTTTTTTATAACATTTTTAACGTATTGCTTTTTTATTCCCTGTTCCTCCAGGACGCTGAATTTGAGAAAGCAATCAATAAAGATTAGTTCAGACAGCCAGGTGCCACAATTGCATAGTGATCAAATTCTGTTCCTTAACCAGACAAGCTGCTTTTTATTCCCAGACCTCACCTCTCTAATGCACCCCTTAGTCCTTCCTGTGGACTGAATTGTTCCCCCCCACCCCCCCGCCATGTGACTGTATTTGGAGATATGACTTTTAGGTGGTAATTATGGTTAGATGAGGTCGTAAGGGTAGGGCTCCTAATCCTGTTTGATTGGTGGCCTTAAGACGATTTAACATTTCAGGATTATCTTAATGATAAGTACTGGGGAGTTGAAGAAACCCTAAGACAGAAGAACAGTAGAATATTTTTCTCATTATTCCCAACTGTCTTAAACAAAACGAAAATCCCTAAAACTTGTCATATATGTATATTTTATATAGTATATATAAATTTTTTGTTTAGGAAATTATCAGATACCCAATTGCACAGAGCCAGAAGAAAGCTGATAGTCTGTGGCAAAACTTCTAGAATCTCTCCTGCCAATTTTCCCGTTTGCTAAAAATAAAAATTCTTTAACTGGGGACAAGGCCCTTGATTCTGCAATTTGTAATGAGACTTAAAAGTGCATGTCCCTGGAAAGTTAAAGTATTGTCTTATATTCATCCCAAGGTGTAAAACATGGATTCCTTTACATGTAGCTGCTTCAAGGAAGTAGAGTAGAGAAGTGGTAATAAAAGAAGGGGAAAGGTGAGGAAAGGTATAGAGAACCAGGGGAGATAAGAAGACAAACTATCTCGTTCAGAATTAGCAAGGCCCAGATCTGCTCAGTAGCCTCGAGATTTTGTTGTTTTTTGCTCACTTACAAAAGGCATACACTTAAACATTGAAATAATCCAGACTTTTAACTTTAGATCAGAATCTGAAGTCCAGTGCTGACATTTATGCCTTTGGGCAAGGTGATTTCTGATGCCTTTTCCTGATCTGTAAAACAGAGCTAATGCCTACTCGTGGAGTTGTCTGGAGGTGAAAATGAGATGATGCCTACAAAGCCTCTAGCCTTGTGTGGCACAGCATTGGTGCTTGGGATTGTTTGGTGAGGGGTTAGCATCATAATTCAGAGTATAGCCTTTGGGGTCAGACTTTTTGGCTTAAATCCAGCTTGGCCACTTATTAGCTAGGCTGTTAGAACAATTTGCTTTCCAAGTTTCCTCATCTGCAAGCTGAAGGTCATATTTACCTCCTTTTGTGAGGATAAGACAACATGCCTCAAGCTCTGTGTATAGTGAGGGCTACTTTATAGAAGCTCGATAACCGGCAGCTGATCCTGTCCACTCATTAGGATTGGTCACCTCATTTGGCCTTGGGGGAGGAAACTGTAGATGGAGGCTGCAGTAGCTCTCTTCTGCTCAGGCCTCTCGCTTTCACTCTTGCTGTCTCTCTCTCATTCTCTTTTTTAGGTCTCCTGGTGATAAATGCTTCCAGTTTTAGTTTGACAATGAGCTTATTGAATTTTCACTTTTGAAAAGTATTTTTACTGTGTATAGAATTTTAGGTTAAAACACTTGGAAGATATTATTTCATCATCTTCTGGCTTTCATTATTTCTTTTGAAAAGTTGTCCTATATCTTATTGTTTCTCCTTTGAAGGTAATCTTTTTTTAAAAAAAGTTTCTCTTTACCTTTGTTTTTCAGCAGTTTTAGCTCTGTAAGTAAACTAGGTACATCTTATTCTGATGTACTTAGGTATGAATTTCTTTGTATTTATCTTGCTTGGGGTTTGTAGTGCTTTTTGAATCTGTGGATTTATGTCTTTCGTTATTTGTAGCATTATTACTCCAGATATGTCTTTATTCCCATTATCTGTCTCTTCTTCTGGGAGCCTGATTACATGTGTTATATATTTTTATTATATTCCTTTGGTCTCAAATTTTTATATTTTCAAATTTTTTCTCTCTCTGATTCACTCTGGATATTTTCTTTTTTAAAAAGACTTTTTTGGGGAGCAATTTTAGGCTCATAGCAAAATTGAGTGGAAGGTACAGAGATTTCCTGTATACTCCTTACCTCTGTGCATGCTTAGCCTCCATCATTATCAGTATCCCCTGCCACAGTGGTACATTTGTTACAATTGACGAGCCTACATTGACTCAGCTTAATCATCCAAAGTCCATAGTTTACGGTAGGGTTCACCCTTGGTGTTGTACATTCTGTGGGTTTGGACAAATGTATGATGACATGTATCCATCATTATACCATCACACAGAGTATTTTCACTGCTCCCCCATATCCTCTGTGTTCCATTTATTCATCCCTTCCCCTCACCCCCACCCCATCCTCTGGCAACCACTGATCTTTTTTACTGTCTCCATGCTTTTGCCTTTTCTAGAATGTCATATGGTTGGAATCATACAGTATGTAGGCCTTTTCATATTGGCTTTATTCACTTAGTAATATACATTTAAGTTTTCTCCGTGTCTTTTCATGGCTTGATAACTCATTTCTTTTTAGCACTGAACAATATTTCACAGTTTTTCTATTTTCTCACATAGTGGAGATCATTGGTTGCTTCCAAATTTTTGCAATTATGAAGAGAGCTGCTATAAACATCCATGTGTAGGTTTTTATCTGGGCATAAGTTTTCAGCTCCTTTGGGTAAATACCAAGTAATGCAATTGCTGGATTGTATGGTATGAGTATGTTTAGTTCTTTAAGAAGCTGCCAAACCGTCTTCCACAGTGGCTGCACCATTTTGCATTCCCACCATCAATAATGACTGTTCCGGTTTCTCTACATCCTCACTAGCATTTGAAGTTGTCGGTGTTCCAGATTTTGGCCATTCTTAATAGGTATGTAGTGATATTTCATTGTTGTTTTAATTTCTATTTCCCTGATATCATATGTTGTGGAGTATCTTTACATATGCTTATTTGCCATCTGTATATCTTGCTTGATGAAGTACCTTTTAAGACTTTTGGTCCACTTTTTAATCAAGTTGTTTGTTTTTTTATTGTTGACTTTTAAGAATTCTTTGCTTATTTTGGATACAGTCCTTTCTCGGATGTGTCTTTTGCACATATTTTCTCCCAGCTCATCTGTTATTTCTTCTTAGATCATGCCTTTGATGTTATATGTAAAAAGTCATCCTCATACTTAAGGTCATCTAGGCTTTATCCTATGTTATCTTCTAGGAGTTTTATAGTTTTGAATTTTACATTTAGGTCTCTGATCCATTTTGAGTTTTTTTTTGTGACGGGTATAAAGTTTGTATCTAGATTTATTTATTTGCATGTGGATGTCTACTTGTTCTTTCACCATTTGTTGAAAAGACAATCTTTTCTCTTTTGCATTGCCTTTACTACTTTGTCAAAGATCAGTTGATTATATTTATGTGGGTCTACTTCTGGGCTCTGTACTCTCCCATTGATCTATTAGTGTGTTTTTTTGCCAGTGCCACACTTCCTTGATTACTGTAGCTAAAAGTAAGTCTTGACATTTGGTAACATCAGTCTTCCAGCTTTGTTCTTCTCCTTCAATATTGTGTTGACTTTTCTGGGTCTTTTGCCTCTCCATGTAAACTTTAGAATTAGTTTGTTGGTATCCACAAAATAACTTGCTGGGATATTGATTGGGATCACATTGAATCTCTAGTTCCAGTTGGGAAGAACAGACATCCTAATAATATTGAGTCTTCCTATCCACTTGATACTTCCTTCTGAATTACAGTCAGTCCTCCATACTGTGGGTTCTGCATGTATGCACTCAACCAATGGCAGATTGAAAATACTCAGAAAAAAAATTTCAGAAAGTTCCAGAAAGCAAAACTTGAATTTACTGTACATGAGCAACTATTTACACAGCATTTATAACTATTTGCATAGAGTTTACATTGTATTAGATATTATAAGTAATCCAGAGATGATTTAAAGTATACAGGAGGATGTTTCTAGGTTGTATGCAAATACTACGCCATTTTATATAAGGGACTTGAACATCCATGGAATTTGGTATCTGCATGGGGTCCTGGAACCAGACCCTCTGTGGATACCAAGGGACGACTATATCCTCTTGTCATTAAATCTGTTTTCAGTGATTAATGTTAGTAATTATGTTTTTCAGGTCCAGAATTTCTATTTGAGTTTTCTTTGAATTTACGATTTTTTTTTTTTTTTTTTGGCTGCACCACGCAGCTTCTGGGATCTTATCTTAGTTCCCCAACCTGGGATCGAACCTGGGCCCTGGCAGAGAAAGCACCAAGTCCTAACCACTGGACTGCCAGGGAATTTCCAAAAGTTTACAGTTTTGAAGTTTTCCATCTTGCTTGTTTAAGTTAAATATGTCACCCAAGGTTATTTTAAATTTCGTGTCTGACAAATTCAATACCTGGATTTCCTATGGGTCTGTTTCTGTCGTTTGTTTTTTTCTTAATTTTCAGACAATTCTTATCTTTTTGGTCCTGATACTTTTAGATTGTATCCTCTACATAGTGCATGAAAAATTATAATGAGAAGTTGAGGCTCTGGACACTGTTATTTTTCTCCAGTGATGATACACTTTTGCTTCTGGAAGGCAGTCAGTTCAGGGACTGATTACCTCAGTTCAATCAGATGCTGAGATGTTTCAAAGCTTAGCATCAATCTTTGTGAAGATGGGCTCTCAGAAGACTGAGGGAACTTCATTTGTAGTAATGTTCCCCCCAAAGCTAAATGGCCTGAATTGGGTCAGATGCTGGTTTCTGAATCAATCGCTTTGACCTGAGGAATGCTATTTACACAGTGGCTAAGGTCTGGTTCACCTTAACCACCCCGATTAGGTTAAAACAATCAGGTCCCAACCCTGCAAGTGGCTTAATCCAGTTCTTCAACTACTGCAGGATAGTCACATAATGCTGAGTGGGTAGAAAAGGTTCAGGGAGAGAGCTACATTTTACTATACATGCTGACTGCAAAAAGCATTAAACTCAGGCTTGACTTTACCACCAATTTGAATATTACAGGCCAGGTAGTGCACATTATGTCTTTAAACTTGAGAGTTTCAGTAAAGTGAGGGAGTAGGATTATGTCATACAGACGTGTCTAGACCTCTTTCCACTCTGGTTTTTACTTCTTGACCTCCTGCCGATGCAGCCAATGAGGTTTTACTCTGAAAAAAAAAAAAAAAAAGAACATTTTTGTCTCGACATCCCAGAGCTATTGCACAGGTCACTAGGAAAGCAGGATCCCTGTTCTACTTCTTTAGGAATTCCCACCATCTTACTCCAGAGATTTAATTTCCAACTTCTAGGAAGTTCTTCCTTCTGGTTCACTTATGCACGTGGTTTATGTAAATGTGGTCCATCGGCCTCCTCTATGTGAGTCACCTGTGGTGCTGGCTAAGAATGCAAATTCTTCCCTCCCCTTGAGAGATCCTGATTCGGTAGGTGATGCTGATACACATTGAAGTTGCAGAAACACTGTTACATACCTTATGCTGCAGTGTGTTTCCTTTCCTACCTGTGGCCCCTCAGAGGAGATGGAAGACATCCGTCCATCATTCTGTGCATAAGCCATAGCATAGTTTTGATTACCTCAGTCCCACAGACTCCGGTGATGTGGGTTTATCTTATCGCATTGGAAAGTACCCAATGTCAGGAACCTCATATTCTTACCTCAGCACTTCGCCTCTTTCTCCCAGGCTGCCGCCCTCTCATCCTTCCCTTTGTTCTGCTTGCTCCAGCCAAACCCGTTATGACCAAAGAAGAATGGCTATTAGGAAACAGCTACATGTCCCCCAGTGATTAAGACTCTTCTGTTGAACATTTAGGGTTTATATAGAGACCGTGATGGTTTGTTTTTTGAGTGTTGTTGATATCGAGAGATTTGTGTTTCAGACCAAAATACTTTTTAACATCACTTAGAGGAATAAACAGGTGCCTATGACACACTAAAAAATGCTGAGATCATGTTAATTAAACATAATGAGAAATAAATAGCAAATATATGGATGACACATGAGTTCCAGAGTGGAGATAAACCCTGTCCTCCACTGGAGAATGAAGCACTAAAAACAGCACTGAAAAAATGCTGAAAAAGAAATATAATGCGGCAGAACCCATCGTACTGGATTCTTTTTTTTTTTTCCTTTGGTAAGATGTTTATTCACATATTTTGCCCATTTTTAATTGGATTGTCTGTTTTCCTATTCTTTTTTTTAACATCTTTATAGGAGTATAAGTACTTTACAATGGTGAGTTAGTTTCTGCTTTATAACAAAGTGAATCAGCTATACATATACATATATCCCCATATCTCCTCCCTCTTGCGTCTCCCTCCCACCCTCCCCATCCCACCCCTCTAGGTGGACACAAAGCACCAAGCTGATCTCCCTGTGCTATGCGGCTGCTGGATTCTATTTAAAATGTTCATTATCACTTATTATAAAGCTATAACATTTATATCTGCACAGTACTGGTAGATAAGTGAATAAATCGATAATTCAGAAAAGTAACAATATAAATAAGATTTAATACCTAATAAAGGAGGCAAAATAGATCAGTGAGAAGTACACCTAGGGGAGAAGTGGAGGGGATAGAAGGAGGAGGGGTAAGGTCTTCGGCCCACCTGTGCTGTGCTGGCCCTCACTCAGCACCTTAGAGATGAAGGATCCCAGGGGAAGGAGGTGGACATAAAAGGGAAGCTGTCATATATGGGAACCATACAGTAAGAAGGTACTATAACTCATGGGTGGAATATTATGCTGGGGAATAGAGGTGGACTCAAATGTTTTTAGGCTGGGGCCATCCCAGAGTTCATGGCAGTGATGCTTGTTGGTAATAAGGGCACTCTTCTGACTTTGTGTTCTTATAATTATTGCAGATCCTTTAGAATGGGTCATGGCTGCCGTAGAGTGGGCTCCTGGAGGGAGAAGACTGGTGGGCAGTGGGGTGGTGGCGGGTGGAAAGGCTGGGCCACTTAAGTAGGGGAAACAGCGTCATTGCAAGTATCTGTCTTATTGTTAAAAATCATTTATTATTTTTAGTGTACAGAATTACAACACCAAAACAAAATGTAATATAATTATAAAATATAGTACAGTTTACTGTATGACATAATGCAGATAATTCAAAGAATATATTAACGCATGAAAGAGGAACAAAACGTCCCTTCCCACTTTACCCTCCATCTCTCTCTTTCTCCTTCTCTTAAGGTTATCACTTAGGCTTTTCTTCTGTATGTTCTCAGAAAGAATCTATACATATACTAGCATGCATTCATGCATTCGCTCCATAGGTATTTATTGAATGACTTCTCTATGCCTAGCATTGTTCTAGAATGGATGCTAGGAATAGAGCAGTGAACAAAATAATCATGTGGATCTTCTATTCGGATGGGGGGAGATACACAGTAAGCCTGTAGCATATTAGATGGTGATAGATGTTACAGAGAAAAATTAGGCAAGGGGTGTGTGTGTGTGTGTCTGTGCCCTGGCAGAGAATTGGGGAATGTTTGCTAAATTATATAAATTGGCTTACTAATAATGCTTACTAATAAGAAAAAACTAGAACAGAAATTTCAAGGACAAAGTTATCCTTGTGACTGTCTGGAGGAAGAGCATTCCAGGTAGAGGGTTTAACAAGTGCAAAGACCCTGAGGCTTGTTAAGCACTTGGTGTGCTTAACAAATGGTAGAAGGCCAGGCTGGAGGGGAATAGGCAGCCAGGAGAGTGGTAGGATATGGGATCCAGGGTACCTGTGGTTTGTAGGCTTTTACTCTGAGTAAGATGGGGATCCAGTGGAAGGTTTTGAGCGGGTGACTGACATGATCTGACTTAAATCTTGGAAGGATTGTTCTGGCTTCTCTGTTGAGACTAGACTACATGAAGGGAGGGATGGAAGGCAAGGGGATCAGTTAGGAGGCTTTCAACATATTTCAGGGGAGAGATGATGGTGACTTGGGATAGAATGATAGGGTGGAAGGGGGCAGAAGTGGATATATTTGAGATAGAACCAACAGAATTTGCTAGTATATTAATTATGGTGTGTGGGAGAAGGAGAGGAATCCAGATTGACTCCAAGATATTTTTTAAAATTTATTTTTTCCCAGTTTTATTGAGATAAAATTGACATATAACGTATAAGTTTAAGGTGTAAAACATATGATTTGATATATTTATGTATTGTGAAATGATTACCATGATAAGTTCAGTTAACATCCAACACCTCACATAATTACACATTGTTTTTTCCCTTTGCGCTGGGAACTTTTAAGGTCTACTCTCTTAGCAACTTTCATATACAATGCAGTGCTGTTAACCACAGTCATCATGCTGTACATTACATCTCCAGAACTTATTTATCTTGTAACTGGAGGTTTGTACCTTTTGACCACCTTCACGCGATTTCCCCCTCCTCTGGCAACCACCAATCTGATCTCTCTTTCTGTGAGTTTGGATTTTTAAAATTCCATATGTAAGTGAGATCATACAGTATTTGTCTTTCTCTGTCTGGTTTATTTCACGTAGCATAATGCCCTTAAATTTCCATCTGTGTTGTCACAACTGGCAGGATTTCCTTCTTTTTTATGGCTGAATAGTATTCCATTATGTATATCTGTCAATGTGTGTGCGTGTGTATATGCGTATATATATATATATATATACACAAACATTTTCTTTATCCATTTGACTCCAAGATATTTAGTTGGCTTGGGCAACTGGAAAGATGGAGTTGCCATTTACTTAGATGGGATGATTACGAGAGGAACAGGTTGGAGGAAGTGTGTTGGAATTGAGGGCTTGGTTTTGGCTGGATTAGACAACCAAGTAGCTATGTGTAGTAGACAGTTGTATACACGTCTTGAGGCCAGAACTTTAAATGTGTGAGCCAGCAGCACAGAGATGGTATTTAAAGCCATAAACTAGATGAGAGCACCTGGGACGAGAGTGTAGCTAGAGAAGGTATGTGTATATGTAGGTACTAGGTAGTGTGCACGTCCAAAGACCTTTCAGGAATTCAGGTTTGATATATGATGGGATTAGTATAATGTCCTAAAGCAGAAAGAAATTTCAGAGAGAATTACAGAAAAGTTTGCAGGCTTCCATACGCTTATTAAAAATGGAAAAACTGAGAATCCATGGAAATAGTTACCATGGAGACCTCAGCATTCCAGGAATGATAAGTTGACTGGACCTAATTGTGACCTGGGAGACCTGCATGAGGGATGGGCTGGCCCCCAGAGCAGACTTGCTCCCTAGGACTTTGACGGCAGCCTCTCCTCAAGGGAAGGAGTCAGATGGCTTCTCAGAAAAAACCCACCAAATTCAAAATATGCTTAATGTTTCTTTGTCTAGTCTATTCTTAATCTGATGTCCAGGACTTTCTCCACAGAAAGAGGTTAACAGGAGATCAAGATGGGCAGGATGAGGGAAGAATGGGGAGTTGACCACATGGGCTAAAAGGGAACACGTAGGAATATGGGCAGCTGGGAAAATAAGTACCTTTGTAGAAGGAGATGTTGATGTGTGGACATGGAGTGGGGGAAAGAGGGTGGGATGAATTGGGAGATTGGGACTGACATAAATACACTACCATATGTAAAATAGATAGCTTGGGGGAACCTGCTGTACAGCACAGGGAGCTCAGCTTGGTGCTCTGTGATGACCTAGATGGGTTGGATGGGGGGTCGAGGGAGAGAGGGAGATCCAGGAGGGAGGGGAATATATGTATACAGATAGCTGATTCACTTCATCGTACAGCAGAAACTAACAACATTGTAAAGCAACTATACCCCAATAAAAAAAAGAAATTATTCAAAAAAAAAAGGTAAGGATAAAAGTGCTGTTGAATGATGGATTGAAGACATTGTCTGTCTGCCCCTCCCGATTCCCACTAAATTGATAGTAAAATAAGTGAAACCATAGGATTTTAGAGAATGGGAGAAGAGCCAGCAATGGACAGGAGAGATGTCAACACATTTTTTGATAGATTGAAAGCAGAACAGAGGAAGATGGAAACCAAATGCTGCTGATGAGAATTTAGACCTGCTCAGGATTTGCCAGAGACAGGTACCACGAGGATGAGATTGAGTCAAGGGGCTAAACACAGGGAGGGAGGGTTACCTGAAGGTTTCTGTGGTATACAGTTTGACCACATCCCTTCCCCAACCGGAAAAGCCAGGCCTGATAAACTCCAGAGAATTTAAAATGGAGAGGGTCTGCTTTAAGGGACATACATTGTGTGTGACCCTCGAATAACACGGGTTTGAACTGTGAGGGTCCACTTATACACATATTTTTTTCAATAGTAAATACTGTAGTACTACATTACCACGGTTGGTTGAATTCGTGGTTGTGGATCCCTGTATATGGGTACTTGGATACGGAGGGCTGACTGTAAGTTATATGTGGACTTCTGATTGCCCCGTCAGTGTCCCTAACCCTCCAGTTCAAGGGTCATGGTAGTGATTTCTTTTATCTGTCTTTATCATATACTCCCCAGACTATTTTTATAATCTGGGAAGAGGGAGTCTAGGACAGATTTCTTTTTTAAAAATTTTTTCCTTTCATGGATTGTGCTTTTGGTGTTATGTTTTTTTGAATTTTATTTAATTTAGTTTTTTATACAGCAGGTTCTTATTAGTCATCCATTTTATACGTATTAGTGTATACATGTCAATCCCAATCTCCCAATTCATCACACCACCATCCCCACCCACCGCCAGCTTCCCCCCCTTGGTGTCCATACGTTTGTTCTCTACATCTGTGTCTCTATTTCTGCCTTGCAAACCGGTTCATCTGTACCATTTTTCTAGGTTCCACATATATGCGTTAATATACGATATTTGTTATTCTCTTTCTGACTTACTTCTCTCTGTATGACAGTCTCTAGATCCATCAAGGACAGATTTCTTAGTGGTATACAAAATACTACACAAAAGGGCCAGTCGTAAATGAAACATTGTATATAAATTGGACCATATTAAAATTAAAAATGTGTTCAAAAATGATGAAGATAGTGAAAGGGCAAGCCTCACTTGAGACTTGTATCCATAAAATATAATAATGCCTTCAGATTAATAAGAAAAAGGCAGAATGACCAGTAGAAAACAGGTGAAATATGCAAACCTAAAAGAGCATATCCAAATGGTAAGAAACATATGAAATAGTAGTCAAATTCACTAGCCATCAGGGAAATCCAAATTTGTTTCCTTATTTATTTTTCTAGGGAAATCCAAATTTAAATCACAAGGCGATACATACATATACACATACAGAATAGCTAAATTGAAAACGGCTGTAAAGGTCAAGTGTTGTCAAGGACGGGGCGGGGTGGGCGCGGGCAGGGCGGCAGTTGGAATTCTCACACACTGCTGATGCGAGTGTAAACTGGCATGACCACTTTGGAAATTATTTGACAGTATCTACTAACATTGAATATGCACATATCCTAGGACCCAGTGGTTGGTGTATACCCCCAGAATGCATACATGTTTTCATCAGAAGACAGGAAAGTAATAGTAATAAAAATAAACAATAAAAATTAAGAAAGCTGGTGAGCAGATAATTAATATCCCAGCGAATGCTCAGAGTGGGATCCTGCACCCCCGCCGATCCCTCTTCCCCATCTCGTCCCATTACATTTTCATCACATTTTTTCCTCTCTAGTTTTTTCTTAATTTAATTTTTATTTTATATTGGAGTAGAGTTGATTTACAATGTTGTGTTAGTTTCAGATGTACTGCAAAGTGATCCAGTTATGCATATACATATATCCATTCTTTTAAATTTCTTATTCGAACCTGTTCTCTCCATGTAGCAGTACTCTCATGTTTTATATTTTATTGAGAGTGCCAAGTAGTTATCTGAAGTCTCCTGCTGGATCCTGGAGTGAATAACTTCGGGATATTTATTCTTCATTTGACCTTCATGACAGTTTCTTTCACTGCCTTGCTCTATTTTTCCCCATAGCCTCCATGCTACTTTTTCTTTTTGTTGACTGTCATATGTGCTGAGTCCTTTCCATTTCACTGTATGTCAACATACAGTTTGTAGAGATTGCATTTGCCCCTACTGCCTGCACTTGATTTACGGTTAATTTCCCTCTGGGATCTGACATATTCACATATATGTTCTTCTCTACCATGGAGGCATCCGTAGCCCACTGCCCAGTTCTTTGATATGTTGAACCAGTGTATACATGATACCCTTCAAGTCCCAGAATGCACAGGACCATAACTAGATTTCTTCTGTCTTTATACGCATCCTGCCCTGCTCCGTCTCTGGGCATGAGCATGGAGTAGACCCAGTAGAGCTTTAGAAAGCTCACATTCATGACTATCACTATACAGCACGTATTCATAGAAGCCTTCTATTTTTGTGGCTTTAGAACCATCATTTCCTTAGCCTTCTTTACTTTTTTTCTCTTCTTTTATGAGCACTAGCAGGTAGTTTTCCTTGGGGGCACCATTTTTATAATCACTTTAGGAGTGTTGCTTTATCTGGAAGGTGAATGGAGAACTATAAAGCTATTGTGAGATGTGGGAGCTGGGCTGTCAGTTGTGCTCACTCATTACTTCAATGACTTATTCCGTTCAGCAGCTTTACAAAGCGTGTGATACCAATTTGTGCTTCAGGAAACTTTTAAGTTTTAGAATTTCAAGAGTCTACTGTTTCAAAGTTAAAATACCAATTAGGTTTTTCCTTAGTGGTCTATTGCTCTTAATTTATGTTGGTACTTTCTCAGTGGAATCCCAACATAATTCAGGAATAAAACAGATAGGTACTTTGGAGGAGTCCAAAGAAAGACGAGAGCCTCAGTAGAAAATTGTAACCATCATTTCTCACAGGACCTGGTTCGCTTATGCTAAGTGCTATTTCTTTGACTCATTTTTGTTAAGTGCTATTTCTTTGAATCCGTCTTCCATCTCTACTTGGACCAAAGGATCAGTAGTCATGTTTTCTGTTCTTCACTTTTAAGACCTGATCTCAGGCCCTGGATTAGCCTTGGTTTACATGGTCTCCTATATTTTGACATGCTTCGTTAGGGGACAGTAAGGCCAGACCTAGGAACATCTGTGAAACAAATGATGTCTTCCATGCCCTCAAATGTGTTATCCATTGTGCCTGGCATCCTTCCTTTCTTTCCCTTCCCATCTTATTTTAATAAGTACTACTTAGTATAATGAGATACCTCTACCAGGAGGATTGAACCATTTTGATGGTAGAGTACGAAGTTACAGGAACAGCACAGTAACCATCTGCTAATGGCACTGATGTCAGAGGAGCTGATTCTAAATTGCTAGGTTCATTTCTTAAGTGAGATCAAATAGGTAACCTGACCTGAGCACTTCTGCTTTTTCATTTACAAATGTATTCTTATAAGAAACTCCAAAGAAGTGTGTACATTAAGATTTCCAGTTCATCGTGGAAGCCAGTGGTCAGCAAACTTTTTCTATAAAAAGCCAGATAATAAATATTTTAGGCTTTACATGTCATCCAGTCTCTGCTGCGGTAGTGTGAAAGCAGCCATAGACAATATGTCAACACATGGGTGGGACTGAGTTCCAATAAAACTTTATTTACAAAAACAGATGGCAGGCAGATTGGCCAATAGCCTGTAGTTTGCCACCCTTTGCCTTAAGCCCAAGATTACTTATTCTCTTGGGTTTTTCCAGTTTCATCTCTTCCATGTCCTCCAGTTCCCTTAAAGAGAAACAATGTTTATAAATTAAAATAAAACATAATGAGTGTTCCACCATGTAGGAATTTAATGAAACATAACTGTGAAAAATTTTAGGCCTCTTAGGAAGTTATTCTGCTGCTGAGTCTAAATCTTAACTTTTGAATGAAAGTTATTTCTAGGGCTGCATTTCAAGTATCTGCATATGACTTCTGGAATTGAATATAGTACATTCTTGCGGGAGGACAGATGCCCACACATTGAATTCACCATCTGTTCAAACAGAGTGGGAACCAATTGTCTTTGAGGATAAGGTGTGAACACCTGTTTTTTTTTCTAGAAGATTGAGGACTTACTGTTTAAGGTGTATGAAGGTGTATTTGTCCACAGCTATGCAATTAAGCCTATTTTTAAAGCAAATACATCCTCAAGTTGAGCCATCGTAGGTTGATCTATGACTCAGGAATGCTAAATTCTCATGTTGGAATCTGAGGAACAGTTACATTGTTCTGTACACTGTCTGCTGCTTCCTACACAGATAATTACCAGATGCTAATTTACAGATGCCAGCAGGAACGGAAATGGAGTGAATGGTTGCCCACAGAGATAGGAATTGGATTTTATCAGGAGTCATGGACAAGCATGTTTGTTCTCAGAAGAAAAAAAAAGTCCAAAAGAGTGACTAGTTAAGAAATATGATAGCGAAATGAGTTCTCCAAAGGGCAGTGCAGTATTGAAAGGCATTGCTTTAGAGTTAGACAATCTAGGTTTAAATTTTTTCTGCTCCATTTAATAGGTGGAAACCTTGGCTGAGTTACTTAACCTAAGTCTCAATTTCTCACCTGCAACATCAATGATTTCTGTTTCAAAGTTGTGAGGATTAAATAAAATAAACACATGTAGAACATTTAGCTCAGTATCTAGAACATAGTCAATAATCAATAAATGTTAGCTATTATATTCTAATTAAAATGCCTCCAATCTAGTGTTTAAGTTTTCTTCTGTATTCAACAATCGCAAATAAACATTTTTGCCTTCTTCATTTGCTCAAGGGTATCAGAGATTTCAAGAGTAATTGATTGCTACCTTATGGAATAGAAAACTGAGATCCATGAATTTATTCAAACTGCTGAAGTTTAGGGAAATATGGAGCTAGAATTAAAACCCACCCACTGATCCTCTAATTAATACAGAATTTCCCAAATTTGAGCCTCTCCAGAAGGTGCACTGATTGTTTTTCAACTCAGCTTAGTTCTCATGTGATTCTACAAAACTCAGCATCAAAGTCAAATTTATAAAAGGAGTGACCTTTGGCAAATTATATCCCCCATTCTCAGTTTTTCATTTATAAAATGAGCAGGTTGGTATATAGAGAGGTGATCCCAATTCTGGAGTTCTAAACCTAAAGGTCTTGTAGAGAAAGTCATCACTAAGGTGAACAGCTAGTTATGGAAGTACCTAGGCCATAGTTGACCAGTGTCATCATTTTCATGAGAGTGTTGGTAATTAGAATTAAAGATGGACCCAAGATTGCAGCTGTCATGAAGACCAGGGTTACCTGCACCTGCAAAATGTCCTTGCTATTATATTTGATGCTATGTATTGATGATGATACCAGACTATCCCTGGAATTTGCATCATGCTGTCACAAGGGATGGACCAGGGATTTTAGAATTTGAGGAAAACTTAAAAGTATATGATGAATAGCTATGCAAATAGTGAAGTATGTAAATAAGTACCTTTTTTTCATTAAACAATTACTTAGGCAAATTTATTTTTATGTCAGAAATGATTAGTCATATAGGTTCTTAAATTTATAATGAAAAGGGTGTTATTTACAATTCACTTTAAACACACACACACACACACACACACGGTCCATTTATTCTGCCAGTTACATTTCTCAATGTGCAGAGCACTTAAACTGAAATAATGTTTTAGGAAAAATTTAGTAATGGAGCTGAAGAGGTCTACCTCTTTAGTTTCCTAAATTCCAGTATGATACTTAAATCACTACATTTGGATAATCTTTTTAAAAATAGCATGGGGAAAACAGCACAGACTGTAGTTGTGCATGGGGAAGACTCTTACACAGTTCCTTAGAGTCGTTAATTAGAACTGGATATTGTTCGTGAATTTAAATGATCACTGAATGATTTAATACATAAGCAATGATACTACTGCTTATAAGAGTAATCAAAGCTTATACTTGGAATAAACGTTATCCTTGACACACACTTCAAAATCAACTGAGATTTTCAGAGATTTATACTTTTGAGTAATTATCTCAAAAGATAGGTAATTCTCTATCATGTGAGATACATTATTCTATAAAATAAGATGCATAAGTTACCTGAATCAGGCAGTCAATACCCGATTTATAATTTTCTCTATTGGAGCCTGTCATATATAGGCAATTCGGCGTTGAGGTTAAGAAAGTGGGCTCTGGGATGGGACAGACTTAGATTTGATTTTGTTCTTTGCCCTTCACTGTGTGACCTTCAGGAAGGTACTTGACCCATCAAAGCCTCAGTTTCCTCACTGATACAGAGAGTAACTGTTTCATAGGTGGCCTTGAAAGAATTGGGATAATTATCTGTAACCTGCTAAGCACAGTGTTTACCATGTGCATTGTGCCTTTTTAAAGTGATCACTTAGCTTTTGGAGAAAGATATACAGCTCTCTGTTTATAGCAGCCTTTGGGCTGGGAGGGGAGGGCAGGGGGCTGAGGCAGGTTCCCACCCACCCCATCGACTGTGATAGTCAGAAGCCAGGTGAGCAGTGAGCAGGGGATAGGTCACAAGCATGCAGGTGTGTCAAGTCCTTAAATGCACTGATGGCAATTTTCAAGTTTGCATCTTGAAATTATTTGCTTTTCATTAGGTACAGAATTTATTTCCTGGCTTTGGTGGCTATTTCAAACCATCTACATTTGCCCACCCCTTTTTAATTTCTCTGAATCTCTGACTAATCTCAGTAGAGATATGTATTACAAAATTAAATCTGATGGAAATTATCTTTTTTGGAATTTAAGGTATAGAGAATTCCTTACAGATTCTTAACTTTCTGGAAGAAAACTATAACTAATATGTTCTATTAATGAGAAGTAGAATATATTTTTGTCATTTATATAAAGAAAGATACCCACTTTTTATCATTTCTGCTTCAGAAATTTGGATTCAGTAATTATATAGTAATTTTAGCTCCACTGACTTGCATACTGTGGTGAGGATAAATTATTCTTTTTATTTTTATATAAAACTTGAGATAAAGTTATAGTCTTTTGGAGTCCGTTTAAATATATGTCATTTCATTGTACTGGGGTGGGAACCCCCTTTTGATAGTAGATGAGAACATCTTTCACTCAACCTCAGAATTGGCAAAAATGTGGATAAAACAAAATATAAGGTGATAAAGAGAAAATCTTTCCAAGTTAATTAAAATAGAGTGAAAACTGTTTATAGTTAATATATACAATACAAATGAGTTAATATGTGTGGAAAACTTAGAATAATGTCTGATACATAATATGTGCATAACATATGCCAGGTCATATTATTATGTCAAAGGAGAATGCAATTGCAAATAGTAGAATAAGAAAAGAGTGGGTTTTCCTATTTACTGGATAACATGACTTCGACTTGGTCTTTGATAACATTTAGCAACAGGTGCTGTTAGAATAAAAAACATTAAGGTCCTAATTTATTGTTGAGTGCAAGTGTTGGCATACTTACAGGGTTTGATATTTTTTCATCTGCTTAAGGAAATTAGGTATATATCTTTTATCTTTAAGAGAATTAACGATCTATGGGGACCCCAAAAGGAAAGCAAGCACATACTGCTTACCAATATGATAGGTTATTTTATTTAAGTGTAATTGTAGTTGACAAATTTATTGAATCCATACACCAGAAATGTCCTGCACGTTTAAGAATTTCGATTGCTAGACTTGTAGGGATTTGACTTTCTACCTAGTACATGGTCAATACAAAATAGTCTCTTTTTCTGACACAACTTTATGATAGCCATTAATATTCAGGGGTGCAACAAACCTTGTAGTAACAACTCTTAACGTTTAGATAGTATTTTAGAGTCATCACAAAGTGCCATCATGTCCACTACCCCATTTCCAGGTGAGATAGGCTGCACGATTTCCCTTTTAGCTGTGAATCAGAGAAGTTGCTCACCACAGCTCTCTCTACTGGCAAGACCCTGGGGTTACTACTCTTTCTATCACATCACAGCTTCTCACAAGCTTATATGGTTACATGCATCACAGCAACACCTAAAAGTAAGTAACAGCTTTAAATAGCCTCATGTCATTCAGTGACTTTAGCTTAAATGTATTTTTTCTGCGCTTACTTTCCACTTGAAAGCACAGGGCAGATACTTGAACTTCCCCTTCTTTCAGCATTACCTGAGGATGGAAGCATGAAGGCATAGGGGAGGCAAGAGCAATGCCCCCACCCCCTCTTTTTTTTTCTTTTAAGAACTTGGTTGCTCTCCTATAACCATAATGCATTGGCATCCAGGTAGGTCATGGGAAAATTAAGTCAGGGACAGGTAGACTGTGACATCAGTAGGACCCAAGAAACTGGCAATGGTAAGGAAGATACTACATTTTTAAATAGGAAGGTCAATTAATGGAGAGCCTTTTTGGGAGTCTTTTGCACTGACTATTTTTATTTCCTTTTTAAACTTCTCAGTCACACACTATAACTCAGTGAGGCAAGTCAGGAAAGCTGTTTTTGGTTGCTTAACAGTGAATTTGGCCACTAGTTCATTTGCTCTAACAGAGTCTGATGCTCGGGGTGTCACCTGTTTTGAAGAAAGACATTCAGTCAGTTGAGTGCACTGAAAAGCCTGCTTTTCCCCATACTCCACTAGCTACTTTCTCAGTTTTGCAGAAAATTAAACCAAAGTACAGAAACTCTGGCAGATTTACCAAAGATGAGTGGAAGAGTCGGGAAAAACTTAGTGATCATATTACTTTTCTCTCACTGAGGCCACAACTCAGGAAAGCAGGGTCTCTGACTCAAGGGGTTATGGAAATGTTCTTTGTTTTCCATAGCTGCTTAGACCTATTTCATGATAGGTGGGTCCTTCTAAAAGCTGTATTTTTTCTGTTTCTTTGACACTGGTTTCTAACTTCTTTACTCTTTAAAAAATCTTCTTTCCATCTTTTCGCATTGACTTGTTACAAAATCTAGATCAGTTTTATGGTAGAATTTACTCCATTTTGGTTTTTTCTTCTCTTTAACTTGTTCTGTTCTTCCTTGTATTTTCTGTAATGGGAGTTTTTCTAGAGGTTTGATTAGATTCTAGTTCAACTTTTGGGGCAATAATATCACATAGGTGGTTCTGTGTGCTTCCGAGTGCATACATCAGTAGACACACGATGTCTGGCTGTTACTGCTTGAACCTTTAAAGACCCAGTCTGTATCCGTAAGTAGCTAATAGCTCAAACTCTGGCCTTCACCATTTGCTTTCTGCTTGCCAGTTGAAGTGATGCGTGAGCCCTGTTAACCAGCGATTTCAAGTGAAATAAATCTCTACTGCCAAGTGTTCTTTGAAAAAGGATTTGAGGTACCTTATATGAAAGAGTACCAATATAATTAGAATGCTAGAATACTGTAATGAGGATGGAAGTGGTGGGGAGATGATGGAATGTCAGAGTGGGATGTGAAGATCGATGAAGGGACTGAAGCAGAGGAGCCCAGCACAAGACTGGGAAGCTATTAGTGCTCTTCAGCAAATGACTGTGCCTGTCAGTCCCTGGTTGAGATGGTCCCAGAGGCTTCCCTGCTTCTTCAGAGGTTGAGTTTACTTCGACAAACATCTATAGAGGGCCTGTCTATCCAGAGAATTTGCTTGGTTTCATGGGACACTTATGAAGATGAACGAGTGAACAAGTCAGTCTCCACCCCTTAAGATGCTCGTAATTTACTGGGATGACACACACAATGTAGCCTTAATTTAGGTCAGATGGTGTAAGACCCTGTGATAGAAGTGCCCGTGTCAGGGCTCTAGGAGCACAGGGGAAGGAATTAACTTCTGACAGATAGGATAAGGGAATTCCACAGAGGCTATGGCGTTTGAATTGGATTTGAAGAAGATAAATGGATTTCATGGTGTGAAAAGGAGAAGGGAAATCCCAGTCCATAGAAATAGCTTGAACAAATACATAGCTATTTTAAAGAGTATGATGTTTTCAAGGAATGGCAGAAGGTTCAGTCTAAAGAAGCACACAGTGCATGTCAGTCCATAGAAATGAAGCTGAAAAACTAGATAGAAACACAGCTGCAAAAGAAGGTAATGGACCAGATTGGGAATAGTTTCAGAAGCCATATTACGGAATTTAAAAGTTTTTTTCCTGTGGGTAAGTGGAACCTTTTTAAAGAAGAAACAAGATCCATATTTTATGAAAGGTAACTTTGTTGAGTAGCTTAGAGACTCAGTAATGGCAGGTAGAGAACGACCCATTAGGAAGCCACTTTAAATGTTTTGGACCTTGAGAAGGGAAGGGAAGGGGTAGACTTCAGATGTTTTAGGGGTAGAATGGAAAGGCCTTGAGAAATAATTGAGTATGAATTGAGAGAAAGGAGTAAAGACGACTCTCATATTTTTAGCCACAAAGTAGATGGTTATGCCATTTAACTAAAACCGACCTTAGGGGGATGAACGATTTTGATGAAAGAAAAAAATGAGACGAATTTGAAATGGTTGAGTCTGGCTGTCTGTGGCATATTGATTTGTTTAATGAGTAAATGAGTGTCTTACCTTATTCAAGGTGCTGGGAATACAGAGGTTAAAAAAAAGACAGATGAAGCCCTAGCTCTCATGGAGCCTGCTTTCTGGTAGGGGAACACTGACAGAAACCAAGCAGGAAAATATTCAGATTCTAATAAGCACCAAATGGAAAATGAAAGAAGGCAATGGAAAGAGAGTGACTGGGGTAAGGGAGCTGTTAGAATGGTCAGGAAAACAGACCTGAGTGATGGGAAGAAGCCAGTCATAAGAGCACCCAGAGTAAGAGAACTCCAGGCAGAGGGAAAAGCGGAGGGAAAGGCTGCGGGGCAGGAATGAGCAATGCCTGTTCAAGTCAGTGTCTCTGAGGAATGGGAAGGTAGAGGATGCGTGCCAGTTGGGGTAGCAGGGGTTTTGTAACATAAGGGCTTTGCTTTCATTGTGAGCACACAGGAGGAGCGATTAGCGAGGAAAAGATATGCTCTGATTTGCCTTTAGAACAGATCCCTCTGATTGCTGGGAGGAGAGTGGACTCAGTGGAGGTGGGAATGGAAGTGGTGAGGCCAGTGAGGAAGCTCCTGTAGGTGGTGATGGTGGCTTGGGTTCGGGAGGTGGTGATGACAGTGGTAAAAAGTGGTCAAAATCTAGATAATGTTTTGAACGTGGAGCCAGCTGGACTTGCTAATGGAGTGGTTGGGTGAGATGGGGTGGGTGAGTGAACCGTGAACCGTTCGGGGCCAAACCAACTGAGTTAAGTGGTGCCATTTGTTGCGAGGATGGAAACTAAGGGGGTGGGGAGAAGTTTGGTGGTATGAGGCTCAGGCATGTGTCCAGCATTCGAAAATTTAGGGCTGGGATGCAGGACAGAGGTGAAGCCTAGAGATACGGATTTCAGGGTAATCTCCCGTGTGACGAGACACTAATTTAGGATTGTCTTGTAAAAGAGAATTGGAAGACTGGTCGTTGGGAATGAGAACTGCCCACCCAACACATAGATAGAAGCAATGGTGAAAAGAATAAAAAAGACAGAAAGATTGTTTTCCCACTCTTCACAGTAGCTCCTGCAGCATGGATGCTGTCTGTGGAAGGCAGACTAGAAAAATCATAGTTCTGCCTGTTCAGAGGCTTTCCGAAAAGCTGAATGAGGAGATCACGCAGCTAGGAGGATGGAGCCAGCACTGATAGAGAGGAGAGATTCCAGTTTGAATGAAGTAGAGATGAAAAGGAGTTTCTGGCCAGTTATGAGATTCATTGCACGCACCGGTGTTTAAGAAAATGCTTGAAAGTTGAACGTAGAAGCAAGGGCCTGCAAGAGCCTTTTGTTTTGCTGTGGGAAAGGAATAAAGGATTGTCATAAATTACGTAATTGGGTTTTGCAGAACAGGTGTCTAAATGGAGTCTATTCACATAATATGACTAAACTTTTTATAATTTTAAAGAAAAATACTTATTCTGTATTTTATGTGTTTCTAGGTGTGCTGAGAAGGGTGTGTGTGTGTGCACGCCGCCTGTAAAACTAGTTACTTGAGGGAATTCATAAAAAATCACGTCACACATCGTAAATGATATTTGAAGTCTAAAGCTGGATGATAGTACATAGAGAAAAGAGCTGAAAATAAAACTGTCAGTGACTCCCACACTTACGAGGTTGATAGAGAAGGAGAACTAGACGTAGGATCTGAGTAAGAGCAAATATTCTATGAATTATGCCAGTAAAATTCAACATTGAAATGATAATCCCAGATGTTAAGTAGACTTATTGTGGTGGTCATTTCATGATATATACAAATATCAAATGATTATGTTGTACATCTGAAGCTAGTATGTCAATTATGCCTCAATAAAAATTTTTAAAAATAAAAACAAGTAAAATAATCTAAATATTTAAGAAACTTTATTTCCCTTTCTTTTTTTACACTCCACTGGTTTCTCTTCCCCTCAAAATTCCTAGAATGAGGAACAGCATATAAAAGTAACTAAGAAGAGGGGGCTTCCCTGGTGGCGCAGTGGTTGAGAGTCCGCCTGCCGAAGCGGGGAACGCGAGTTCGTGCCCCGGTCCGGGAGGAGCCCACATGCCGCGGAGCGGCTGGACCCGTGAGCCATGGCCGCTGAGCCTGCGTGTCCGGAGCCTGTGCTCCGCAACGGGAAAGGCCACAGCAGTGAGAGGGGCCCGCGTACTGCAAAAAAAAAAAAAAAATTAAGAAGAATAATAAAATGATCATCCTAAGCTTTTTGTTTTTAACAAAATTCTTTATTTTGATGCATCTTTGACACTTCCAAAATATTAAATTCATGATTTCCTGCTCAACGCCCCCCTCAGTCCTAGTTTAGCTCAATAGATGGCGCCACACAGTTGATCACGGTACAAACATGAACGTCAACCTTACTTCCTTTTTGCTCTAATAACTCCCATATCTTGTCTGTCACCAGTCCGGATGCTTTTCTCTCCCAAATACATCTGCTCAGCCTCTTCTACTCCATTCCTGCTGTCACCTCTCAGTCCAGGCCACCTAATGCAGCTGCTCAGTTGGTCCCCTAATGGGTTCAGGGCAGTGTTCTCAGGAACCAGGGGCATTTGGTAATCTGAAGACAGTTGTGATTGTCACAGATGGGCACAGGGGTGCTACTGGCATTGAGTAGGTAGAGACTTGGGGTGATCCAAACATCTTACAATGCACAGGACAGCCCTCACAACAAAGAATGATCTGGTTTAACTTGTCAGTTCTGTTGCTGTTGACAAATGTTGGCAAAGGGATATCTACTCTTTTTTCTTTTGTCTTTTGTATATATTTTAAAAAATTTTTTATTAGAGTATAGTTGATTTACAGTGTTGTGCCAGAATGGACATCTACTCTTACCATCTGCCTTTTCCCCTGATAAAATTTCTCCAAAGCAGTCTGTGTATTCTTCAAAATAAAGATATAATTAGCATTATTTAAAAGTGAAAGGCATTTCCATGCGTCACTGCAACCCCAAATGGGCATCCGTTTTAAACTAAAATGACAAATCCTATTAAATAAACTCAGTTATTTCAATAATTAATGATTGCTCCAATAGTTAACATTAGGAAAACATTCGTTATCTTAACATCCAGTAGTAGGCAATTTTCTCTGCATTAATTGCTCTATAATGAGGCTGTGTACCTGCTCTTGTTAATTTCTCTTATAACTATTATGGGTTTTTTTTTACATTTAAGAATATGCTCACTACTGGAACCTGCATATATGATATTCAGTGTTTAGTAATTAAACTTAATTAAAAATCCCAGTAAAACAGTAAACACCAAGGAAATAAAAACAATGCAAACATATCACATCCACTAAACAAATTGACATCACGGAGGGAACAATAAATGAAATGATCACCGTCATAAACTGCTGCTGAAACTAAACAAAAATACTCCAAAAGGTAAAGCAACTGTACTCCAATAAAAATTAATTAAAACAAAACAAAACCAAACCAAATGCTCCAAAAGGAACGTTGAAAATAACACGACACGTTGTGTAAATAAAGTTAACTGCATCGTGGCTTGTCTCTCCTGGTTGGACAGTGTGAACTTAGATACCCAGGAGATGAGGAAAAAATGCCTCTTAATTTGAGGTTGGGTTTCAAATGGAACTCCGGATAAAGTTCGTCTCTTGTAACTAAAATGGATATAGCAGGGTATGACTATGTTAAATTTATGCTGTCTTTATATTAAGCAACAGCATAACCATGAACATAATCATGCCATGTGTCTGCTTAACATCCTTCAGAGGTTTTTCTTTGCCCTTTGAGTTAAGTCTAAATTCTTGACAAGAGCTTAAAAAGCTGTGCAAGGTCTAGTCTCAACACTGCCTCTCTCCTACTTCTCCAGAATTTCACCTCCCTAAACGTCTTTCAGACGCTTGCACATGTAATGCTCACTCATCCTTTTATCTCTGCTGCTTTGCAGGTGCTATTTGCTCTGTTGGGACATTCTTCTTCACCCCAACTCCCACCTTTCCTGGCAGGCTTCTCTATTGCCCTTACCCTACTTGCTTTCTGATTTAGAGTGAATTTATTGTTTTGTCTGCAGTGCTGAAAATTCCCAGATGTTTCCGAGTCTCATTTAAAATTTCCCGAAAGTACAACCTCCCTCCCCCGAAAAAAAAAAGACCTGAACTTCATAAGCAAAGTAATAAATATTTTATCAGTGTTTGTAAATGTGCTCCATCAATACTAAGTTTTGGTCAGGATGCAATATTCCTCTGTTGTCCATTGCCCTTCATTTACAGTTTGGGTTTTCCACAGCAAGGTTATGCCTTGCTAGTGTATACCTGAAGGAAGCCTCCACAAACTACCGTTAATAGTAAAAGAAATGGAATCAATAAGAAATGAAAATAGAAGAGTGCATCACTAGGAAGGTTGAATCCAGAATAGACTTCAGACTCCTTCAGACATTCCATGTGATATTCTTGATCATTCAGTACTTCCATAAAAGTACCTAGGGAGGATCACTTTCTTCATATGATCCTAGACCCCATGGTTTGATTCGAGTTATGCTGTTATCATCTACAAGTTAATTATTTCTGTATCATTTTAAAAACAAACTTTTCCAAGGTGGAATTTAATTTTCATCCTGAGGATAATGCTTTGACCTTCTCTTTAGAAGAGAAAATGTAAAAATCATCCTAATGCTTAGTGATTGGTAGGCTGTGTTGCAGACTCACCCCGTGATATCAGGAAGTCCATTTTGGCTCAGTTTGAATTCTGGTTTCCAACAGGTCTATGCCCTTGCTCTACAAGTCCTTTGAATTTTTAGCTGATACTATTAGGGAGTAAAATATAATTATCTGTCAAACTGTCAATGAATGCTTTTCTTAAATATAATAGGAGCTTTATGACCAAATGGAAACACTGTTGGAATTTTATTTTATTCGAACAGCAAGTCTGTATTTATGTGTAAGACATTATGCTGCACATATAAATTATGGTGTCTGAATAGGCACAGAGTCATTCTAGAGGTTAGCAGTTTAGGAAGTAAATCCTTCATATGTTAGAGAGGAGCATCTTAACTTAAGCTTCTGAAAGATGTCAATATTTGAAAGTAAAAAAGAACCAGTATCAGAGGTAGTGTACATTACTTTATATGGAAGCTAATTTTAACTGGAAAATGACTTTTGTATCCTAATCATTAAGGATATTCATCAATAATTCTTCTCTCCTTCCAAGCACATTCCAAGCACTTAAGTTACACATAGATACATGATTTGATTTGGCCAAGAGAAATAGAGCAGAAGTGATGAGGGTCTTTTCTAGGCAGAAGCCTGTTAGAACCAAGATGGGATTTTCCAAGTGCCTTTCTCCATGCTCCACTGACTGGCGATGTCCCAGATGGTGGAAGCATCACCAACCTGCATCCCTCAGTGAGGACGATGGGGCTGTGTCAAAATAAAATCTGTCATGCTGAGCCATGTGATTTGGGGGTTATTTTTTTACAATAACATAAACTAGCCTATCCTGACCAACAGACTGGGCTATTGTTACCTTACCTAGATTGAAAAAAATTCGGAATGTCAGAGTACATTTGATTCTTGGAATTTCACCATTTTATTATGAGGCCATGGGGAGAGTGTATGAGGGAACAAGTAATCAAATATCACAGAGCTATGATTTTTATATATGATACCTTTAAATGATTAAGTTGAATAAAAACAGAGCTAAAATTATTTCTTGCAATTTATTCTACTAGATAATTATATTAGTTTAATTTAGTAATTGCTTAACATAATTATACCTTTATTATTTGCTTATAAATTTTAAGTATTATATCTCTCCATGTGTTTGACTCATAAGTCTTGAAACTCCCAGGCTATTTGGTTACATATATTCAGAGTACTGGAATATGTTAGCCCTTGGAGCTAGAGTACAAAATGACTATGGTGGAGATCTTTAGAAACTAGTTATATATGAACAAATTCTCTCTAATCTTAAAATATGTTGCTTAAGGATTTTTTACAGTCTGATTTATATTATCAATTAAAAGTTTTTCATTTAGGTATTCAACTAGATGGTCAGTTTTGTTTTGTTTTGTTTATTAGGGCAAAGACTTCTCTTGGTTGGTACTGAAAAACGTTTCTGGCCCATAGAGTGTACTCTGAAATGTATTGAATATTTGGATGCTTAGAACTACATAAATTGGCAAGTGATAACAGTCATGCTATGTGAATGGTGACCCACAAATCTGTATTAACATGACAGTGCCAAGGAACTAATGATTTTTCTTTCTGAAATAGAGGCATAGCATAAATCCACATTTGTGGAGATAGCTAGTTTAGGGGAGCTCATTTGGAGTAAGCTCTCATTTTAATCACAGAGAGCACATTTCTGGTTAATACTGTGATTTCTTAAGTTCAGAGAAACATAATGGTAGCTAAGAGGTTTGGAAGGGTGTCACAGTGAAACCTACCAGGGTGTCTTTTTATCTAATTGTGGCAGTTGCTTAACTCAAAAAAAAAAAAAAAAAAACGGAAAAGAAAAAAGAAAAAGAGTACGCAGTCTGGAGCATGGACCTTCAGGTCCAAAGGAATTAACATTAGACAGATGGTGATCTAGAGACAACTGACCAGCAGTTAGTAGTTTTGCCGTGTGAATTCAATGCTAATATATTCACTCATGCATAGCAGTAGTTTAGTTGAGGAGTTCAACACAGAGTTGGGTGCTTTAAAAAAGAACATCTTGTCTTCAATACTGCAGCCTTTATTTAGGGAGTTCTGATGTTTATGTCATCCAGATTCTACAGCTTCATGGGCTTGGATTAGTTCTTTAAAGCATCTAGAATGGTGCCCTGTGGATAATAGGAGTAGCTGATTTGGGGGCAAGTCTATGTTCTAAGCACTGTACTAGATATTTTACTTACATCATCTAATTTAATCCTCCCAATAACCTCATAATGTACATATTTATTCTTCCATTTAATGAGTTTATGAAATTTCTATTATTTGCCAGGGACTATTAGACACTGGTAAAATCACTCCCATTTTACAGATGAGAAAATTGAGACCCAGAAAAGTTTATTTAACTTTGCTATGGTTACTGTGGTAGGCCACACCCCCCACCCCACTCTGCCAAGATGTCCATGTTCTAATTCCCAGAACCTGTGAATATGTTACCTTACATGGCAAAAGGCACTTTGCAGAAGTGGTTAAGGTTAAGGACTTTAAATTGAGAGATGAACTTGGATTGTCCAGGTGGTCCCAATCGAATCATATGGGTCTTTATGTGCAAAGAACTTTTCTGGCTGTGGTTAGGAAGAGATGTGATGACAGAAGAAGGGTCAGAGATGTGACATTGCTGGCTTTGAAAATGGAGAAAGGGGGCCAGGAGCCAATGGATGTGGTGGCATCTAGAGGCTGGAAATGGCAGGAAGCCATTATCCTCTGTGGCCTCCAGAAATGAATGCAGCCCTGCAGACACTTTGATTTTAGCCCAGTGAGATCTGTGTTAGGTCTCTGACTTACAGAACTATAAGGTAACAAATTTGTATTGTCTTAATCTACTATGTTTGTGACAATTTGTTATGGCAGCAATAGAAAACTAATGCAGTTCCACAGACACTGTTAGAACTAGGATTTTATACTAGGTCTGTCAGACTCAAAAATGTGTTCTTTTTGTTAAGTAATACTGATGAACATAAATTGTAGCCAAGAAAGTGCCTTTCGTCTAGTTTTTGACTAAACAGCCTCCAGTTCCCTTTTCCCTCTTTCCAGCTGACAATCGTTTTGAATATTTACTCCTTCCTTATTGGATATGGTGGATTTGTTAATTAAAAAACCTCACATTGGGCTTCCCTCGTGGCGCAGTGCTTGAGAGTCCGCCTGCCGATGCAGGGGACACGGGTTCGTGCCCTGGTCCGGGAAGAGCCCACGTGCCGCGGAGCGGCTAGGCCCGTGAGCCATGGCCGCTGAGCCTGCGCGTCTGGAGCCTGTGCTCCGCAGCGGGAGAGGCCACAACAGTGAGAGGCCTGTGTACCGCAAAAAAACAAACAAACAAAAAAAAACCTCACATTGCTCTGAGGGGTGGATGTGCCACACAAAACAGGTCCCAGGTTGCAGACTTTCTCCTGGGAATTTGAATCTTTGCTGGTATATCAGTTAACAGTATTTATGGGAGCAAACCAGACATTCATAGTATACTTTACTGATACAAATTTATGATAGATAAAAGTGAAAAAAAATTATCTCATGTTTGTGCTTTCAGGAAAAAGGAATTAATCTGAGGCAAGAAATTGGGAGAAGGACAGACTCAAAGGGCTAAGCCAGCATTGAAGCCTGCATTTGTCCTAGATTATCTGTTCATTCTTGGGGATCTAGAATGGGTATTTCATGGTCATATTTGTGGGAAACAAAAGATAAAGCTTAGGACCCGAGGATGAGGTCTGATTGCATATCCTCTCCTCGCACCTGCTGCAACTCACATACAATAAAGTTGAGTTTCCAAAAGCGATCGCTTTAGTTGGTAAAGCTGAAAAACAACACTCACCCCACAGAAGGAGATAGTGGGTATGTCTGTCTGCTTTAGCTTTGGCTCTAAGCAAGTGAGCAAAAGACAAATATCTCATGGGAGCTTGGGGCGAGCATTTACATTATCTGTATGGTCCCCAAAGCTCCAGGTTGGAAATCTAGTTTAAAGTGGTCTTAGCTTGTTAGCGTTTCATGTATTTATTAGAAGTAAACGGAAGTCCTCTTGAAGGAGTACAATACCAGCGTATGCCTCGAAGAATTTCCACAGAGGGAAACCTTCCAGTTTACCAATTCTTTCTGTACTGTACAGTCTAGTATTTGAGTTTCTAATTTCAATTATTACATTTTTCATGTCTCTAAGTTTTGCTTTTTTCTAATCCACCTGGGCAAGTTTGATGGCATTGTTCCCCATATCATAGGTCCATACAGTCTTTTATTTCCGTGAACATACTAAGCACAGTGATTTTATAATTCTAATATCTATAGTCATTGCAGGTCTGTTTCAGTGGTTTTCTGCTTCTCCTGACAAAGGGGCTTATTTCCTATTCTATTTAGTGATTTTTTTAATCATGAGAGTCAGGTTGAAGGTCAAAGATAGAAAAAGATAAAGTCACTCAAATACTTTTTTCCCCCCTCTCCATCCCCCAGCACTGGCATAACTATATTAATGTCTATATTAAAATAGATTTCTAGGGCATAAAGCATTTCTAGAGACAAAGAGGATCACAATGAATGGAAGTTTCAAATCATCAGGGAGATGCAACATTCTAAGCCTGAAAGCTCCTAATAACATAGTCTTGAAATATAGAAAACAAAAATTTGCACATTATAAACATAAATTGAAAAGTCTACAATCATAGTGAAATTTTAACGCTCCTCTCTCTGTAAGTGTAAGATAAGCAGGTGATTTGGACAACATAATTGTTACAAACTTTGATATTTCAGTGGCTCAAAATAAGTTTATTTTTTCTTTCAGTAGCCTAATACAGGTGTTCCTAATTGGTAAGAAGGTGTGTATGGCACATGGGGACTCTTTACAGTGTGGTCATTCAGGGACCCAGGACAACAGATAGTCTCAGCACCTAATGTCCAAGATCACCCTGAGTATCAAAATCTAGCCAGTGGACAGGGGAAGGAAGCACGAACAGTCACATGGGAAGTTTATATGGGATAGCCTAAAAGTGGCTTGTTTCCCTTCCATCCTTATTTCATTTGCCAGAGTTCAAACATATGGCTACAGTAACTGCAAGGAAGGCTGAGAAATATAAGCTCATCTAAGTCAAAGATCAATATTTTAAAAAGTGGGCTGCATTTTTACACAAAGTACTAAAAGTTAGAAAAGTCAAAGTTAATGGTACCATTTACAATAGCAGCAAGAATGTGTCGTATCAGACTTATACCAAAAAATATGCAAGTTGTTGGAAGACTTACAGAAGATCTGAATAAATGGAAAGATATATTATGTTCATGGATAGGAAGAGTCAATATCATAAAGATGTCAGTTCTTCCAAAACTGATCTATGGATTCAAATCAATTAAATCAAAATAGGGATTTCTGTGGAATTTCAGAAGCTCACTCTAAAGTGTGTATGAGGATGCAGAGGGTGAAGAATAGTCGAAATGCCCCTCGTGAGGATAAATCAGGTGGTGGTGGTGGTGGGATTTGTCTAGCAGAGAGTAGGAATTAATATAAAGCTATGCTGATTAAAATCGTGTGGTATTGTCACAGGGTATACAACAGACTGATGGAGTTGAATACAAGGTCCAGAAACAGATCTAAGTGTGTTTGGAAACCTGATTTATAGCAGAGCTGACACTGCATATCATTTAGCAAAGATGAACTGTTTAGTAAATGGTGCTGGGAGAGTTACCCGTGAGGGAAAATCATTGTGGCTCTATACATACCACCAAACATACACAAAGATCAATCCTAGATAGATCAAAGACATAATGTGAAAGACAGATCTTTAAAATGTTTAGAAGAAAATACAGGAGAATATCCTATGATCTCAAAGTCGGAAAGGATTTTTTAAAAGCAATAGAGAAAAGTGCTAAACATTAAGGCTAACTTATATGAAAGTAACAATGTTAAAACAGAGAATCTCTGTGCATCAAGATACCTAATAGAGGTTATAATACAAGTAATAAATTGTAAGATGATATTTCCTGCACACTTAACTATTTGTTAAAATCCATAATACATAGACATTATGGCTCAGGAAGAAAAGATAAATGGTCTGATAGAAAAATGGACAAAAGACCTATCCATTAAAGACCTACCTATTTAACAGGACAGTAAATACAGACATATGAAAAATGCTAATCTCATGAGGTATTTTATACCTATAGTTAGAACTCAGGAAAAAGCAAAAATGGGAGACTTCAGCTTTCTTTTCATAAATAAGTTAATTTTTTTTCGCTCTTGCACACCATCCTCCTCCCCGTCTTCTTCATCAGCCATCTTCCTCTTTCTCATCCACTGCTTAGCACGACAGGCTGGTAAGTAAAATGCAATTTTTTGTTAATACAATTAGTTTTAATTTATTTATTTATTATTTATTTAATTTTTGGTGTGTTGGGTCTTTGTTGCTGCACGCGGGCTTTTCTCTAGTTGCGGCGAGCAGGGGCTACTCCTCATTGCCGTGCACAGGGATCTCATTGCGGTGGCTTCTCTTGTTGTGGAGCACGGGCTCTAGGTGCACAGGCTTCAGTAGTTGTGGCTTGCGGGCTCAGTAGTTGTGGCGCACAGGCTTAGTTGCTCCACGGCATGTGGGCTCTTCCCGGAATAGGGCTAGAACTCGTGTCCCCTGTATTGGCAGGCGGATTCTTAACCACTGCGCCACCAGGGAAGTCCCTAAAATGCAATTTTGAAAGTCTCAAGTGGGTTTGCTTCCTTTCTGAGAGTAAGTGCTGCTTCAGACACGATTTGGGTCAATTTCCAAATTTTTGCCCTTATCTCAACTGAATGAGTCATGCTTGTCCATTCAGTGGAGACAAAAAGAGGAAATTGATCCGTTCCCATTGTTTAAAAATCACCAAGTTTATAATTGCACATCTCAAACTATCTGACTTTTAACAATAGAGAGAGAGACTCAGGTTAAGAGAATTATTTGGCTTAGTGTATTGATTTCATGCCTGTGGCCTTTCATGCACCCCGTTATATTATTATTCCAGGAAACTAGTTTCTTGTGCTACCATTTGTCATTTTCTATATGTGAATAATCAGTTCACTGTTCCCCCAACACTTGAAGTTTTGACACAAAATCTGATACCATGGCAGCCACTTAAATTTTATTGTCAAGGGCAAAAAGACAGTTCTGACTTAGCTATGAGAAGAAATAATCTTTCTGTATTTGCTTACTCAGAGAGTTCAGGTTCACTGGAGGGCCTCATCTTCTTTGCTCTAAGGGTCTGGAATAGAGGAAATCCTCTCCCTCCCAGAGAGATTCATTAGTTCCAGAGAGTAAAGGTGTATGTTGTCACCTACCTGCTCAAGAGGAACACTGTTAACGTTTAGTTATTTTGAAGGGGACAGTGCAAGGAGGTCACGGTGATGTTTGGAAAAGGAGAAAAACGTCATAATGCATGATTTATAGTCAGATTTGGGCATAGGCTGGTTTTTCTTTTTATTTTATACTATGTGATTTCTGCCATTCACAAATTCTATATTCTGGCTCTTCTTCCAATTCATAATTCATTCAGTTTTCAACACATCTATTGAGCACCAATTATATGCCAAGTCTCCTCTGGGTGTTTGTGATACCTGAGTGAACAAAAATTGCAAAGATCCTTGTCTTCACGGAGCTTGCATTCTGATGGGGGAAGTCTGGCAATGAACAGTAAACATAATGAATAAGTGAATTTAATGGAATATTAGTCATTGATGTGTATTGTAGAGAAAAGAACTAGAGCAAGATAAAGGACACTGGATTGTTGACAGGAGGTGGTTGTAATCTTCAAGACGGTTTTCAGGATAGGCCTCCATAGAAAGGAGACGTCTGACTTAACTTATGTTTACTGGGGGGCGGGGGGAGGGTAAGGGCTGGGGAGAGGGATAGTTATGGAGTTTGGGATTGACATGGACACACTGCTATATTTAAAATGGTTAACCAACAAAGACCTACTGTACAGCACAGGGAACTCTGCTCAATATTCTGTAATAACCTAAATAGGAAAAGAATTTGAAAAAGCATAGATACATGCATATGTATAACCAAATCACTTTGCTGTACACCTGAAAGTAACACAACATTGTTAATCAATAAAGGAAAAAAAAAAAAGAAAGGGGACATCTGAGCAGAAATTAAAGGCGGCAAGGAAGTGTGCCAGGCCGATAATCTGGAAAGAGAGTTCTAGACAGAGGGAATGGTCTGTGTAAAGGCCCTGGAGCAGAGTGTGCTTGGAGCACTGAGGGACAGCAAAGAGGCCAGAGTGTCTGGAGTGGAGTGAGCACAGGCGGAAGTGATAGGAGATGAATCCTGAGAGTGAAGGGCAGGGAGTGGAGGGAGGGTTGAGAGTGGGTGCAAGGCAGGTTATTAGAGCTTTCCTGGCCATCAACCATAACATGCGCTTTTGCTCTAAGTTAAATGGGTGCCTATGGTAAGAACAGACTAGGGAGCAAGAGAGCAAGGAGACCAATTAGGATTCTGTTGTGTCGCCAAGGAGATGCTACTGACGGGGGCTAACAGTGGAAGGAGTGAAGGTGGACAGTGTTTTCTGACAGCGTGTATGTAGGATTTAAGAGAAAGATCCAAGTCAAGCATGACTTCAAGGTTTTGGGTCTGACCAGCGCCAGAATGTTGCCTTTGACGGGAACGGTGGACGGCAGGCAGAGCAAGTTTGGGGGATGGGGGAAGATCAAGACTTTGATTCTGGATATTTTAAACTTGTGCTGCCCATTGGAAATTTACATGGTACTGAAGAGAGAAGTGTGGGCTGGAGAGATCCATGTGAGACTTGATATAGTGGTTGCATTTAAAGTTGGGAGTCTGGGCCCAGGGAATGATTAAGGATAGAAGATAGGTGATGGAGTTCCTGGGGCACTCCAGGATTGGGAGGTCAGGGTGACAAAGGGCCACTAGCAAAAGATGGAGATGGAGGAGCCAAGGTGGTGGGACAGAACCCAAGGGACTGTGGGGTCTGGTAGCCAAGTGAAGAGAGTGCGCTAAGGTGGTGGGACAGAACCCAAGGGAATGTGGGGTCTGGTAGCCAAGTGAAGGGAGTGCGCCAAGGTGGTGGGAGAACTCAGTTGTGTTAAAAACTGGCGAGAAGGTCAAGTACCTAGAGGACCGAGAACTGGCCTTTGGATTGAACAGTGGGGGGTTCTGGTAACCTTCATAAATAAGGGCACTTCCATTGGTGTGATGGGTGATGAAAGCCCATAAGATGTAGGTTGAAGAGAAATGGGAGCAAGGAATTAGAGGCAGTGAAATAGCAAGGAGAGACAACTCTTGAAGATTTTTGCAAAGAAATATGGCTGTAGTTGGCAGGGGGAGGCTTTTTTTGCTCTGTTTTTATTTGATTGTTATAAAAGAGAGAAATGATGCAGGACAAAGAGAGGAGTTTTCAATGCTTGTTTCCTTTTCTACCATGCCTATCACTGTCTTCTTTCCTCAGGCCATTTTTCCTTAAAATGCATTTGTTTCTTGTATATCTGGCCAACACAAACTTTGGAACTTTACCAATCAGCACCTCTCTTCACAATAGGGCAAAAATGATTCAAAATGTAAAAAGAAGAATCTGTGGACAGCCTGCAGCAGGTAATGGATGAAGCACCTCAGATTTTAATAAACTTTGATTAAACATGAAAGCCCAATTTTTAAAGATTTAAAGAGTGTGTAGTTCACAATTCTAGGAAGAAAGCTTGGAAATAATGAGGATGTCTTCTCATCTGACGATCTAGAGCCATTTAGAAGGGCCCAGAGGAGTTTACCTTCTCTGGTCAAATGTAGAAGAAGAGCGATTTGCTGCGGTGTAGAATTCACCTTCAGTGCTGGTGGCTGCTGTGGTCATTGGTTACCAGAAGCTGGAGATAGAATTGACGCTTTATAGAAAGTACCAGAGAGTGAAGACAAGTGCCTAGAATAGTCTCATAAGGTTGCTGCTTTGAATCCTCTTCTGTGACCTTCAACAAGTCATTTAACCTTTATGCTGCACAATCCATCAAGTTCACTGTTAGATCTGAGCGTCCATGCTTTCATGTCTCTGATTTCCCAAGTTAACGATGCTCGACTCTTTGCACTCCTTAGGACACCACTGTCTTGTAATCATGGCAGGATTTTAGATGCAGGATGTCTAGTGTTTGGGTCATTTGGTAAAATGTAACAAGGCGCACACCTATTTTAAGAGCATTTTTGCATGGCTGTGGAGGGATTTCTTGTCTTTTCTGTTCCCCTCCTCTTTTTTTATTATTTATTTTAATTTATTTTTGGCTGTGTTGGGTCTTTGTTGCTGCGTGTGGGCTTTCTCTAGTTGTAGTGAGCAGGGGCTACTCTTCGTTGCGGTGCATGGGCTTCTCATTGCGGTGGCTTCTCTTGTGTGCAGCACGGGCTCTAGGCACATGAGCTTCAGTAGTTGTGACATGTGGGCTCAGTAGTTGTGGCACTCGGGCTCTAGAGCGCAGGCTCAGTAGTTGTGGCACAGGGGCTTAGTTGCTCTGCGGCATGTGAGATCTTCCCGGACCAAGGATCAAACCCGTGTCCCCTGCATTGGCAGGTGGATTCTTAACCACCACGCCAACAGGGAAGTCCCTTCCCTCCTCCTAAGGAAAATGAAAAATATTTTCAAGTTGAGATCTTAACAATGGAAGGGTGACTGTTCGGTGACAATGTGTTTCGAAGATGCCTTGGAAAGAGGTATTTTGGAACTTTCAAAAAAGTCCTAAGTTCCATTCTGCTTTCAGCTTAAACATCTCAAAGTCTCAGAGCATTGGCCGTTTCCTACACCTTGGGAGTACATCTTGCATTCTGAAGCTTGAAGTTTGGAAGTGCCAATTAAAGAGTAAAGACATAAAGAATATGAAAAAATAAGAATAACTTGTGCTAATAACTATCATCAACATTGCTTTTGTGAAAATAAATTTCACAAAGCAACATCTATCCCCAAGTGATTACTTCAGATATGCTAGGAACTGTGAGGACCTTTTAATAACCTTCAACACTTAACTGATTCGGTGCTTATAATTTGATACCGGCCAAGTGCATCACAAGAGAACCCAGCAGCAGAGCCATAAAACCTTTGATTTATGTCTTGGGGCCATCTGAAGTGAAATTGCTTTCTCTTTGTGGGCTGGAGAGAGAAAGAGACCTTATCATTGGTAGGAAAGAGATTTGAGCTTTGTAGTTTCCAAGGAAGATCAATTTTCATTTATTAATAATATCTCATTATGTGGTCCTTAAGTGGAGGATAAATAATTCTTCCTGTATCATGGGATTCCATGGCACTTTTAAGTGCTTTTGTTAAGTGCTTTCTCATTTAGTTAGAGAAGAGTAAAGTAGCTGCTGAAGATTCTTCATTTTAAGACCTGGTGACAAATTATTGCTCACCTGTAGCTTTTCTGGGCATATGCTTAGGGAAGGGAGGGTGGCTAAAGGAAAATGCAATTATATTCTCTTTTCATGGCTAGGAAGCACCAGTGTGAAAACTTTCTTGTAAGCCTGATTCTTAAAAAACAAAAAAGCTTTGTGGCAGGGCAGTTGATTAAGAGGAAGAGTATTGAGCATGATGACCTTTCTACAATGACAGAGAAAGATGAAATTGGTTTGAAGTTAAAAAAAAAAGAGCAAAAATAAATAGAGAGATTCATTAGACAGTCTAAGGTTGCTATGGAAGGTGACTTTTTCCTTCCCTAATGATTGGAAAAATTCTTAGCCATTCTTGGAAATGGCTCAGTATGGTTACCAAGTTCTAGGGAATCTCAAAGACAGAAGGGGAAAACTAAATGATCCCTTGTGATTTCTACCGGCCCAGTGATCTAGTTTATAAATCCAGACATATGTAGATAGTATATCTAACTTTATAGAAATCTAGGAAGAATGGACTGTTAGAGAACAACCTGAATTTAATTTGCAGGTTATATAGTTTATGAGGAATGAGATTTCCTTTCTGTTGCCCTGCATGATCCTAACAGATTATTTATTCCAAGCCAACGGTGGCAACTTGGAGTGAATATTGGTGTCTGCCTATATTGAGAAGGATTTCTGAGGTCACATCAATTTCAGTGGGAAAAAAGGCCTTGGTTGATTAGTGATGTCAGGAGGGAGGGGTATGGGCAGTGTGTGGTGTGTCCACTATCCAGATTCTAGATCAGAGGTTGGCAAACTTTTTCTATCAAAGGCCAGATACTAAATATTTAAGACTTTGCAGGGCTGGTCACTTTGCAGTATGGTCACTTACTCATCGCTGCCATTGTAGTTGCAAAAGCAGCCATCGACAGCCTGAAAATGAAAACAAATGAGAGTAACTGTGTTCCAATAAAACTTTATTTACAAAAACAGGCAGCAGACCAAATTTAGCCCACGGACGGTAGTTTGCTGATTCCTGTTCTGTAGACTTAGCCAAGACTAGCCTGAATCAGAGTGTCTAGCTCTCTGCTAACGCCTTCATATATTCTCAAGACACTCTCATCTTTGTTTAGATGCTTCACAGCCTGAAGTATCTATCTTGCTTTCACCGAGATTGTTTCACACAAATTTTCCCAGGGGTAAATGCTACAAAAAGGAAGAAACTTGTGTTAGAATAAGAGCTGATGCTTTGTCAAGGGAAGTATTTAGGCAGCACAACTTGAAATGCATGTGTACGTTTCTGGGGGAGTTGTCAGAGCATAAAATTAGGTCTAGTTGAGAAGGAATGCAAGCCCCAAGGTAGGACTAAACTGAGACAGCAGGATGAAGAAAATTAACAGTGGGATAACTTATGAGCTTCAAACGTACAATATTTTTCATAGGAATTAGGGCCTCCTGAGAATACTTTATGCAGTTTATTCAATCTTTATTGCTTGAGTAGATTAGAAACTCATCCTGTACAATCTGAATGAAATGACTCCAATTATAACAATATCTTCTATTATTATGCCTCCCAAATCCTGCCAGGTCACACCTGCACTGGCCTGACTCTGAACAGAGTGCCATTGTGAGCATGCTTCCTAGAAAGGAAACTTTAATCCATTCCTTGTCAAAAGGAAATTCTAGTTTCCTGCCAAGGCAGTTGTACATTGTGGCCTAAGGTTAAGCCAGTTGATAAGTTTCTATGTTACAAGCTTTGAGCAATGTGGGCTGAGCTGTTGAAAATCTTCTTCCTCTAAAATTTATTAAAATGCTTGAGATTTCCAAAATTATAATCAGTCTTTAAACCACTGCATCTAAAACATGTAAAACAAGGGCACAGAGTAAGAAGGAAAGTAAGAAAAGATGCTTCAGGAAAACTTTTCCTCGTTTTAGCAGAGAAAAATGGGAATAATAACATGGCTTTGAATTAGGCATGTCAGTTACAAGAAAGATGCCAAAATTCTCTTTGAGAGGGGGAAGACTTCCAGTTTAATGATGAATCCGATATTCAAGGTCTTCGTTGTTACTAGTTTTATGGCCTCATCTTTCCAATCTCAATAATTCACAGTTGTGAAATAGAAATCACTCCTGATTGGAAGTGAAGGATATATTTGGAGCTAATACAGAGAACAATAAATAGTACAGGAGGTAGAGAGAATTGGACGCCATGGATATATGGCAGAGTTCAATTTTTTACATTGTATCTCAGATGTGCACTAAAGCTAGTATCCCTCATTTGTCTACAATTGGGGATGGTGGGAAAAAGTCACCAGAACCCTTATTTTTACTACTAGTAGAAAAAAAACCAAACTTAGCCTTAAAGGTCTTCAGTCAGTTTAATAGTCTAATTTCTTATCAGGGCTGTTTGTTTCTTTACTACAAAAAAGTCTCCCTTTATCTTTTTTCCGTTGCAGTTTGGCATCACACACATAGAGAAGCCTCACAGTCTGTAGGGAGAGAGTTCCTTGGTACAAGTGCCATGCTTCTCTGCCAGACCCTGCTGACATCTGCTTTATCCCTGGTCTCTGGGTTTTGGCATCTGTCTTTATTTCATGCCCTATTGAAGTGACTGTTGTTACTTGAGGTCTCTACTCTCTATATGATCAGAGACAGCCTTCTCTGCCCCACCCAACTGTGATATGAGCCCACCTTGGTTCTGGTTAGCATACAGCTTCTGAGTCCTAACCAAGACCTCTCTCCAGCCCCTGCCTGGGGCTACTGACACAGGATATGATCAGAAGCTATAAGGACTTAGGGTGCAAAGTAGGTAGACCAGTATATTTGATACCATGTTCAAATTTGGTTTCTCCAGACCCTGGGGGTGGATGAGCCTTCAGTTGAGGAGAACTGGGAGGGGCAGGGAAGTTGCAGGCAGGTAAACAGGATCAGGGACATAGCTGCCCAAGTGTTATTTTATTAAATTGCCTCAGAGGCTGCCTACAGCCCCCAGAAACTTTGTTACACCGTAGTATTTGATTGACATGTGAATATAAGAGCTGGAAGGCATCCATTCATTTACATGTTCATTTCTAATGAATGAATATTTATTGACTCTCTATTATTTGCCTGCATTGGGTGCTGAGGATACATTGGTGAAAAAAATAGAGCAAGTTGAAGGAAGAGTTGTGTTCTTGAAAGAAGAGTTAGACAAATACAGATACTCATGGAGCTGTGATAGGGGTTTGTGTGTAGAAGCACATAGGAGGGGCACCCAGTTAATCTAGTCTGGGGGGCCATGGAAGGCTTTTAGCTGGTGTAACCTTCTCATTTTACAGTGGAAGAGCAGAAAGGTAAAGTGAATTATTCCACATCACCTAAAACATGGTCTTACATCTTCTGCAGCGAGAACATTATCCTCTAGGTGGTGCTAGGGACTTGGTTAGGCAAAGCCTGGCAAAGCTCTAGATGGCACCAACGACCCCACCTCCTACCTTCATCCGGGTGTGGCTGCACAAAATCTCATCTCCTCTCAAGGCCTCCAGGTGACCTGAGCACAGACATGCAATTTCCATGAATGACTGGCATGTGAGCTCAGATCACTTCTACATTTGCAAGGCTGCCTTCTTGCTTGTCTTATAAAAGATGGTGGGGTTTTAGGGGGGACAGGGCACCCCTCCCGTAGCCCAACCCATGTCATGTCCTGCCCTCCACATAACCTCTCCTCGGGATGCTAACAATTTGGAGGACTGTATGCCTAGTTTTATACACCCCGTGCTTGTAAGGTTCCCTGATAAAGTCACGCCTGACGTGCTTTTCTGTATCCTTCCATGCTTACATCTGCATCTTCCATAGCATTCAGCGCATAGGCAAATGTTCAGGATCAACCTCTGAACAGGTGGGTAAGCAAACCAGCATAGATCCAGAATTAGATAAGCACTGCTCAGGGTTATCCACAGATGGGAAAGTTGAGGATCGTGGCACTCCTTCCATCTGGTAACCTCTGTTAGGAAATTAAATAACCCACAAGTATGCGCTAAGTGTTCTGGTCAGCTTAGGTGAGAAGGAAAAGTAAAAGATGTAACACATATTCTCTTGTACTGCAAAAGCTATTTAGTGGAACAACCATGTAGTGCTGGAAACAGGAGACCCATGATTAAATTTCAGTTCTGCCACTCTGAGTTTGTCACTTAACGTTTTGACATCTTTAAAAATTGGCTAATATTAAGAATATTTAAAGTTGTTGTGCTAACTAAATAAAAAACAAACTAACATAGCAGCATAACACAGAGCCTGGAACAGAACTAGTGCTTTGTAAATGTTTACCAAATTCAGAACACTAACACATACGCATTAATAGTAAAGAACCCCAAACAGCACAAAAGACAGCATACAATCAAGTGCTAAATTGTGTGGAACACAGTGGAGGAAGTCATGAAGGCTTATTCACAAGTGGGCTTGATGAAAAATTAGCTGTCACGTTGGGGTAATGAATTTCACATGGATGCAGTCAGGCTGCAGCAATTTGGATGCTGAATCCATAATTTTAGTTTTACGTCAGGTAAAAAGTATTTACATTTTTCCTGATTTTAAAAGCAATATGGACACATTGTAGAACATATGAGCAATACAGAAATGTTTAAAATCAAATCAACTATAAAATTCCTTTCTAGAGATAACCATTATAATATTTTTAAAATGTATACATATTTTGTATGTATCCTGCTTTTTATATCCTGCTTGTTTTTTACTTACATCGTATGGTGAGAAATTTCTCATTTCTTTTTAAATTATTGAAAAACTACATTTTTAATAGATGTGAAACACAGTATTTCATTTATGGATGTGCTGTATTGTATTAATTATTCTCTTTTTCTGTTAGAAATGTTTCTTTTCTTTTTTCTCTTTTTTGTTTGGGGTTTACATCTCTGAGATTCAGTCTTTGTCAGTATTTGAGATCATTTCCGTAGAATAGAATCCTAGAGGTAGAATTGAATTATCAGTCAAAGTGTATGAACATTTTAAGATTCTTAATATGAATTTCCAAATTGCTTTCCAGAAAAGTTGTACCAGTGCATATCTATTAGATACAATTTATGAGCAAGCCACACCCTCACATGGAAGGGTAATTATTATTTTTAAATTGGCGATTTGATAAATGAAAAATAGTATTTAAAAATGTATGTTTCCTTGGTTTAGAATGAGACTGAATTTTTTTTCTTAATTTTCTTTACCCCTTTAAATATTAAGGTAGTACTGCTTTATTTTTGATTTGTGACTTGTATTTACATAACAACCCATTTAAATTTTAAAAAGGATTCTCTGCTGTGTATTTTTAAATTTGTCAATGAACTATAAAATGTTATCTTTTGAGACTCAAGACAAGATTATACTACTTTTATTTTCTCGAGCCAAAGGTAGAATTTATTTTTATAACATAAGATTTGGTCTAGTTTATTTTTATCACTATTTTCTTTACATTTTTGATATAATAAATAAAATGTATAAATACATATAATATATTGGGTGTTTATATAAAATATAATGTGTATATTTACACTGTATCTATAAACAAATATATACATTATTGACAATGTTCATTTCCAAACAAGATTTATAACCATTAATTATTTAAACTTATTTTAAAACAGTAACATAGGCAGTTTATTTTGTCTTTTCCTTTTCTTTACCCATGAATAATAATGTAGGGAAAAATTTCTTAGATTAAAACATTTTCCTGCCAAAATTATGTTGACATGGCTCTGTTGAAATCTGGTATTTATTTCATAAAAGTCTGAGGCCAATTTGATTTTTATTTCTTTTCAGATAACCTTTTTTCTAAAAATCTGGATCCTTGACCTATTTCTTCCTGTTAACCAATAATTATGAAATATCTGGATGTGGGGCTTTTTCTCATTAATTTTTCTTAATATGTGATGAGCCCTTTGCACCTATATACTTTGTATTTTTTTTCTCAGATGTTTTTCCCTCAGAGTTTTTAATACCCATTATTAGCTTATGGGGTTCTAGAGGTCCACTTTTTTTTTTTTTTTGCTGCACCACGCAGCATGTGGGATCTCAGTTCCCCAACCAGGGATCGAATCTGTGCCCCCTGCAGTGGAAGCACAGAGTCTTAACCATTGAGGATGTCCCCCTCTAATTTTCACTCTTAATAGCAAGTTTCTGGGAGCTTCTGCTCTAGGATTGCATTCTTCCTGTGTGGATGGGAAACTCCACCTCAAAGTTTTAAGGACGTGTTTCTTGACAGTACAGGGGCAGGTACTTGGGCAGAGCAGGCCACTGAGGCAGGATCCAGTGGAAGTCTCAAACTCCAAGTCCTCTATGAACTGTTGTCTAACCATCCTCCATGCAGGAGGTAATGGGCAGATGGCGGTGGCAGGGACGTTCTGGGCTCTGTGTGGGAATGGGCAGGACATGAACACAGGGAAATCGGAGCCAGTTTCCTACAAAGGGGCAGATTAAGGAGCTGGGGGGAAGATCTGACGTGTCTGGTTCCAGGGAATCAGTGGAGACCAAGAATGAGATCCAAGAAAAAGTTTTGCCCAGTGAGTTGATAAAAGGAAGTGATCACGTTAAAGAGGCAGAGCCCAGCCAGATTATGGATTAAAAGTGTACCTGACCAGTACACCTTAGGTGATGATGGGGATGCTCTATAGCTGAGCTGTTCAGTATGGCAGCCACCAGCCACTGTGGCTATCGAGTACTAAGGAATTTGATTTTAAATTTCATTTAATTTTAGTAACTTTAAATTTAAATATCACATGTAACTAATGGCTACAGTGTTGGACAGTGCAGCTCTTAGAGTGGCTTCCACTGACCAGGAAGGGAGCCATGGAGGCTGCAGGGTCAGCTTTAACACCATCACCTTCCTAGACAGTGAAAATTCCTCCCGTAGTTGGCAATAGAGTGATTGTCAGCCTCATTATTTTATATTCAGAAGTTTTATCATTTTCTGTGTCTTCATAGGTATTTTGGTGGAAATTTGGGAATTATTGCATGGAGGAATATTAAATACCATTTTAGAGCATAAGTCTCCCATATTTTCCCTCCCTCCCTCCTTCCTTCTTCTCTGCTATCATTTTGCAAAAAATGGTAAGAATCCTTCGGCCAAAATTTTATAATCACCTTTTGTTCCACTTCCTTCCACTTTGGGCCCTTGGGGAATAAACTTTTTATTAGGTATAGGAAAATAGTTCTAAGGGTTTTTTTTTTTATGGCAGGTGGATAGGATGGCACATAAATTCTTTCAAGTTCTCAGTTCAGAGCTTTTCTTCTTGGCTCTGATAATTTTTACTGTGTTATCTTGAATAGTCTTCACAGTATTATCTTCCTTAAAGATATTTTAAAATGAAAGAAAATTTGAATTTCTATGTTTCCCATGACAGGAAAGCGTTTTTAGGGAAGTCACTTTATTACAAACTCATCCACTAATTGGTTAAGTGATTAATTAAGTAATCAATAAACAACATAGTGAACTTCTTTTTTATGCAGGTCTCTGTGCTAGTTACTCTGGAAGAGAAAAAGGGTATAAAGGGATAGATGAACAATCTATCTATTGGATACTTTAAAGGATAGTATTTATTTAAAGGAAGGATACTTTAAAATTTTTTCTCGGTTAAACTAAAAGTCCAGGAAAGATAAAAATTAAATAACACTTGGTTATGTATTAAGTATATTGACTTTACAGAAAAAGAAATGTGGTTATATGAAATTTGGACAACCCTAGAGAATCTGGGACCTATGGTTTTTATGTGCTTTGAAACAGTTCTTGCCTTAGAGAAGTTGATGTTCTAGCTGAGGAAATAGGATATCTGCAAAAATGTAGCCTGCTCAAGGAGCAATGCTGATTAATTTTTTTAAATTAAAAATTAATAGTTTTGGGCTTCCCTGGTGGCGCAGTGGTTGAGAGTCTGCCTGCCGATGCAGGGGACGCGGGTTCGTGCCCCAGTCCGGGAAGATCCCACATGCTGCGGAGTGGCTGGACCCGTGAGCCATGGCCGCTGAGCCTGTGCGTCCGGAGCCTGTGCGTCCGGAGCCTGTGCTCCGCAACGGGAGAGGCCACAACGGTGAGAGGCCCGCGTACCGCCAAAAAAAAAAAAAAAAAAAAAAATTAATAGTTTTATGTCATTTTTGAGACTGGTTTACACAAACACACACACACAAAACTTCCTGAGTAAGCCTTCACCTTCTCTTCTTTATAATTTTGTCTCACTTGCAGCTTCAATGTTTCTTTTGTGAAAGTGAGATCTGGGTTAATCAGAATGAGTGATACATTGAATCCTTAACTTCTACACACAGGCATTGTATCTACCACATGCCAGGCAGTGGGCTACGTGCTGATCAGGGGACAAGATGCCCTTCACCTGGGCAATTCTGCAAAAGCTGAGGACGGGTGTACACTTGACACAGAGGAGTATGATACAGAGAGAGAAGGAAGAACGAGGGACTTGTTGCAACAGGGTTAACGGGTTACTCTGAAGTGCAATTGGAAAGCTTTGGTGTCATTTTTTTAAGTCCTCAAAAGACCTTTATTTTATTTTTTCTGCTTGTGCCTTGGTAAGCCTTAGCATCAAACTGAAACAATTTTATGTTTCTAGAAAGGAGTGAATGAAAGGGAAGGAGACCCTTAAAGGCCAAAGACTCCAGTACTCTCTTCCCTACCACTGTGACATGTCAGTTACAGAATGGTTGAAAAGTTTTGCTTTGACTGTAGCTTTCTCTGTGTCTGACAGTCAATTGTGCCTCTAAAGCTCTTGGAAACAATAAGATTTTTTTTCCAGAAAAAGGGAAACAGTCTTGCTAACCAACACATTTTTTTTTTTGCCAATATTGATTTTTGTTTTTTAAAACATCTTTATTGGAGTATAATTGCTTTACAATGGTGTGTTAGTTTCTGCTGTACAACAAAGCCAATATTGATTTATCAGTAGATCCATGTGTCTTCTCTTCAACATCCCTGATGGAAAGTCCAGGTTATTTGTAAGAAGACAGCAGAGAAGGAGGGAGAAGTAGAGTGCAGATCAAAAGGCTTCCGAAAGAGAGGAGCTGCAAGGAAGATTCTGTACAACCTCAGCATCTTCCAGTTTTGGTGAATTGAGATTCCCTGTATTTCTTTATTCTCCTCCTAGTTATGGCAGAGAGAGGATGCAAATGACTGGCTTATTGCTACAGAACTATGAGGAGTAGTGTAATTCAAAGCAGATGAAGGTGATTGGTTTAGGGTCAGCATATGGCGGGGCTGGTGGATGCTGGGGTGGGAAGTCGTCATAGAGGGATGACCTCTCACGCATCAAACACTGAGAAAGATGTCAAAACGTGAGTTAACTGCAAGGGCTCTGGAATGCAAGTGGAGACTCAGATTCTATTCTCGGTCATAGGATTAATTCTGTGAGGCTGGTCGATGTCACAATAACTTGTCATGTCTCTGGTGCATTAGGCTATGGAATAGAGTTATTGGACATGTCACCCCATTTTCCTGTTACACTTGCTGTTTCTTTCTGGCTTTAACTGGCCTCACTCAAAGTTCTCTGCTCTCCAGAGCAGTGTCAGGAGGCTCTTTCTTCCAGAGTGGTCACTGATTGAACCACTCTGGGTATCCATAGGCTGACTAGTGACCCATGTCAGGATTTTAGATGGAGGGATCTTCACAGAAACCATAATTGTCAGCTGAGACAAATGGTCTTGATCTCTCAGATATTTGAACCAGTGAATCCACAGGGATGTTTTTAGTTGATGATGGTTGTTGGAACTGAAATGGCTGGTAGTCATGCTGATGTGGTCTTTCCTTGAGATGGTTGTTTGAAACCGAAAGAACCTAATCTAGATTAAGTATTATAGAGATATAGTAAAAATTGATTCGATTTCTGTCTTTTAGTTTCTGCATTGGTCAATGAAATTGCTCACTTTTTTTTTTTTCTTTTATGGAGTTTTCCCTGGGAACTCAGTATTTTTGATCAGGACTTTTTGCTCTTAAAAATGATTGAGGGGGCTTCCCTAGTGACACAGTGGTTAAGAATCCGCCCACCAATGCAGGGGACACAGGTTAGATCCCTGGTCCGGGAAGATCCCACATGCCATGGAGCAACGAAGCCCACGTGCCACAACTACTGAGCCTGCGCTCTAGACCCCGCGAGCTACAACTACTGAGCCTGTGTGCCACAACTACTGAGCCCGCATGCCACAACTACTGAAGCCCGCACGCCTAGAGCCCATGCTCTGCAATAAGAGAAGCCACTGCAATGAGAAGCCCGTGCACTACAACGAAGAGTAGCCCCTGCTCACTGCAACTAGAGAAAGCCTGCGTGCAGCAACAAAGACCCAACACAGCAAAAAATAAAAACAAATAAATAAATAAATTTATTTTAAAAAAAAAAGATTGAGGAGTTTCTGTTTACATGGGTTATGTCTATCAATATTTACTGTATTAAAGTAAAACTCATAATTGAAAATATTTTCTTATTACTATATTTAAAAATAATAAGTGCACTATCTGCTAATATAAATAACATTTACTTTATGGTAAAAAAAACTATACTTTCCAGGAAAATAAACTAGCGAGTAGAGCCCCATCATTTTATTTTTGCAAATCTTCTAGATGTTTGACTTAATAGGAGACAACTGGATTGTCACATATATATTCAATCTGTTGCCATATGTTCTTTTGATTGAAGTATATGGAGAAAATCCAGCTGTACACAACCTGGAGGCAGAAAAAAAGGAGAATTTTAATAGTCATTTCAGATAGCTGTGGATATTCTGCTTTGACACTATTTCAAAATTTGACAAGTGAGAATTTCTTAAAGATTAATTGCAAAATGGACTCTAAAACCATATCAGTGGACTTTTAATACTCTGTTATATTAGAATCCATTAGTCTGTATTACACTTTGAATAGACCTTTTACCCATACATGATTTTGTAACATTATGTCTTGGTCATTTGTTGAAAATATTGATTTACTGAGTTATTTGGATCTTCAAAATGTACATTTCATTATAAAATATGAAAAAGTCACATTCATGAATATCAACACTGACCTCATCAGAAAAGTCTTTAAGGTCAAGGTCATTATGATGGACACATTTTCCACAATTCCAATTTTTGCTGCAAAGCTACAGTTTTATCATTAGGAACAAATGCAGTCCATTTTCCTCAAAGCAACAGGCTTACTTCATTCATTTTTGAGAAAAAGTTTTGCAAAATACTCAAGTCTAAATAACCATTGTTTATCTGTCAGTCATTCTTTCTAGTACATGTGATATTTCAGAAAGAAGTAGCTGGTTTCAGTTGCAACTTAATTGCAAAAGTGCTTTTCCTCAAGACTACCATTGCAGTGGATATGCAGCAGAAGAGCTTTATGGGTACTTCCCATTTTGGCATGTAGAGTATTAAAGATTGTACTCAAGGGTTGAGATTTAATAAGATTAAGAGTATTGCTTCATCAAGGACATTCTTAAGTGGAATTGGCTTTTTTTTTTTTTTTTGCAAATGCATTTTGATAAAGAGTACAATGGACATTGGTACAGTTTAACACCACTCACTGCCTTGGTTTATTGTAAGGCACCAACATTGTTATCCACCATTGCTTTTATACCCTCAGTGCAAATGTCAACACAAAGAAAAAGGCAAATAATGCCTTAGTTTGTTTGTTTTTAATAAAATTATTTATTTATTTATTTTTGGCTGTGTTGGGTCTTCGTTGCTGCGCGCGGGCTTTCTCTAGTTGTGGTGAGCGGGGACTACTCTTTGTTGTGGTGCACAGGCTTCTCATGGCGGTGGCTTCTCTTGTTGCGGAGCATGGGCTCTAGGCACACGGGCTTCAGTAGTTGTGGCGCACGGGCTCAGTAGTTGTGGCTCGCCGGCTCTAGAGCGCAGGCTCAGTAGTTGTGGTACACGGGCTTAGTTGCTCCATGGCATGTGGGATCTTCCTGGACCAGGGCTTGAACCCGTGTCCCCTGCATTGGTGGGCAGATTCTTAACCACTGCGCCACCAGGGAAGTCCCAAGATCTTGGTTTTATTATGAAAATAGCTTTGACCCTGTGGATCCCCTGTAAGTGTTTCACAAAGTCCCTGAAAGTCTCCTGGGGACCTTCATGCTCTGTGGACCACACATTGAGAACTGCTGCCCTAGAGGGTAGGTATAGGTTTTAGCACACTGCCCCTTAAGCTTTTGTGTTTGCATCACACTTTCAATTACTGGAGATTGGGTGACAAGAGTGAAGGTATTAAAAAGCAAACACTTTTTTTTTCAAAAGCACATTATTGAAAAGTTAAAAGAGATGCTAAGAGCCTAAGTAGACTTCCTTGAGTATTTTCTGTTTTGATCTTCCCTAAACTCTACTGTGTAATTTTAAGTAACTATCATGTCAAGTGTTCCAGGGTATATGGCATCATAAACTTAGGAGAAAGATTGTCCCCCAGTGAGAGAAACAGAGTCAACCTCACACAGATACATATATTTCAGATTCATTCAGTTTATGCTTTGGGGAATTAGAAGAAAAGAGCGTAGAATTAACAGAATATGTGATCTTTGTGTTATAGATGAATTACTAGAAGAAGTAAATGATTAGAATAAGTAGGTAAATAGTCACAGCGCAGTGAAGGAAAACATTCTCTAAATTCTAGGAGGTCTTAAAGCCTAAGAATGAACTGTAAAAATCTGGATGGATACTTAAGATTTGGAGAGGAAGGAAGATTAACTTAAGCTCGTTAATTAGCACGTGCTTGTTAAATTCACAATGTTGGTGAAAAAAGAAGGCTTTAAAATAACACATATGGGAAAATGCCATCACAGCAATGTATTCATAGAGAAAAATGTCAAATATGTGGAGAATGTTAACATTCTATATAAAAGAATGACTTAATGTATGTGATTGAATCTAGACCATGGAAATGGTCATTTTCGGGGTTTGTTTTTAAAGACAAAATATCCTTCAAGTGACATCCATTCTAATAAAAGAATCAATTAAGTTTATTTTTAGATCCCCAAACCATGGAGTGTGACATTTGTGCAAAGTTATCTCTACCCTCACTCTGAAAATAGAAGATATTTTTGGAGAAGTCTTATTTCACAATAATATTTTATGTGAGAATATTGCAGCCTATTTGTATACTTTGCTCCATAGTAAAGTGTTGTTTCCTAATACTTTTTTCAGTATAGTTATATAAAATTCTCCAATTCTTTTCCATCCAAGGAACTGCGACAATCCACAATGGCCTCCATATCTTAAGTATTTCTCACACCATTAGAAGTGATGGCACACAATACAGTCATTAAAGAGAATGATATAGAATATACTAGTAGACACTTAAGTGAAAAAAGTTTTGTGTGTATGCTCAGTAATTATTTATACATATATATGTTAATAATGCATAGAATAAGAAGATACACACACATAAAACGTTAACAGTGGTTTTCTCTAAGAGTTGGCAAAGGTGGTGGTTTATGATTACAGAGAACTTTCACTTTTTACTCTTTAATTTCTGTGATATTTGATTTTTTCCCAGCGAGTGTGTGTCCCTTCAAAAATCAGGAAAAGGCATATAGAAAATAAAAATACAAGTAACGTTGCATTTTGCTTAGAGTAGAAAGTTTGGAAAGCCAGAAGTAGAAGGAAGAAAGGAAAAATCTTAAGTTGGAAAGATAAGACATATAAAAATAACTAGAATTCAGGGTAGTAGACTCACCCATTTGTTAGTATTCTAGGACTCACCTTGGCATCAGAAACTATTTCTAACTCGTAAGATTAGAAATAATCTTTTGTACCTTGTAGTCAGAGTGCCAGGTACAAATTTCACTCCCAGATTATTTTTCTGTCCTTTTGAATGAATAAAAGTGTAAACCCAGGATGGAAAAGTCAAATGCTCTGAGAGGTTTCCATGTCTACCATTGGTAAACATTTTGTTTACCTCGGTTTGGAAACACACTATGAAATCAGTTGGGGTCGGGGGTGGGGGGGGGACACCACCGCCACCCACTGTAAATGGAAAAAACCTTCTGATTTTTGAGAATCTCTTTGCCTTACAGAGCAATGTCATCTTCTTTCCCATGGTCAGGGTGGCAGGTAGGGACAAAATGTCTAAAAAGCCTTCATCTGCACAGAGGTAGGAGAAGAAAGTGCCTCTGAGCATTATTTGCCAAATGATCTTAATGTAGCCTCCATAGGAGAGTGTTCTGGCCTTCCTCAAAACTGGGGGCAGGAGGAGGCATAAACAGGAAAGGGCATCGAGACCCTGGGTCCAGCCTGAGAGACTGTACTCACCTGGGAAGCAGGTTCTCTATTCCCTGGTCAAATCGTTGAAGGAAGAGGGGTTACTTTCTCAGAACATTTTGTCTATGATGGGGGTGGCCACATATTCCAGTTTCCCCAGGACAGTCCCTTTAGCTCCTGTTTCCTTGTCACAATTATTAACAGTCTCCTCTTTTACTCAGAAACATCCTGAAAGATAAACCATATGGCACTCTTCTTATGGCTGAACTGTTGAGGAAAATATTTTCAGGGATGTGGCAAACTGTTGATTGGTTGGCAAAATGGTCCTTTTGTCACCTTCCATTACAGAGGCCAGGAAAGTGAAATACTTGTGCAGCGTCCTTGCAGCTAGGATGGGCCCTGTTTTACACAGTTTTGGCCAATGAGAACTTTCTGGGAAAGTTTACAAGTCTATTGGTACTGACTTCTCATCTTCCTTTTCTGAATATGGACATGATACCTGAAGTTGCAACAGTCATCTTGAAACTGAGTGAAAGGTCAAGGAGCTCTTAGAGACCCAAGCCCAAACAGCATGGAGCGGCTGATCTTATATCAGCAGTCAGTTAATTCCGAGAACAGATTACAGCTGTTTCTTTCAGTTACTTTCAGTTGTGTTTTCTGTTACTTGCAGCTAAAATCACCCCCACTTTACACAATTGGTTATTTTCTTTCCTGCCTTTACATTACTCAGTCAGGTGTGTTAGGCCTGGAAATCAACCGTTCTTTTTGGCAGGCAGCTTACTGCCCTTTGGTGACATCAAAGCAATCCTTTTAATGTCTCCCATCTACAGGCACTGTGTCCAAATACTGACACATGAAATGATTGAAAGAGCAAAGAGAGAGTGTGCAGAGTGAGAATGAGGGGAACTGGAGGGAAGCAGCAAGTTTATCTTCCTTTATCAGAGGTAGTTCTTATTTTGGAAACATAGCAATTACTTTCTGAGAACTCGAAGGACTGTGCATTTGGCAAGGACTGTTCATTTTTCATCTTCATCACTCATGTCTTAAGGGAGGGAAAAGATAAATCTGAGTGTCATCAGGATACATGTGGAGCTGAGGGCCACAGTGATTAAGTCCTCTCCAAAGACCCCCTGGGGTGCCTCAGCTCAGGAGATAGAGGTAACCTACTGATGTCTTTTTTTTCCTAGGCCTCAAAAGATCCCAGATTATCTTGTAATGAGAGTGGTATAAGAAGGCTAAGGTACTTCTTACAGTCCCCACATTGTGCTGGCTGGATGGTAAGGTCCTGGTTCTCTGATAATTACTATTTTAAGGAGATAGGGATTTTATTGCAGTGCTACTGAGGAAGCAAAATTCCAGTCATAGAAACCCTGAAGCAATTTAAGTGTGCAAACTAACCCCAAATAGAATTCACTTGAACTTTGCCAGGAATAGGAATGTTATTTTCTTGAAGCTTAAAGGGAGAGAAAAGTAACTTGGGAAACAGACAATCCTTTGAAAGGTTGCCTGTATAATGTTCATATTTCCACTGAGTCCAACAGTATGGTAGTTTTAAAAAAATCTATTTATTTTATTCTATGTTTTTCCAAAGGGTTCCTTCCATCTCTTTACTAGTTCCTTTTCTTAACCCACATTGAGAACCTGACGGGAAGTTATCAGTGCTTCTACCAAGTCTGGTCCAGCTCCCACAACATTCCCTGCCAAAACCAAGCCAAAATGATTCCAGAATACATTTTATGAGACCAAACCAGTGTCTTTCTGTTCACATATGACAGCTGGAGTCTGGTTTTGATGACTGATCAGCAAAACAGGCAGAACTCACATTTTTGTCAGCTTTTTTTTTTTTTTTTTGCGGTACGCGGGCCTCTCACTGTTGTGGCCTCTCCCATCGCGGAGCACAGGCTCCGGACGCGCAGGCTCAGTGGCCATGGCTCACGGGCCCAGCCGCTCCGCGGCATGTGGGATCTTCCCGGACCGGGGCACGAACCCGTGTCCCCTGCATCGGCAGGCGGACTCTCAACCACTGCGCCACCAGGGAAGCCCATGTCAGCTTTTGTTTTTTACCTGAAAGCTAGGTGGACACTAAAAGAGATGATTCTACATTTTGGTGGGGAGAGTATGTTAATCTAGATACACAGTTCATTCCCCTGCCTACAGAAAGGAGGTTAGATCTCCAAATGGCCTAGTTATTTCCATGAAATTTGCTCTAAACAATGGATGTGTATACCTAAATTTTTTCAAATCTGGTCACAGAGGGTCCAGCCTTTTAGCCCAAATCTCTTCTGGACCCATCTTCCACTAGCTAACTTTTCTTTTCAGGAAAAGTTAAGAATCACTGAGTTTTAAAATCTAATTTACAGGCCTAAGCAGCACCTTCCTATGAGAATCTGTTTTTCTGCTTGGTTGGAGCAGAATGAACCATTTACAAGTTTGAATCTTCTTTGTTTAGGCTGGGGCTGGGGGGGGGTACTATAGATGCTAGCCCACGAAGGTTACAAATGGAATTTGCCGGGCAGTATCTAACCCAATACCAGAATGGAGCAGGCCTCCCACAAGGGTGAAATTAGGGTCTGTTTCAACAGCAAGTCCAATAGAGACAAGGAAATAAATTATTCCAGTTTTGCTCCAGGGTAAAAGCAAACGTTTGTTTCATTGATTTTTGCAGAGTGGAAGGTGGTTTTCTACAATTTTGCAGTTTCTACAGCAAGTTTCTAATAGTAGCTGCATGTCTATAAATCCTCTGTTCTTTGGAAGGTAATTATTCTTTATATGGCAGATTGGAGTTCTATTAGATTATCATTGTGACATCAACAAATAGTGACATGATTTCTTAATAAAAAGGACCCATTTGGTAAATTTTCCAAGACATTTGCTCTCTGAGGACCTAAAGATTCTTTATCAATTTGTTTATATTAAATCGAATTTGCATGGTTGTGAGGTAGGTAGCCATCTTCCTCAAATTGTAGAGATAGGGACAAGCAATATATGTTGAAATAGAAATGAAATTTTCTTAGGCAATTTGTTTTACTTGTATCTACCCATTCTATCAGCTTATTTTCTAAAGTATTTGCCTTTATTTTTGTATCCTGTCTTTTGAGTTTCTAATGGAAATTAGGAGTAGGTAGAAGACTGATGTTGAGTTGATTAATGATAATAAAAGTTCAGATTTACTGTCAAATGTTGGAGGAAGGGGTCAAAAGAGTAATAGAAGTGGGAATGTGATAGTGGGTTAACGATTAAGGCCAGAAATTTCAATACCTGACAGTATTCTGTGGGAGAGTCCAGAAGACACTCAGTTTTCTCAAGTAATAATGAATCACTGAGAAGCTCAGAAGCTCTGTCGACCGGGCGGACAGTAGGAGATGATGTTGTAGAACTGGGCTCCTGATAGTAATGGGGGCGATAAAAATCTGCACTATTAGAGTCTAGGTGGCAGTCTAACCGTCAGAATAGAGATACAAACAACTCTCACAATAAGTGGCAAAATCAGAGTTGCAGCCAGGGGTCTCAGTCTGCAGACAGCTATAAAGATGCTGAATGGGAACAGTTTCTTAGAGGCAAGACAGATGGGAGCCAACAAGGATACAATCAGAATAAACCAAGGATGGATGCCCAGGAAGCTAAGGGCAAGCACCCCAACAAGACACAAGATCCATTGTTTAGTTTTGGGATCTAGGCCAGTTCTCATACTCAAGACCCATTGATTGAAGGGGAGGCCAAAGCCCTATGAAGAAGGACCCTGCAACCCCATGCCACATTTAATCCGTAGTAATTCTCTGCATCTTCCCCCAAATGGACTTACAGACATTTACTAGGATAACTTGCGCTGGGGACAGAGTCTGATTCTCATTGGTGCTTGGAGACCCGGTGTCCCAATGACCTCCTTGGGCAGTGAATGGAGTCTTGGCTCAGGACTGGCTTACTGTGAGTCCACGTGGTCCGTGGGCCCACACAGATGTTATTTCCTTGATCCCCCAAAGTATAATTCAAAGGAACAGAGTTGACAGTTGGCAGAACTCTGACATTGGTTCATTGTTATGGGGTAAGACATCTCATAGAAGAGAAGGCCAATTGGAAGTCTTTAAACCTTACCTCTCCTCCCAGTTCCCTATCCCTAGCCCGGATAGTAAATCAAAATAAACCCTATATCCTGGGGGGAATATTAATGCCACTCTTTCAAATACTTAATGAATGTAGGGGTGGTGGTACTGCTAAATCCCCATTTAATTCCCTAGTCTGACCCCTACAGAAACTAAATGATTCACATTGAATGACAGTCAACTACTGCAAAAAACCAAGTAGTAACCTCAATTGCAGCTGCTCTGCTGGATGTAGTATTTTTGGGGGCGAGCAGATTAACACAACCTCTGGCATGTGGTATGCAGACATTTATCTAGCAAATGTGTTATTTCCCATCCCTCTTCGAAAGGAGTCTGAGAAGCAGTTTGCATTCACATGAGACAGAGAAGAGTATAGATTTAGTTCGAGTCTTCCCCCAGGTCAGTATTATTAACTCTTCCACCTTCAGTCACCAAAGTCCAAAGGAATCTGTCTCATCTGGCCATCTGTAGAACATCACTTTTATCCATTATATGGGTGACATGGTAATTGAACCAGATAAGCAAGAAGTGACAAGTACTTGATAAGACACGTGCTCCAGAGGGTGTGTGATAAACCTATGAAAATTCATGGACCCTCAGTGAAGTTTGTCAGGATCCAGAGTTTTAGGGCATACCGTGACATCTCATCCAAAATAAAAGACACATTGCCTCTCACATCCCCCACTGCTAAGAAAGAAGCACAATACTTGGTAAGCTTCTTTGATTTCTGGAGAATACATTCCATATTTGAGAATACTGCTCTATTCCTTGTAGTGAAAAACATAGGAAGCTGCCAGTTTTGAGTCTAGGAGAGTCTGCAGCAGGTTTAGGCTATGGTGTAAACAGCCCTGCCACCTAGACCATACAACCTGGCAGATCCTGTAGGACTAAAAGCATCTGTGGTGGGGAAGGACACTGTGGAGAGTTTATAGCAGGCCCCAAAGGAGAATCACCTTGTAGAACCCTGGGGTTCTAGAACAGCGCTATGCAATAGACCTTTCTGTGATGTTGAAATGTTCTGTATCTGCTCCGTGCAATATGGTAGCTACTAGCCACATATAGCTATTGAGCACTTGAAATGTGGCTACTGTTATTGTATCTATCATCTATCTATCTACCTATCATTTTACTTAATTTTACTTAATTTAAATTTAAATAGTCATATGTGGTCCGTGGCTATCATATTGGACAATACAGTTCTAGAGCAAGTCCATTTCATCTGCTGCACAGATTTATACCATTCAGAAAGCAGCTCCTGCTTGCTGCTTGGACATGGTAGAGACAGAGTGTATGACCAGGGGGCTGTCACATAAGTGACTGTATGGCCACAGCTATTCCTTGTGAGCTGGGTTCTCTCACCCATTGAGTCATAAATTTGGGTGGGCCCAGCAATAATCTATAATAAGATGCAGTAAGTTGTAGTAAATTGTCCATTCTGGGTTAGGCACGAGAAGGGCCAGTGGTCATGAGTTAGCTGATGAGTAGATGGTCTAGACCCCCTGCATGCCATCCACCACTGAGTGCTGAGGCCTCTCCTTCCGCTCACACCCATGGCCACTTGGCGTGTACCTTGTGAACTGATCACAGTTCGTAACAGATGATGTCATCACAGATGATGGCAAAGACCAAGCTCCGTTCACTATTGGGTCAGCCTGATGTGTCAGTATGAGCTTGAAATGGACTGATGCTACTTTAAGCCCCACTGTGGGGTGACTTTGATAGATATCAGTGGGGGAAAATCTTCCCATTGGGCAAAGCACTGGGTTGTTAATGTGGTCATCCACTTTGTGTGGAAGGAGATAGTCCAAGGTAAGACTACACGTGGACTCATGAGCTGGAGCAAATGACCTGAAGCACTGAAGGATAGGGGACAAGGAGGACTGAGGAAGAAGCATGTGAATGGGCCTTTGGAAGTATCATAATGTGTGAAAACTTTTCTGTTTGCCTACCACAGAGCATCAGCCACAGAACTGGCACTGAACAACCAAATCGACACAATACCTTGACCATTTAAAGTCAGTCAACCTCTGTCGTTGACCCTCTAATTGGAACATGAGTGGAGTCTTTACTGTGACAAAGGTGGAGCCTATGCATGGGCTCCTGCCCACCAAGGCTGACCTAGCTACTGCTGCCACCAAATGCCCAAGCTGCCAGCAGTAGAGACATGGCTGTTATACAGCTCCATCCCTCAAGAAAACTAACCAGGCATTAGGTTACAAGTCCACTGCTTTGGACTTCTTCTATCCCGAAAGGGACAGTGATTCATCTTGATTGAGATCAATACATATTGTGAGTATAAATTTGTGTTTTCTGACTGCAGAGCTTCAGAGAGTATCACTATCCAGGGTCTCACAGGATGTTTGATCCACTGACGTGGGATCCACATAATATTGCTTTAGATCAAGATTCTCAAAATTCACGAATTATCTGGCAAATAATGAGTGAGTGTAACTGTCCCTGGGATGAAAAGAAATGCTGCTACTGCAGTCATTTGCTCAAAATTGCTACTGGACCATGGCTCTGGGGAAGATCAAAGCTTCCCTTGGTTGTTGATCAGTTAAGGAAGGGCTGATTCAGCAAGGACTTAATTATTAGAATGAGAGGAAGGGATTTTTCACACAATGGTTCAAATAATGTACAGTGTGACTGATGGGCAATAACAAGGTATGCTGATGTCATTGAGCAGTGGACACAGTCTTTTCCTGTGTGTGAGGTCATGTAGAAGCTTGTTTGGTCTCTGGTAAGCATCTCACCCACCTCACCTGTCCACTTATTTGCATGTTGGGGATATGAAGGTAGGGAACCATTTTCAGTCACACATTAGGGACAGTGTTCCAGCTACTACTGCTGCAACAGCCACCCCAGAACTTAGTGTTATAAAACATTCTGCTCATGGATTCTTTGGGTCAGTAATTTGGACTGAGCACAATGGGGATAGCTTGTCTCTGTCCCACATTTTCTAGGGTCTAAGCTGGGAAAACACAAAGCTGGGAGTGTTTCAATAGCTGGAGACTAGAATCGTCTCAGGCATCTCACCCACAAGTCTATAGTTGATGCTCACCTTTGCCTAGGACCTCAGTTGGTCTGTCCGACCAGAATATGTACCCAGGGCCTCTTCACCGAGTCTTCCTCTGTGATAGTTTGGGCTTCCGCCCAGCACGGAGGCTGGATTTTGTGAGTGAACATCCCAAGGCAGATGTGTATGACATTTTATGATCTCGTGTTGGAAGTCATATAGCTTCACTTTTGTCTCTTGTTGCACCCTATTGGTAGAAGCTGTCCCAGACTTTCACCCATATTCAAGGGAATGGGAACCATACAGACTACCACTTAATGGGAGAACTGTCAAGGTTACACAGTGTCTTAATCATCTCAGTTGCTATAACAAAATACCACAGACTGGGTGGCTTACACAACTGACATTTATTCCTCACAGTTTTGGAGGCTGGGAAGTCCAAGATCAAGGTGCTGGCAAGTTCTTGACGGGGGCCCTCTTCCTGGCTTGCAGATGGCAGCCTTCTTGCCATATCCTCATATAGCAGAGGGAGGAAGCTCTGGTGTCTGTTCCTCTTAGAAGGGCACTAATTCCATCATGGGAGCCCCACCCTCATAACCTCATTGAAACCTAATTAGCTTCCAAAGTCCCCACTTCCTAATACCATCATATTGGGGGTTAGGGTTTCAATATATGGGATTTGGGGGAGACACAAACATTCAGTCCATAACACATGGTAAGAAGAGCACATGTAGTGGGAGGTATTGCTGTGGTCATCTCTGGAAGATAGAGTTTGCCACAGATACTGCTTCTTAAGATCTCCTCCCTTCCTTTTCTACCTATTCTGTGTGCGTTACTGGGTTGGGATGTTAGGATGAGAGACTAAATTCTCCTTCTATACTTGTTGAAATGAACCAAATTGAATTTGAGGGATTCCTAAAGGTCTTGCAAAAAGCAAATGCCTGTAATGAGGATAAATGACATGATACCTTGCTCCTTTCTTTTGTCATGATTTCTGTTGCCCTGGCCTCCAACCCAGACTCCTTGGAATAACAGGCACCCAGAAAACTGGGATTTTAGTGGAACTCAAGCCTGATTGAATATCATGGTGCATCCAAGGAGAATGAAGGGCCCTTTCCCTTTATAAGTGAGTGAAAACTGCTTGAAATCCCTGGGCTAGGAATTAGGAGAGCTGGGTTCTAGCTCTGGATCTTTCTGTGACCTTGGAAATTTAAAAGACTTAGTTTCTACCACCTGTAAGTGGTGTTAGTGATGCCTAATAAGAAATTTCATAGGATTTTTGTGAAGAGCAAATGAAATATATTCATGAAGAAGTCCTAACAGTTGTAAGGCACTGTAAAGGGAAACATATCATGAGGGGTTTATTTATTAGCTCTTATACAGGATTAAAATCTTCAGTGGGTAGGGATTCCCCAACATACTAATAGTCGCTTTTTGGGTATAACCAACCTGAGTGAAGCTCTTGCTGCTTGACTGCCAGGTGGTTGACCTTGGATCTGCCTACCAACCCTGTGTTGTACCGGCAAGGCTCACCCCACTGGATTTGGAAAATGGCTGGATTTTCCTACTTAACATGATCAGGATGAATTCATGTTCACATCCTGTTGGGGCTCATTTCCTACTTAGATACCAGTTCTCAACTGTACATATTGACATTTGGTATTTTAAGATCATTCAGAGACAATTATTGTCAGCAGGTGATCCCAAATAGACCTTAAACTTTGATTCTTAGAGCAATGAGAAAGAAGCATGAGGCAGGTAAAAACTATGATTTTCTTAAGTCAAAACAGTTCCATAAATTTAGTAACTGTGTGTGGACATCACCACCAAAAACAGAGAAAGAAAGCAAACGTTACCACATCCTCTGCCTCCCTCACGTCTAAGCACTCACCTCTATCCCTCTACTCTGCCAGATGGAACAAATCCAGCATCTGGGCATGAGTAAACATTCTTACAAAAAATCAGGAACTAAACGGCCCAGACTCTAGACAGAAAAGAGAAACACTGGATTCTGGAAAATGATCTTCCTGAAATTTCAATATGAATAATAAAATCTATACGTGGCAACAGCACTTAAGAGTATGTGTAATTCCACATTCCAATGGGCCAACTTTGATATTTTGGATTTATTTTCCAGGAAGCTCACTCGCTGTCCTTTCTCGATCACTCCTTATACACACACACACTATACACACCACATTCTATTTCGTTGCTTGAAACTTTCTAACATGTTTTCCAATTTTGTGAACTTTGGATTTTTCAGAGCGATTTTTGACAAAATGAGGATTGGGGATTAAATGTGGCAAAATGAGGAGAAAAATATTGATGGCGTATTGCTTTGGTGCGAAGAGGTAGTGACATTCCTTGGCAGGATGTGGTTACAGGCAAGTTTCATGCCAGGAACTTTTTCTGGTGATTTACAAAGACACCTGAAGCTTTGGTCGCACACACTCAGTGTGTTTCGAGCCTGCACTTGCTCACAGGCAGAAAATTTCTATTTACAAATGGAAGATGGAAAATGTTTTAGTTTTGGACTCTAAAATTCATTTTGTCTTGACATAGGCAAGATAACAAACACATGAATCCTGTCCAAGAAGAAACTAGCTCTGCTACCTTTGGGGTACACCTCTGCAAATTATAAAATCTGATCCTTACACAAGTATTTCACATGGCTTATTGTTTTGTTCTACTTGGAACATCTGTGAAGCGATATTTATTTTTATATAAAATCTTTTGAATTCCCTTTCATTGACTTTTGGAGGCCTAGGTATTTCTTCATAGCAGGAAGGAATTATTTGATAACTGGAAGTTTCATAAATATCAGCTCTAAGTTAAAATTTTTGTTTAAATAAGGAATGTGAAACTGATATCAGGTTGTACTTCTAATTCCTCACACAATTCTTTCAATAATTCTGATATAAATACTAATTTATGTTTCTGGCAGGTTCTTTGTCATGTTCTTAAATATATTATTTCACTTTTCATCAGAGTTCTATATGAAGTAGATACTATATATAGCTCCATTTTACAAACAAGGAAACCAGTTTCAGAGAAGTTAATAAAATCAATCAAGGTCACATACGTAATAAGTGCCTGGGCCTAGATTTAAGCCTCAATCTGTCTGATGTCAAAGACCAAGCTCTTTCCATTTTAAGACACTGCTTCTCACTTTACAGTTACAGATTTCCTTGCAAGTCCATGAGTCACCATATCAATGACATGAGTGATGGATTCATCAAACCTGGATCCTCTTCCTCCTGGGCCATGGCCAGACTGCATTTCTAAGTCTGCTGAGGAGTTAGTTATGGCCAGGTAATAGAGTTATGGCTGATAGACTGTACAGAGAGAAATTATATATATATATATATATATATATATATATATATATATATATAATTTTCAGGCCTGTTCCATAAAATCTTCTGTATGACTCCACATTTTCTTCTTTTTTTTAAAAATAAATTTATATATTTATTTTTGGCTGCATTGGGTATTCGTTGCTATGCGTGGGCTTTCTCTAGTTGCGGCAAGTGGGGGCTGCTCTTCGTTGCGGTGCACAGTTTTCTCATTGCAGTGGCTTCTCTTGTTGCAGAGCACGGGCTCTAGGTGCACAGGCTCAGTGGTTGTGGCTTGTGGGCTCAGCAGTTGTGGCTCACGGGCTCTAGAGTGCAGGCTCAGCAGTTGTGGCTCGCGGGCTCTAGAGCACAGGCTCAGTTAGTTGTGGCGCGTGGGCTTAGTTGCTCCACAGCATGTGGGATCTTCCCAGACCAGGACTCGAACCCGTGTAATCTGCATTGGCAGGCAGATTCTTAACCACTGCGCCATCAGGGAAGTCCCTACATTTTCCTCTCCCATATTCCAGCGGTTGATAACATCCAGGGTAACCTTGGCAGCCATGCAAGCCTTGTGTAGAAGTTGTGAGAGCCTATTTCTCTTCTCTCTCTGGGTCCCTGCATGACTACATGGAATGGAATTCTCTCCTGGCAGCCACTGGATTTTATGTGAGTGAGAAATAAGCTTTTGTTGTGAAATTTTTGGAATTTATATGTTGGAGCAGCTAGTGTGGATTTCAAGGTACGAATTCCTGTATCACTTAAGTGGTGTGCTGTTGTAAGGAAACCTAGGATGTGTGACACTGACTGAGCAGTTGGGTGGTGAGAAAACTGGTACCACAGACAGAAACCCTGGAGTTCCGTCTTGATGTTTTTGGTAAAATTATCACCGTGAAAGAACTTGAAGTCAGATCTTGTGTCTACCGAACCTCTAGTTCTGAAGTTCAAGACTGAAAAGCAGTGGGTGTTGGTTTTTTTTCACTGCCATTATCAAGATATTGCAAGAAATGGATGAGCTAAGGAAAGAATTGGCTGGTTTGGAAGGAGAGATTGAAGGTAATGAAGGAAGTCCAGAACTCGAAGATTGCAGGGATCTGGAAAAATTTTACTGCACAGGGGCCCCAAACAGTAAAAGATAAGACAGAAGTGTTTTGAGTAACAGAGACCCATTAAAAATCAGCCTTAGGTAAAAATTCTTTCAATAATAGCCATTATTTGCATATCTAAAAACTCACCAATGTGCTATGCTAAATTTAACTAAATTATTAACCTTGAGATACCTTTAGAGGTATAAAGAACTGCCAGAAGCTATGAAATTTGAACTTTGAAATTTATGAGTATGTCCTGGATCAAATTCTTAGAGTCCCCAGTCTGACTAGAGCAAACCACAGTGGTGGTTAGGGGTGGCGGTGGTTATTTTCCTCCCACTTAACTAAAAAAATACGTGAGTTATACAATCAGCTCATGACCACTTCTGCAAGCATTGGGTATTGGGGTGTATCAACGGTAATGAGACCCGAATCGGTGTACAAAAGCAGAAGTGACACAGAGAGCTAAAGTACAAAGTAGAACACTAAAAACTGCCAGAAGGGAGACAAAAAATGTTATAGGATTTCAGAAGGTGAAACAACTGTCAGCTAGAACACTTATGGAAGACAGACGTCAGGCAGAGCATTTGACCTGGGCTTCAAAGGACAGGTAGGACTTTGATATCTGTAAGCAGTGGTGGGCAAGGACATTGGAGGTGAGTAGAAAGGCAGTGTTAAAGGCATGAAGTGGGAAAGCGTCCTCTTGGGCTCACGTGTATTTGGGTGAGTAAGACTTAGAGATAAACCAGACCTTTGAGGACCTTGAATTTGACACTAAGAATGCATTCTTTAGGCATTGGTGAAAGTGGGGACTTTCAGGTATTATCAGCAACATAGGTATATGGTTAGAACTATGGTAGTAGAAAGTAACATCATTTAGAGAGAGAATAAAATGGACAAGAAGACCTGTTTGCAGATCATCACAATAGTCTTGGAAGGCAAAAGAGGGGCAGATGCATTACAGAAGAATTTAATAGGACCAGGGAAATGCCCAAATCTGGGAGACAGCATAGGCTCAAAATGTAGAAAGAAAAATTATAAGCCTTGGTCTGATTTCTTGGTCTGTTCTTACATTATGGAAATGTAAGAATGCATAGTATTTTATAAGAATTTTGTGAAATCCAAACTCCTGAACTGGTCAATTACCTTTCTCAGTTAAAATAAGGAATGAAATGTTAAAAAAATATTTACAATCTATTGCACATAGCTACTGTAAATAAGGAGCCAGGTAGGGCAAACGTGTTATAAGATTAAGCATATTTTGCTGTCTTAGTATAAAAATCTAAGTAAAAATCTTAGTGTAAAATTCTGTAAGCTAAATGTTGGTTAAGAAGAATCAGATGTGTAAATATATCCAGTTAACAACTCATATTTCTAAATCATGTTTGATGTAGGGAATTATGATTGTTCACTTTAACATCATTAAAATATTTCTCACAAGAAAAGCGCTGCTGACCATTGTCAGCTTTGGGCAGGTAGGAGGCCTGGGAGGTGGAAAACCACAGATGTGACCCCATCACCGGGAAATGAACCAAGCTGGCCACTGGCAGGTGAGGGGCTCTGACCCATATTTTCATAGAACAGAGACTCCACACCAACACTGTAAGTCTTGGAGGTGGAGATAATCATAAAAGATCCTGCCCAGGGAATGGTATGCAGAGTGAGAAAGAAAAACAACAAATAAATAAAATGAACCTATAACAGTCAGTATAATCTTAATATGAAAACTGGACTAGGGCAGATATAAGGGAAATAGATACATCAGTCTCAATTATAAATGTAAATGCAAAAGTTTAAAATGGAATTTTAGTAGATTAAATCATAAATAAATGATTTTAATAAATTATTAAATAAAATTCAGCACTGATGAAAAAAATCAAAGCTATGTGAATTAAGGTGAAGCAAAGCTGCTGGACTAAAAAGACCTCAGTGGCTTAAAGAACATAAACATTTATTCCTCTTTCATGCTGCTGCTACAAGGCTCCAGGTTTGCTGGCTATTCCATGTGTTCACTCAGGGACCCAGGTTCCTTCAGTTATGTTGCTTTATTATTACTTAGGGCAGTGCAACTTCAGTGCAAATCAGATATCACCTAGAGAGCGTTAAATAATCCAGAGTGCTAGGTCCCACCCTCAGACTTTCTAGTTTAGTAGGTTTTGAGTGGGACATGAGAGTTTGCCTTTAAAAAAATGCCCAGGTGATCACAGTGCTACTGGTCCAGGGCCATACTTTTACTAGAACATCGGTATCATCTGCATTGTAGAAAATGGGTCACCATGGGTTCCAGGTGACAGAAAAGAGAGAGTATGGGATGTATTGGATTGCCGTCTTAAAGTAAAAGAAATTGCACACATTAATTTCCTTCTCATATTGCTGGCAAGAATCTAGTTACTCGGTTATATCTAACTGCAAGTCAGTCTGTCTGGAAAATATGATCTCTAGACAGTGGCATTCTTGGAAAATCTCTTCCAATTCTGTATTTAGTGATGTCACACTGGTAGCTTGAAATTGGAAGTAGTGTAAGTACAGCACAGAAACTGGCAAATGCTACAAATCATGGCTCTCCCAATCCAAGGACCAGTTTTTAAACATTTACCAGCACTCTTGTCTGTAGCTCAGCTTCCACAGTCTCGGCTTCAACTCTATTGCTGTGGAGGTAGGGGAGAGTAAATTTTGGTGGCCAGTTAGCTGCTTCTGCTTCATTCTAAGAATGCAAGGATAGATAAATATCTATTAAATAAATGACCTAAAGATAAAAATCTATTAAAGTAGTAGATTAAATTAATGCAATGAATTACATGTGATCGTCTCAATAGATGCAGAAAATGTACCTGATAACATTTAATGCACATATATGACAAATTCAGTTATCAGATGAGAACAGGAATCTGGATAGTGTCTAGGAGGAAAAACTTTTCTTCAACCTCTTAGGTTAAGTCACAGAGGGCCTGTGAATTAAATCAACAAAAGACAGATGAGCAAGAGAAAAGACAATGTTTATTCATGTGTGAAAATGGGAGCCCATGAAAAATGTGACTCAAAGAGGCAGATAGAATTTGGGGATCATATACCATCTTAATAGAGGAAGGGGAAGGGTGCTTGTGGGAAAATAAATGGCTTTTAGGAAGATAAATGGGGCTTTAGGAGAATAGGTGGGAGATATGACAGTTTTGTAGCCCTTGCCTGCCAGGCCAATTTCTTATCCCAGTGCCAGCTCCTCAGGTGATAGGAGACAGTCTTCCCTGGCTGCAAAACTCCTGCGGAAGGGATTTATGACCATTGAATTCTTTTGGGAGGCTTTGCTTTTGCGCTGCTAAGGGAAGCTCAGAAAAGAAAAGAAAAACCCACAACTCTTCCTGCATCTATTGATTCTCATATGTCTTCAGTTCAAAATAATCCTTATGCTACAATGGTATATTCTGGATCCCTTTAAGAGTATATATGAAAAAAACCTATAGCAAACATAAGGATACACCTCTTTTTAAGTGCTTTGGCCTAAAAATGACACATTCCACTTCTGTTTCCATTCCACTTAGTAGAATTTAATCACGGGGCTAAATCTAATTGCAGGGGAGACTGCGAAGTTTATTCTGGAATACGTATTGGGTAAACAGCTAGCAGTCTCTGCCATATCCTCTTCCCTTGCTTTCTTGCTCTCTGTGGTACTTAGCACCCCTCATTATACATATTTACTTGTTAATTTGTTTATTGTATACCTTCTGCACTAGAATCACTTCCATTAGGGCAGATACTTTCTTTAGTACATCAGTGTATCAGTAGCTTAGTATAGTACCTGGAATATGGTATATACTCGTTAAATATTAATTGAATGACTGTGAGAAATTCGTGTCAAAAATTAACGCAAAGCCTCATCCTTCCACAAAGACGACTCTAAGTTTTGATTCCATCTGACTGAGAGAATGATAATGCCAGGTGCAAACACAGGGAAGAAAAAGAAAGTTGAATTTTTTGAATAAATATAAATTTGAATTTCTGGTGGGTCAACAGATGGGTAAACTTATTTGGAAAAGCAAAAGACTAGGAGTGGGTCTGTGGAGTTGGTTGTATCTGCATCACCGTGATACATAAAGCTCTCAGAGAGAATGAGATTGTCACAGAGGAGATATACAAAGAGAAGAGCAGAAATTGTAGAGAAAGGGAAGAGTGAGGACCTACTCAGAGGAGGCAGAGATAGTGTGGTCCTAGAGATTAGAGTAGTGAAGAATCAAGGGATCCATAAGAGAGAATTTCAAGATACGTGGCGTCTTTCAAGTCTGTAGAGAGTTTTAATAAAACCGGGCAAGAGAAACTGTAAGGAAGCTGAGGAGTATCATCGAGCTGTGTGATCAGGAAGACCAGGGGAACATAGATTTGGGTGAAGCGTCTTGGACCGACTCCCTGTATTAGCTTCTTATGCTGCTCTAAAAAATTACCACAAACTTAACTCAAAACAAGATACACTTATTCTCTTACAGTTCTGGAGGTCAGAAATCCAAAATGAGTTTCACCAGGCTGAAATCAAAGTGTGTGCAGGGCTGTGTTCCCTCCAGAGGCTCTAGGAGAAAATCCGTTTCCTTGCCTTTTCCAGCTTCCGGAGCTGCATTCCTTGCTCCTGGCCCCTTCCTCTGTCTTCAGACTCAGCAGTGTAGCGTCTTCAAAGCTCTCTCTGTTCCATTTTCACGTTGCCTTCTCCTCTTCTGTCTTCAAGTCTCCCTCTTTTAAGGATATTTGGAATAATATCTAGAGCTGAGCTGGATAACCCAGGATGATTTTCCCTTCTCAAGATCCTTTAACTTAATCACATCTGCAAAGTCCTTGTTACCCTATGAGGAAGCAGTCACAGGTGCTAAGGATTGGAACTTAGATATCACTGGGGGCCATTATTCAGCCTACCATACCCCCCTTTACCTGGTTTATTCTGTTAACCAAAGGGTTATTGAGTGAACAGCTTCAGCAGACTGCTTGGAGGCAGAAATGGGAAGAAGTTGGAAGTTGAGAAAGAGGAGATGTCAAGGAAAAAATATATTTTTGGGGGTGGTGAAAGAATAGGGCAGGAAGGGTGCCTATTTCAGGCTGGGGAAGACCAGAGTCTATAGACAGAAGAGAAGGAGCTAATAGGACTCTCACTGGAAGGAGAGACTAAAATCATTACTCCTGCAAACAGGGAATCAGCATCATGTTGATTTTGTTCACCACTACATTCTGAGCACTACAAGCATTGCTAACATAGTATGCACTCAATAAAAAATTTTAGAATAAGTGAATCATTATTTTTCTTATTATTTTTTTTTTTTTTGTGGTACGCAGGCCTCTCACTGCTGTGGCCTCTCCCATTGCAGAGCACAGGCTCCGGACGCGCAGGCTCAGCAGCCATGGCTCACGGGCCCAGCCGCTCCGCGGCATGTGGGATCTTCCCAGACCGGGGCACGAACCCGTGTCCCCTGCATCGGCAGGCGGACTCTCAACCACTGCGCCACCAGGGAAGCCCATGAATCATTATTTATGGAATACTAGTGTAGACCTTTGTGCTCAATATGAAGAACTAAAGAAACCATTGAAATCTACTTTCAACTGGTTTAACAACGTATTAATTGATAAAATACAAAAAAAAATTATGAGTGCCAAATGCACTTAGCAAAGTCCAGAGCTAACCAAATCCATGTAAATATGTCATGGTTTCCAACCTTCCAAAGAGTTTGGGAGCTTGTTACAAAGCTGCTTCTACTGTGTCATCCGTGGAATCTCTTTTCTTTTCAATTACACTACACATTTTTTATATCCTGATCAGAAGTCCAAAGAAATCTTTCATGAACTTGTAGTCTGTATAATATCTGTGTAGAGATTGGAATATTGATTTTGTCATAAGAAAGACCTGAGCATGTTTGAGGGCAAGCTTTGAGTATTACTATCTTTGAGGTACCTTGGCAAGTTACTTTACCTCACTGAGCCTCAGTTTTCTCATCTGTAAGTAGGGATAATATCTACCTTGAAGAGTTGTGATGATTGAATGAATAAATGCATTAAGAGTGCTCAGAACCTAGCAAACTCTCAGGACATGTTGCTACTACTACTGTAGTCATCTGGGGCTCATGTTCCATGTAAGTACATGAAAGCATTCTAGAAAGATCACTGTGTGCAACTTGGAGATCATATAACACAATATTTTAATGTCAAAGATGAGATTAAATCCTTCATAATGAAATCTGGATTTAGCCACCGACTGTGTAGTCTTTAGCAAGTAATTTCATTTCTGGGGGTTTTGTTGGTAAAACAAGGCACTTTTGTTATATGATTTTCAAGGTCGTTTTCAGATTTATTTTTCTATGTCTATATTCACTGGACTCCCTGCTCTGTGAAGCCGGAATCATGACAGTTTTGTTCATCATTATTCCTAAAACCTAGCACAGTCCCCAGCACTTAGCAGGACCTCCACAGATATTTCTTGCATGAATAAAGAGTCTAGTTTCACTAAAAGTCCATCTAATGAAGGGACCCATGGACTGGTTTTATTTTTGCTACCAAGTGGATTTTTTTTTTTTTTTTTTTTTTTTTTTTTGCGGTACGCGGGCCTCTCACTGTTGTGGCCTCTTCCGTTGCGGAGCACAGGCTCCGGACACACAGGCTCAGTGGCCATGGCTCACGGGCCCAGCCGCTCTGTGGCATGTAGGGTCTTCCCGGACCGGGGCACAAACCCATGTCCCCTGCATTGGCAGGCGGACTCTCAACCACCGTGCCACCAGGGAAGCCCTACCAAGTGGATTTTTATGACTTGGTCTTATGTTTTATGATTTCTCTGTTCCTCTTCATAAAAATGAAGAGGGTAAGGACACCAATCTAACACCACAGAGCAGGCATGGGGTGAGAATTAATCAATCTATTAAAATTGAGTCTTTGGGCAAAAATGCTAGATCAAGGTCAATAACAATCGGGAGTATTTTTCAGATAGTGATTATGAGATTAGCAGTCCATGGTGTTCGTATATGAGAATAAATTCATAAATATAACAACTTAATACTTGAAGACAAAACTGGAAAGAAAGTTTATTAGCACACAGCAGCATCAGTAGCACTTGGTGGCAGTGAAAGACAAGGGGGTGTTTCCACGCTTGGATGAACGGCGGAGGCTAGAGGGAAGGGACGTTGACTACAGGAAGTGAGGAAGAGGGAAGGTTTCAAGAGGAAGCTTGGAGAGAGTGCTCAAGGGAATGGACTGCAGGCACCAAGAGAGGCAGTGGAAGCCATCACCACTAGGGAATTATCACAAATACTTAATATGGGTCTGGGCTTTCTGTAGTCACGTAGGATAGAATCTTGACGAGTCTTTTTTTTTTTTTTTTGCCGCACCCCTCGGCTTGTGGGATCTTAGTTCCCTGACCAGGGATTGAACCCAGGCAGTGAAAGCGCAGAATCCTAACCACTGGACTGCCAGGGAATTCCCCTCCCCACTTTTTTTCTAATAGGAAAGTAATCAGTGATCCCAAATGCTGGAGGATGTGAGGCATACCAAAACTATGCGTATCTGTCCCCGAAACTCAACACAGTAAACCTTCATTGATGGACAGCTACCATAGTTTGCTTACACTGCAAAGCAGGCATTATATCTACTTTACGATGAGAAAATTGTAGTTCTAAGAGCTGAACAATTACATTTATTTTGAAAAGCAAAGGACTTAATTGTGAACTTAATTCTGTTTTGTCTGATGCCAAATCCTAAAGGTTTCCGTTACCGTGTGCCGTGAGTCTTCGTAGGTTCCATTTGTTCTGACAGTGCAGCTCAGTGTGAGACAAATCCAGACTCACCAAGCTACCTCTAATTTCAATATTTCAAGATCCAATAATATTGTCAGGAGTAATGACCAGTGATAAGATTGGGGACATCATAGCCCCAAGAAATGTCAGATAATATATTGTTGTTAAGGGATTCTCTAACAGAGCTTAGTACCATTTTGCCTTATATACACCATTATATTTTTATGTAGGAATATATTTAATATTACCTTTTTGCTTATGGTTCTGTGCCCTTCTGGGTGCTAGAAAAAGTTGGGGAGGTAGAATTTAAAACATGGAAAAATTTTGATGGCTTATAAATGAAGTAGAATAGAATATTTGAAAAAAGGACGGTTGACATTCGTTCCTAATTCAAGCAAAAATTTCCTCAACCAAGTGTGATTGATGTTTAGAAATATATATCCCCACCCCCAAACAGTACTTTTTTTCCCACTACTTGAACATGCAAACTAAAATTAACTTCTGGAAGTTCTGGATTTGGATTTTTGATGCTAGCATTCGCTTTCTTAGTGACTGCCTGACTGATCGAGCACAGAAATACTATCCTCAATAATTAGCTAATTGTGGCACATTCAGGCACTTGCTGGGTAATTGAGACACTTCTCTCTCATTTTGAGGGTAAAACATGCTGACTGCGTTTCTAATTAGCCAATTAGAGGTGTACTGTCCTCATTGACACCTTTTAGCTCACTAGGAATTTTATTTCCAAATGTTGAATAAGACACAAGTACAACCTAATAGTTTCTGTGTTCTCCCACTGTACTTTTAAATCCAGTTCGTTTTTAAAGTTCTCATTTAAATTCTAATGTGAGTAAAGAGTTAAATATTTTTCAAAAATCAAGTCATAAAAAACAAAAGAAAATACAAATAAACATTGCACTCCTGGATGGCAAACAAATATTTTAGTTTGGAAACAGAAGATATGTATGAGGAAATGTTGACAGATCTGACAAAACAAGCTTTATTTATTTTTTTGCCCTTTTCTCCCAACTTTATTGGTGTGTAATTGAAGTGCATATATTTAAAGTGTAAATCCGATCAGTTTTGACGTATGTATACACTTGAGAAAGCATCAACATTAATAAAAATAATAAATGTTTCCATCACCCCTAGAAGTTTCCTTGGGACCCTTTGTATTACATCTCTTCCTCCACTTGCATTTATCAGTCAACCACATATCTGATTTCTGTCAGTATAGATAAGTTTTCATTGTTAGAATTTGTATAAGTGGAACAACATAGCGTGTGTACTTTTTTGCCTGATTTCTTAAACTGAGCATAATGATTTTGAGATTCATCCACATTGTTATGTGTATCAATAGTTCCTTCATTTTTAATTCTTTATTAGTATTCCATTTAATGAATATATTAGTTTGTTTATACGTGTGTCTGTTGATGGACATTTGAATTGTTTCCAGTTTGGGGCTATTACAAATAAATCTACTTTGAACATTTGTGCACAAGTCTTTGTGTGGATATATATGTTTGTTACTCTAGGGTAAATATCTCAGTAAGTATATGTTTAACATTTTAAGAAACTGATAAGTTGTTTTCCAAGGTGGTTGTACAATTTTACTTTACCATGAGCAGTTTTTGAGAGTTACAGTTTTTCCACATCCTCACTAACACTTGGTGTGGTCTGGCTTCTTAATTTTAGCTAACCTCATGAGTGTGTAGTGGTATCTTAATGTGGTTTTAATTTCCATTTCCTGCTTATTAATGATGTTTAGCATCTTTTCATGAGCTAATTGTCCACTTGTATATTTTCTTTTGTGAAATGCCTGTTCAAATAATTTTTCCAGTTGTTTTGTGGTTTCCCTGGTACTTTCTCCACAAATAATTATATTATCTCTAAATAGAGGAACTTTTATGTCCTCCTTTCTGAGATTTATGCCTTTTATTTCTTTTTCTTATCTGATTGCAATAGCTTGGACCTCCAGTACAATGTGGAAGAGAAGTGATGAAAGCAAGTATCTGAGTATTTTTCTTAATCTCATGGGGACACAATTTAGTCTTTTACTATTAAGTATAGCATTGGATGTAGGTTTTTGTAGATGTCCTTTAGCAACTTGAAAATTCCCTGTAATTCTAACTTTGCTGAGAGATTTCATCATGATTGAACATTGAATTTTGTCAAATGCTTTTTCTACCTCTGTTTAGTAAGGTTTATGTGGCTTCATCCAGAGAGTGATCTGGCTTTTGTCTGAGCTCCTGGAAGGTAACCTCTAAATCCTAGAATTTCCTCAGTGATAGGAATGTCTTTGTTGTTGATGATGGGCTCCTTGGGCCACACTTGATAGTTTATGCTAATGAAATCACTCAGGGTTGGGGCTGGCCACTCTAGAAAGACCAAAAATGTAATTGGAGGGCTGGAACTTTGAGCCATGTGATGTCAGCTCAACCTTTGGGCAGCAGAGGCAATGATTCAATCAATCATACCAATATAATGACACCCCAATAAAAACTCTGGACACCAAAGTTCAGATGAGCTTTCTGGGTTGGCAATATTGCACAAATATTGCTACACATCAATGCTGAAAGTATGATTTTCCCTGAGGATGATGGAAATTTTGCATTTAGAACCTTCCCAGACACTGTCCTGTGCCTCTCTTCCTTTGGCTGGTTCTAATTTGTATCCTTTTTGCTGTAATAAAATTGTAATAGTAAGTATAGTGCTTTACTGAGTTCTGTGAGTCATTTTAGTGAATGTGAAAACTGAGAGAAACCCATGGGGACCCCGAAATTAGCCGATGGTCTGAAGTGAGGGCAGTCTTATAGGGACTGTTCTCTCAGACTTTGCAGTTTGCCAAACTCATTGCAGTTGGTGTTAGAAGTCTTGGGCCAACTTGCCAGTTTGGAGGACTGTGCCCTTGACCTTGAGTTTGCTTAATTCTAAGTAGCATCTATTAAAATGATCATATGGTTTTTTTTCTTTATGAATTTGATTAATTACATCCATTGATTTTTGACTGTTAAACCAATTTTCCACTCTGGGGAATATCTACTTGATAATGATGTATTATTCTTTTCATACAGTGTTGAATTTGATTAACTTTTCTTTTGTTAAAATATTTGCATCTGGGGACTTCCATGGTGGTCCAGTGGTTAAGGGAACTAGATCCCGCATGCCGCAACTAAAAATATCCCACATGCCACAGCTAAAGATCCTGCATGCTGCAACTAAGACCCGGGACAGCCAAATAAATAAATATTTTAAAAAATTTGCATCTGTATTCATGAGAGGTATTGGCAGTGTCTCAGTTTTCCTTTGGTTTAGGACTATGCTGGTGTTATAAAATTTGCTGGGCAGTGCTCCCTATTCTTCCAATATCTGAAAAACTTCCTGTAAGATCTTAAATGTTTCATAGAATTCACCAGTGAAATCATCTGGTCCTGCAGTTTTCTTTTTTGGGGAATATTTTTGATAGCAAATTCAGTTTCCCTAATAGTTATAGATATTAATATATTAAGATATTCTGTTTCCTTGTATGTCAATTTTGTGAGTTGTATTATTTTGGAAATTTGTCCATATCATATAAATTGTCAAATTTGTTGGCACATTTTGTTTATAGAACTCTATTATACTTTTAACATTTGTGGGCTCTGTGGTGATAAAATATTTTTTATTTCTAATATTTGTGATTTTAGTTCTCCCTTTAATTCTCTGTTATTCTAGCTAGGGGTTTGTCAGTTTTGTTGATCTGTCCAAAGTACCAGCTTTGGGCCTTGTTAGTTTTCTCTATTGTCTTTGTTTTTTATTTCATTGATTTCTGGGTTTTTTTCTTCATTATTTCCTTCCTTTTACTTACCTTCTGTTTACTTTGCTCTTCCTTTTTAACTCCTTAAAGTGGTTACTTAGGCCATCAATTTTAGGTCTTTATTCTTTTCTAAGATAAGCATTTAAAGTTATAAATCTCCTTATACCTTTCGCTAAACCTCACTAATTTTAATATGTTTTAATATCATTAAGTTAAAACTATTTTCTAATTTCTCTAATTTTATCTTTTACTCATTAGTTATTTATGTGTTATTTAATTTACAGATATATAGGATTTTACCCACTCTTGCATTAATATTGATTTCTTTAATTCCATTTCTGTCACAGAATATACTCTGTATGATTTTGATCCTTTTAAATTTATCAAAAATTGTTTTATGGGTCAGAATGTGGTCTGTTATGCCAATGTTCCATTTATACTTGAAAAGATAACTGCATTCTGCAGTTATCAATTGTAGTGTTTTTAAAATTGTCAGTTATATCATGGTGACTTTATTGGTTAGATCTATCTTTAATGATTTTTTGGACAGTTCTTACATGAATTGCTGAGAAAGGACTGTCAAAATCTACTACAATGATTTTGGAATTTTCTATTTTTCTTTAATTTTGCCAATTTTTGTTTCATGTTATTTTGAGACACTATTATCAGTTGAATACACATTGATAATTGTTATGTCTTCCTGATAGTCCATCTTCTTATTTTTGTGAAATGTTGATATACCTGACATTACTATTTGTCTTGAAGTCTATCTCATATCCAAATAGCCATTCCAGCCTTCTTATGCTTACTGCGTTCTTAGTATTTAAAAAAAATCAATTTATACTCAACTGATCTATTTCTTAATGTTTAAAGAGTGTGTCTTGTAGGAAGCATATGCTGAGGTCCTGATTTTTATCTCTGTCAATCTCTGTCTTTTATTTGGGAGTCTTAGATCATTAATATTTAAAAATATTTGAAACATGCTCCCTCCCTCAGACTGAGATCCAGACCTCATTGGAGAGGTGTGAGTGTGGCCCACTGGATGGCAGAAAAGCTTTCTCAAATGCTGTGTTAGCAGAAGTTCCTGGGAAGTTGCCCTCTGCAGTACTGGGGAAAGCTCTCTGTGAGGAGATACCATGCTGCTGATACTACCCTCTGGTGTACCTGGGGAAGCCATTCCCAGGAAGGTTCCAGACCATGGAATTTTCTGGAATGCTGCCATGGAAGTAGTACACTGGAAAGTGGCCCTCTCGTTTATTAGGGGGAGGTGCCCACGGGGAGGTCCCACTGAAACAGGGAGCGAGTACCACTGGGTGTTTTGCATATTCCTGGCCACTATATGCTGCAGGCACAAGCCCAGAACAGCCCTTGGCTTCCTCCTCCCTCCCCCCTCCCTCCCCTCCACCATTTCTCCTTTCTCTCTCTTTTAGCCCAGCTCCTCTGTGCCCCTTTAACCAAAGGCACTTTCTTTGGAAGGCTCAGAACACTTCTGTGAGTTTGACTGTGACACTTTATTAGTTCCTATGGGTATATTAAAACATCAGTTTCAGCTATGAAAAGTAGAGCTGGCTTGTAGTTAGCCCTTATACCATATCAGCTGATGGGACATAGGACTCAGAAAAATAGAATAATGTCTTGCATTAGATTAGTTTGTCCCTGCTGTGTGCACACTGGATCAGGTTTCCTTACTTGAAGCTGTGTATAAAAAGCAGTATGTTAAGTGAGAAGAACACACATCTAGGAGATAGAATACAGGCTTCTGCCACCGAATAGCACCATGATCCTAAGCAAATAACGCTTTCTGCAGACTTCAGCGTTCTCACTATTCAAATGGAAGTAACCTTCACACGTTCCCTCATTTATTTATTAATTATTTCTGTCAACATTTTCGAGCACTTAGGTTGTGCCAGCCACCGTGCTAGGTCTGGAGATTTGCCGCCTCTGTAAGAAATGATACTTCTCCTCAGGGAGCTAGCGCAGGGTCTCGAAAATGAAACATAATGTCCCATTGTAGATAGTTCTCATAAGAACCAAATGAGATGATGGATTGTAAGCCCTTTGAAATAGATTAAAATATCGTTCTTCAAATAGGAGGGGGTGTCCTAATATTGATATCATAGCCGTCACAGCCTCAGGATGGCAATTAGCTTATTGTATTTTTTTAATCCATGGGCATTCGGGCTAAGAGGAAGATTGTAAGTGGTTCAGGTAAGATCAGAGCATTTGTATTCCTAAAGACTGTTTCCCACAAATTGACAATGATTAAAATTAACCTGTGAAGTTGATGACGGTGTCTGACACGGATGGCTTTGGCTCTACGCAGTTATGTTCTTGACCGGATGAGGTCTTCCTTTTATTAGTTTATGAGCCACAGGGCAAACATGGATGCTGTACAGTGAATGCTAAATCAGAATCAAGGAGCTGGAGTTACTGGTGGCCTTGAAAAAGAAAACACCTTTTTGGCATACCTATTTTTGTTGTTTATTGTGAACAGAAGGCACCCTTTATGGCTGCTCAGGGTACAACCAACTTCTCAAATACTTGGACCTGGGCTGTGCTGTAACCATCTCCCTCTCATCTCTGATGCTTCGGGTTTTAGAGTTCTGACAGGGTGCCTGGTCTCTTTCATTCGTTCTTGTTCCTCTTGCTCTCTCTCTCTTTTTCCACTATCAAGGTCTCGCCACCTCTCTGGGAGGAGGATTGCATCATCCTTAGCACAAGAGTACCCGGATCTTTGGGTGCTCTGTAACTTCCCATGTCCTTTCAACTCTCTTCAACCAGAGAGAAGAGTGACAGATTGCTGGTGGAGAGCATCAGTGTGTCTGTTGGCTAATGACTGCTATAAATTCTGATAACCACAATAGCAATCATAAATAATATAAAACAACAGCACTGCAGCAGCTGAGATTCATGCTGTTCAGACTCCTGTTTAAAGAATTTTTAAACATTTCCTAGGAGACTTGTAAGAATTTGGGGTCACATGGTGCCCCTTGGCTACATGGTCTTGGCAAGTGGCAATGAGCTGTTTCTTGAAGGGCAGCTGTCCGTCCTGAAGAGTCATTTGTCCTCCATCAGAACTGCATGAGTGAGGAGTAAACCTTTGTTGTGGTAAGCCACTGAGATTTGGGGTTTTGTTTGTTACACTGGTGTAGCATAACTTATCCTGACTAGTATACATCACTCATACCTCTGCTATTAATTTTTCTCATAGACTGAGCACTGGAGATGCTACGGCCAAGTTAACTCTAGTAAAAGACATTTGTCATTCATTCTGCTTTTATCAAGATAGGTATGTTTGGAGACATTTTGCAGTTGTATAGTGAGTGACTTATAGAAGTCTCAGGAGAATTGCATAAATTCCAAATTCCAAATGGGAGATGGTTGCATTGAAAAAGTTAAGCAGTTGTCCAATCCCTTCCAAAGTGTATTCCTGTGAATTCTACAGGAAATTAGGCATAAGAAAAATTTTCTCTCTCTCACATTTCAGAAACAAAGCTTATTGATCATGAAGCATCACTTATTGGTTTAGTATTTATAATTTACTTAAATTTAACAAACATAAAACATAGCTATTGGTTAGTTATGTTATACTTTATAAATGCTATATGGCATTGATATTTAAATCAAGTTATTATAATAGTGAAAACTAAACATGGATGTGTTAATTTTCATATCTACAGTGCTTCAGTCTTGGTTCTTGATTGTGAGCAACGGAAACTATCTTGATACCTAATTGGATGAACACATGTTGTCATGTGGTCGCCAGGGGTGTGGGAAAGAAGGATCCGTTCCTTTATCTTTCATAGAGGGAAGCAGGGCACTATGTCCTACCGATTCTGTACCCAGTGGAGTGGGAGAATTTCCTGAAAATGGGGGGAGGAGACGCCTTCACAGCAAAGTTCACTAACCAGCAAACAATAGAAACTGCTGACAAATGCCCACTTTCCTTAGCAAACCAGAACACATATGAAAAGCATTGATTCTCTAGCATAGCAAATGGAGGAGCCATTCTTTCTTAATGGAGTATCACTTAATGAGTATGTAAATGGGGTATTAACATATAAGATAACTGCTTTTCAGATTTAATGTTAGCAGGGAGATTTTTTTTTCTCAAACAAAATTCTTTAGAGAGCTCTGATGCATTAAATAGAATTGGTCCGGTAAAGCAGGTGTACGGGTCAGAATTCTTCCCTTCCTGCTTCCCGTTGGCCGTGAGATGCCTCGTCAGAGCTCCTGGACCATTGTTTGAAAACTGCTCGTCAGGATGGCTATTTGGAATCGGGTCTTGGATTTCTGATGCCTTGAGCCTTTCAACTTTCCTTTCCTTACCCCCCACTTGTGCTGGATGAAGCTAAAAAATAAAAAAGCCAATGTCAAAAAACCCCAAAGCAAATAAAAAAGCAAAACTCAAACCTGTGCTCTCATCTATTCAAATGGCAGTGGGCCAAAAAAGAGAAAAGAAGAGACCCTAAATAAGAGCAACTTTCCATTGCGGTTCCAAGTAAGCTGACATCTTCCCTTTTGCATTTTAATTGCAGTTTGGATTTATGATCTGGGCTAGGATGATTGAGCCATCTTAACCGCACTTTGTAGATAGTAGCAGCAGCAGATCCAGGTGCTGGGCTTGACGTTGCCCAGTGATTATGTCATTTCTGCCGAACTCCACTGGGATGCGCTTCGAATGATCTGATTGTTCTTCTCTTTGCTAAGCTGACGTGTCATCCACCTCAGGCACGAATCACAACCAAGTTACTGACCCATTTAGGGATCACATCCTCTACAGTCGTGGAAAGTTAAAGGGCTGTTCTCAGTCTCTCCATCCCTCCTGACCCCACTTTTCTAGAGGAAGAGAAAGAGGAAAGGAGACAGGAGAAAGGAGTGAGGAGAGACAGAGGATGTGAAGGAGGACAGGGTGGGAGACCACGGGGGGATATCGGTCTTCTCTGGGGCCATAGCGCTCAAAGAGGGTGGCTACAAATATGCACTTAGGATTGTTCTTTCTGGCCCAGGATTTCCCGTTCAGCTGAGAGTGTAACTGCATTAAGTATTTGGCGGGTGTGCTGCAGGATTACCCAGGAAACCTCCCAGTACTGAGGTTCAGCTGCTTCTCAGGGCACAGGCTGCTTTCCAGTGCAGGAAATATGAGGTCTCTGCCCAGTGCCAGGGGCCTGGGTACTTCTTAGGACCTGTGGGTCTTCCAGTGTAACCGAAGACAGCAAACTGCCAGGTTTTAGCTTCCTCCTTCTCTACTCCTGAGAACCTGAGACCAGGACTTGAGTGCAGGTAGTTGAGTTGGCAGATGAACCCAGGAAACACAAAGGGAGGAAATCACAGTGTGAAACAGAAAAAAAGAGAAAATCCAGTAAGCGTGTATTAGTAAGTGGGTTTTACTGCTGTGGACAGTTAGGGCTCAGTCCCCATGGGGTCCTCAGGAAATTGTGTGCCCCATGAATTGGAGGCTGGGACATTGATCCACTGACTCCTGCCACCCATCAAGTAAAGTTGCTTCCAGTGATGTTGACCCCATGCTTCTGGTTATAATTGGATGGAGCAATGCAAGTTCCCTTTGTGTCAGAGAAACCCCTTTGGCTGAGAAGAGAGACCAGGAGCTAGAGGTGGGAAGCTGTGGGCAGGTCAGGAATTATCTACCTGCTGTTGAACTGAGGTATGAGCTGAGGCTTTAACAGTGGCTGCTATAGCCTTGACTATAGAAGAGGGCCTAGTACGATGCCCTAAATAATAGGGGGTCAAGAAATATTTATTAAATTAAACAATATACATATATTTTATAATAATCCAGACTAAAGCAGTTTAAAACTAGGTGATCAATCTGATTGGACAGAAGTTGTCGAAGAGAAGAAACACAGAGAAAAGTGTAGAGAGAGAGGAAAATAGGAACAGAAAGTGAATTTCTATAGGAAGAAAAAGATTTGTTCATTCAGAATATATTTATTGAGCACCTTTACGTTCCAGGTGCCTGCTCTAAGTTGCAGGGAACAGAGCAGTGCATAAAAATCACAAAATTCTACACCCTCATGAAGTTTATATTCTGAGAGGGGGATAGATTGTTAGTAACTAGATAAATAAGTTAGATTTATAGTGTGCCTGATGATTCTGAGTGCTGAAGATGGCAGAAGAGGGAACTAGGAGGTGTGGGGCTGGGGAAGTTTCCAATTTTAAATAGGCCAGGCAAGGGAGACCTCATGGACAAGGTGACTGAGGGGGCGAGGGAGCCCTGAAGGTATTTAGGGGGAAGCATTTCAGGCAGAGGAACAGCAGGTGCAAGGCCCTGAGTAAAGGAACATGTCCGTGTGGGGAAGAAAGATAATTTCCCCTCTCCCCTTCTGAGTTCTTGGCTGAGACTCCTCTAATAAAACATAGCATAGACTGACAAGAGAACAACAAACAGAACCCAGGAAAAATGAGTAACCCAAAGAGGTGACTCTAGAATTCAGGCTTAAATACCATCTTAAGAGGGAAAGGGGAGAGGGGATATAGGCCTCTTAGGGGACAGTAAATGATTTTCAGGAAATATGAAAGGGCACTTGAAAGAATAGATGGGAGGTATATAGTTGTAACAAAGCTTGTCTGGGTGTGGTGATGTAGACAGAGAGTATATTATTATTTCCATTTTATAGCAGGGGAAATTGAGGCCAAGAGAGTTTGAGCAATGCGCAGTAAAGACCACCCAGCCAGTCCAAGGTCACAAAGCCCGTACTAGGACCAGGGCTACCTGCTCCTCAGGGCAACATCCCTCCTACCAGTCCTGATTCAGAAGCCCAGATAACACATGATGCTGTGGAAAGCCACTTCTCAAGCTATTAGAACAAGGAACAAACGTTTTTGTTGTCACAACTTGAGTCCTTATAAGTTTCCCCATCGAGGAAATAACCATGTGACTCTAGCAAGTTATCTTTTATGGGGCTTTTAAAGGCGCCTTTGTCAAAGGCAGCAATGTACCCACCACATAATATGAAGAGGGATTGACAGAGAGGAAATACTTTATCACAGGTTGGAGAAAAAACGGGGGGTAAGAAATGCTCTCAGACTGCTCTTCCCCAGTGGGCGTGGATCCTGGAAGTACAGGGCAGGGGGTGTCTCGCGGAAGGCTGCCTTTGTAGTGCAGTTATAGACTAGATTTGTTCTAAGCTGTGCACAAAATCACACCCACTGACTTGTGGGACCTGGGCCAAGACCATAAGTGGAGCCCCATTTCCCGTGTGTCTGTTTCAAAGCTATAAATCAAGATAGGCCCGGGGCCTGAACCACGGTCTGCCCTGGTGCCCTGGGCCGGGTAGTGGCTCCTCTCAGATGTCCCTGGAGACCGGCAGGGGAAGGGGGCCTCGCCCTCCAGGCCCAGCCCGACTGCCTGTGTGGCCACCAGATCCACTGGGTCAGGGTGGTTGGGATCCTGGGTGGGACTGGACGCTTCTGACCTAGGAAGGACTGTCTTGGTCCAGTGCCTCTCATGGAGTGATCCCCTTCTGCACATATCAGTTTTCTGATGAAGGACTTCCAGGCAGTTCTAAGCAGCTTTCAGGCAACACACCTGCAGAGCAAACAGGAGGGAGGAAGCTTAGCTATGGGGGAAACAGGCCTGCCCAGACACCCACTTCAGGGCGACTTGGAGCGACCAGTGCCCCTGTGGCTCGCGGGGCAGAGGCGCCTTTCCTGTGCTCCCCTGCGCTTCCCCACATCTACCACACGCTCCCCAGCGCACGGCCCAGCCGACCTAGTTCATCTTGTCCCACGTCCCTCTCCCATAGGCTCTTTTACTCAGTAAATTATTGAACCTCCAAAAAATTTCGTTAGAAGAACAACAAAACAGAGCAAAACACAGCAAAGCAAACAATACGCATGTTGTTGTTTCTGTGGTGAGGCACCCTCTAAGCAGAGGGCCTGGCGAGGACCTCTTCAGGTCCAAGGGCTGAAAAACTGTTTCATTACTTTACAATCATACCAAAGGGCACTATTGCATCGGTGACTTGCCATTTTATAGTACATTCTGTTCAAAGTTAGTGTTAAAAATAACGTGGCTCTATTTTTGTTAAAATGATGCCATATCTTCACCTGAGGGAATCCACACCTATTCCATTAAGCTACATTCTGGGCAAGGGTCAGTGCACCTCTGATTGCTACCTGTCGGGGGCCCAGCTAACTGTCGGCAAAGTAGCAAAGTGGAGAGGAGCAGCAACCCCTTAGGTGAGAGGCCTGTAGCCCGAGTGCAGTTCTGGTAGATGTCGGTGCACGGAGGCTCCTTCACAGAGTGGCCCTGGACACCCTTCACCACAGCTGCTTCAGGATAATTTAAAGCCCAGCTGTTCTTAGAGACAGGGCTGATCTTAGAGACCACAGAGTCCACCATTGTAAGTTTTACTGCTGAAGGTCACCCAGCTAGTTAGTAGCACTTTTAAGTCTATCATCAGATGGTCTGATGCAGAGTGTCTTAGCCCAGGCTGCTTTAACGAAATACCATAGACTGGATGGGTTAGACAGCAGACATTCATGTCACATGGTTCTGGAGGCTGCAAGTCTGAGAGCAGGGTGGCAGGTGAGTTCTGGTGAGATCCGACACATGGCAGAGAGAGAGAGAGAAAACCCTCTGGTCTTCTGCTCTTTTCCTCTTTAATAAGAACAGTAATCCCAACATGCAATGCCACCCTCCAGATCTCATCTAAACCCAATTACCTCCCAAAGGCCCTGCCTGCAAATGCTATCACATTGGGGGTTAGGGCATCAACCTATGAATTCTGGGGGGAAACATTCAGTCTGTAACGTCAAGACAGTCTTCATTCTAGTCCACTTCATGGCTGAATACACCCTCACCCAATGTCCTTTGAATATTAACTTCTAACCATAGACTATAATTTTGAAATCTCCACAATAATTTTTTGAATTATAAATGTAATACATACTTATAATAGACAATAGGAAAAAGTTAAAATAACACTTACCCACAATTTACTCACCAACTGCAGACCAACAGTTGGGTTTATTTTCTTCCAAATGCATATGTGAGTATAAATATATACATATACACATCCATAAGAAATATTTTGTTTATTTTCCAATGACTTTATTTTTGTTTTGTTTTTGTTTTTGGCTTGAACTAAGGGCAGTTTTAATGGGGTAGTTCATTTGTAAGTCTTTCTCTTTTTTTAAAAAATTAATTTTTGTTGGAGCATAGTTGATTTACAATGTTGTGTTGGTTTCTGCTGTACAGCAAACTGAATAGGTTATACATGTACATCTATCCACTGGTTTTTAGATTCTTTTCCCATTTAGGTCATTACAGGGTATAGAGTAGATTTCTCCATAAATAACATTTTAAAAACAAACTTTGATTCACATTATAGAGTGTTTTTAATTCTACTCCTTCACTTGCATTAAATAGTGAACTTTCCCCTTCTCTTAAAAATTACTTTTTACTTTCTCACTTTTTAATATTTTTGGCTATCTGGATCATGAATTATCTGCAATTATAACTTGTATTGTTTGGAAGCTCTATCTCCATTTTTTCTCCTCTCAGTTTTTAACTTCTGATTTTTCAAATGCATTTCAAAAACTGTATTTTTCTAATTATCAAGAAAGAAATACTGTCTTTTCAGTTTTGCCCACGTTGGATGAGGAATTTAGCACAGATTCTCTTTCACTACCCCTTTCTTCATGACAGAGCCTCAGTTTTGAGGCATGTTCAATGCTGTGATTATTGTTATTTTTTTTTAAAGAATGGATATATGAGCATAGGAAATTATTATACATGTAAGCCATGCATTTTGTCACAAAAGATTTAATTTGGCAATTTTTGTATATTATACTAATTGTTTCCACAAGGTAAAAATGCAGAGGATTGGCTTGGATCCTGTATCCCAGCATCTTCAATCAGCCCCCAATGTTCTCCTAGGTTCTCAAGGGAACTCTCCCTATTATTACTCTAAAGCTTTATATTCCAATACCCATGAAGAATCTTGGCTCTAGGCTAAACCACATGGATCTCTATTTTGTCCTCTTTTCCTATATCCACGTCTGGCACAGTCCTCCTTGGTTCCGAGTCCAGGCCAACACCATAGAAAGATGAATCCTTTAGGAAGTGCATCAAAAGAGGAATATTTCTCCTTAACACCTAGGGCTCTTAATTTCTGCCAACCACCTCAAGCCTCTTTCTTTTCTTCTGGGTCCTATGCTTGTTTCTACTTAAGCAAGGTACATGAATTTAGAACAGAGATTCACAAACCATGTGCTGTATTACATTGTTGCACTGTGAGCCTTTGATTTATTTTTGCTGTAACTGTGCACATGTCTTGCAAGGATGCTGTCCAATGGGTGAATCACTGAGCTAAGCAGGTCATATAATGGACTATAGAGTACGGCTCTTTGCTGGAAATTAGGGGCATGAATGGTCACACCTTGTCAAGTTGGTACCAAAGAAGAGTTAGGGATTCAGTGGAGCATGTGAAGACTTTGCCTTCTGACAGTGTGGTCATTGTTGTACAAAGGGTTATTTTAAAAAGTGGCACAGTATTGAAGTGTGACCGTGTGAACAGCACAATAGCTAAATGCTTTCAAAGAGCGTGAGACATTACCCTCTAGGAGTGTTTGTGTTATAATTATTCCTGGCTTGTTTAGTGTTGGTGTTTTTTGAGTGCCCCAAATCATAGCATTCAAAAAATGTGCCACAAAAACAACAAAGTTGAGAACTGCTGATCTGGAACCTTTCTGTTGTGGCTAGTCAGAGACCGTAGCCAAGACTTCTTACTGTCTGGAGAAAGGGATACACAGAGGAAACGGCCAACCAAAAGGGAAAGAAACAATGAATATTTTATGGTTTCAGCTTTGCTAGTGTACCAGTCAATCCATGCCAGTTGTTCTGGTTCTGCTACCTTTAAACTCTACAGGGAGAACTCTCCCATCAATAGGTTAATTGTGACGCTCAAATTTCCATATTTTGGAAAAACATTCATTCATCCACATGTAAATTGCCTTCTCTCTTAGAGTTCATGATGGAAAATGACAAATAAGGACTTTTCTGTGGAGCTTTTCCTTTTACTGACCTCCTCATATACACACCACTTCCCAGTTTCCCTCCATGAATCCCTGTGTTCTCAGATCCCCAGTCTTCAATGAGTGGTATGCTCTTTCTAAGGACACAGATTTAACTCCTTTGTGAATGCCCCACAGTCATTGTGACCTTGCATTTCCCAACTCCAGACTTTCTTCTTATTTTTGTATGTTTCCAGACCACCACACTTGCAAGGTCTTCTTATCACTGGTTTTGCTCTTTATGTGTCTTAAGTGCATGCCCCCAAGGGCCCAGTAAGAGGAGATACATCTTCTGCCATACGCTCCAAAACCTTGCCTTTCCTAAAGTTCCAGGCCCCGCATAGAGCCGCTACTCCGATGCTCTGATGGAGCAGAACTTTTCGCTTCTTATTTACAGAAGGGTCTGGCTCTTGTTTTCTTTGAGTGACATGCCCTTCTCTTAGTTCCTTCCGAGGAACCGGTGGTGGAGGAGGAGAGGACCTAGAATATTGGCCACAAACCAATGCCGGACATTATCAGGTAAAAAACCTGCCCAGCAAAATTCTGCACCCTGACAGGCAAGCCTAACTAGTTCCACAAGACCAGTCCCTGCCAACCCCATGAAGAGGTTGCCCACAGGCCCTGCAACTGGTCTCCTTGGGTTCTAGTGGTATAGGATAGGCGAGCCACACATTATACTTCTCAATTATTTCGTTGGTCAGAGAGCCAATGAAAATTCCTTTTCAACTGGGTAGTTTTAGAATCTCAACTGAGACTTCCTTGGCCCTAGTGATGAGTCTTCATGGTAATTTGGCTTGCCTGTAGTAAAAGTAATTAAGACATTCGCCCAAGATGAATGGTCTCTTTATCTTCAACTATTTACATTACGTAAAAAACGCTTACCTAGATAACTATTTCTTTGCTGGTCTCTTTGCTCACCTAGAAGCCTGCACATAATTCTTTCTGAGAGTATGGAAAATTATTGTATGAGAGTCTTAGTTTCCAATGCTTTTGTGATTTAGTGCTTTTTTCTTTCTTTTCTTTTTCTTTTTTTTTTTTAAACTTCTTAAACAACTTGTGAGTAGGAAAGGAACGTCAGGAACTGTGAGCCACCTGCCCTCTTAATTTGACATCTGGTCTCACTGCTTTCAAGCTCCTGTACTTCACAGCACTCTTACAAGTTGTTAAATGGGTTTCTGACTGAAAGGCATTAAAACAACCAAGAGATCCTTAATACATGTGACTTGGTTGAAAAATAAAATAAAACAGCCCTTTTCAACATCAGGTTATATTTTCCATAGCCGGGGAATTTGGGAAATAACTGTATAACTCATTTTTCAAGATAGTTTGATAACTCCTCCATATCAGGGCAAGTAACGTGAATGAACAAATAATAACCAGCTGCATTTTAAGCCCTGCTTTCTCTAAAGATATGTCAAAAGATGACTCTCTTCTTCACTCCTGGAACTAAAATCATTTCTACAGTAAAGGGAAGATGAAGTCTATTCAGGTCATTAGTACAAGTAATTTCTCATCAATGTGCGGCAGTTTACTTTCAATTACCGATTGGTGAAGGGAGATAGGGTTAATGAACTAGCAGTAATATAGACACCTGTTATAAACAAAAGTTGTAACCTCTTTTCACAACTATCTTAAAAGCTGTCTGTTGCTTTAAAATGAATCTTTCTTCCGTTTTCCCTTCTTCTTTTGCATCTGCTAAGAAGCAGTGAAATAGACCAAATGGAAACAGCAGAAATGAGAACCAGGGGAATAAGGAGATAAATCTGTTTCTTTTGCATTCTTTAGAATGCAGAGCAGCTCTTGGCAGAGTACGTGCTCAATGCATGTTTGTCAAATTAGGTATATAATCTGAATATTCAGAATAGAAATTTAGATATTTTTGACTTGCTTGAAGACAGGAGCAGTACTGGTGATATGTTGCTTATAACTGGAGGCTGGCACAAGACAACCTCATAACAGGGCTAGGGGAGGGAAATTATTTGGAAGGGCTAGCTTGAATGGGTAGTGGGTTAGGAGAATGCAATAGTAACCAAACAAGTCAGCCAAGCCAGGGGCCATCCTGGCTGGAGCCGGAGCAAGTGTAAAGCAGGTAAACTAAGCTGGACACAAACTTTGTCCACCTTTCAGATTCCCCTGCCCACACCATCCTCCTTTCTCTTTCTGGGTTGCTGTCACACCTGTGCTGAGTAGCCTGTCTACTTCTGGATGTAGGTGAAAGGACCCATTCTGGAGTGTAGGACCTGGTTTTTAAGTGGCCCTAGGGAATTGGATAACACCTGGAGTGTGTGTGAGGAGGTGGTCAGTGACCTGCATGTAAACCTTGACCAAAGAGAAATGGGAGATGAGAGTCCTCCCTGCCATCTTTCCTCCGAGGACTGTCCTAAGATGAGATTTCTCTTTGCATATTTCCTTGAGAAGTCCTCTCTGCTGGGCAAACATGACTGCTGCCTGGCCAGTGTGCTACTTTTTCTCCTGTCCCTCTCACTGTTCTTTTTTTTTTTTTTTCCCCTCAACTAAAGGGTTGGACTTTAAATTCTTTCATCAGGTTCTGCTTTCTAAAGGATTAGAATTAAGATATTGACTACCCCCCAAACTTCCTCATCTGGAGCTCCTTACCTCAACTCTTTCCTTTTAATATTTTGTGGCTCTAATCCAATGACATAAAGAGAGGAGTGTTTCCTCAAAGATCATGCCCTCAGTCCCTTACATTGTTCTTCTTTTGCTTCTCTTACTTTGTGTCTCTAAATAACTAATATTTATTATAGTGTGAAAGAATTTGCCTAGGAAAATGTGTCTGTGTGTGTGTAGGGGGAGTGTACAAATTATATACTGAACATCATAATTTCCTGTTACATCCAAGAGCTGTTGGACAATGTCAAGTATTCTAACAGAATACTTAGAATAATTAGAATCCAGAAAGGAGAAAAGAGAATCCAGAAAAAACATTTGAAGACATAATGGCTAAGGATTTTCCAAAATGAATGACAGAGACCAAACCAAGATCCAAGAGTCTCAGAGAACACACATACACCCCTCACCCCCCAAATACCACCCCTTTCCCCAAATATACACATCTAGGCATATCATAATGAAACTGCTGAAAACAAAAGACAAAGTCTTAAAGATAACCAGAGAAAAAGGAACACTGCATACAGAGGAACGAAGAATTACAGTAAACTTTTTGTCAGAAACTGTGCAAGCCAGATGATGATGAAGGAACATTTTTAAAGTGTTGAAAGAAAAATATCTGTTAGCCAATAATTCTGTACCCAGTGAGATGCCTTTTAAAAAATGAAGAAAAAATGAAGACTTTCTCAGACAAGCCAGAAACAGAGGGAATTTATTTCCAGCAGACTATATAAGAAATATTGAAATATATTCTTCATGCAGAAAGAATATGAAAGCAGACTGCAACTTGCAAAGAAATGAAGAACACTGAAAATAGAAGTAATGAAGGCAAAATTAACTTTATTATTTAAAAAATTTTTAATTGCTCTAAAGCAATGGTTTTCAACTGGGGGAAATCCCTTTCCCCTTCCATACCTCTGCCCAGGGACATTGGCAATGTCTGGAGACATTTTTGGTTGTCACACTGGGGTAGTGCTACTGATGTCTACTGGTTAGATGTCAAGGATGCTGTTAAACATCCTGCAGTCACAGGATAGCCTCATACAACAAAGAATTATCCAGTCCCAATTATTAACATTGCTGAGGTTGAGAAATCCTGTTCTGAAGCATAACTGTTTAAAGCAAAAATAGTAACAATGTATTATGTGTTGATAGCATATATAAAAGCAGAGGGTACAACAGCAATAGCACAAATAATGGGAGAGAGGGGTTGGGACTATCGTATTGTAATGTCTTTACCTGACACAGAAATTAATACTATTTGAAGGTAGATTTTTGTTAATTAAAGTGTATGTTTTAGAACCTAGGACAACCACTCAAAAATAGTGGAGATAACATGGAATAATAAAATATACTCTATTAATAAAGGAGAAGGCTGAAAAGGGGAGAAAAAAACTAAAGAACAGATAGGACAAATATAAAACAACTAGCAAGATGGTAGATTTTAATCCAACAATTTCAATAATCACATAAAACTCATTTTACCAGTCATTCATTACCTTAATACCAAAACCAAAGACATTACAAGAAGGGAAAAACTTCATGCCAGTATCCCTCATGCACAAAGATATAATTATCCTCAACATAATACTAGCAAATTGAATCTAGGAACATTAAAAAAAATAATACTGTACAATCAATGGAGGTTTATTGCAGGCATGGAATGTTGGTTCAATATTTAAAAAATTAAATAAAAAATTTTTTTACACTACGTAACTCATCATATTAATGGTTTTTTAAAAATGAAGTTCTATTTTTTAGAAGTTTATTTTATTTTTGGCTGCGTTGGGTCTTCGTTGTTGCATGCGGGCTTTCTCTAGGTGTGGCGAGCGGGAGCTACTCTTCGTTGCTGTGCACGGGCTTCTCATTGCAGTGGCTTCTCTTGTTGCAGAGCACAGTCTCTAGGCAGGTGGGCTTCAGTAGTTGTGGCACACAGGCTCAGTAGTTGTGGCTCGCGGGCTCTAGAGCACAGGCTCAGTAGCTGTGGTGCACGGGCTCAGTTGCTTGGCAGCATGTGGGATCTTCCCAGACCAGGGCTTGAATCCGTTTTCCCCTGCATTGGCAGGCGGATTCTTAACCACTGCACCACCAGAGAAGTCCCCATATTAATGATTTAAAGAATAAAACCGCATGATCAATAGATGCAAAAAAAATTGGCAAAATTCATCATCCATTTATGGTAAAAAGTTTCAGCAAACTAGTAATAGAAGTAACGTCCTCAATCTGATAAAAGGGCATATAGAAAAACCCTATAACTAACATTATTCTTAATGATGAAAGACTGAATTCTTACCCTGTAAAATCAAGAAGAAAGAAAAAATGTCACTCTCACCACTTCTGTAATTTATAGTATTAGATGTCTTAGCCAGTACAATAGGGTAATAAAAAGAAATAAAAGGTATACAGATGGAAGGAAGAAATAAAACTTTCCCTGTGTGCAGATAACATGATTGTCTACTTATAAAATCTCAAGAAATTTACAAAAAGGCTCCTAGAACTAAGTTTATCAGAATTGCAGGATACATGGTCAGCAAGCAAAAATCAATTGTATTTCTATACACTAGCAACAATCAATTAGGAACCATAATTTTAAAATGATATAATTTACCATAGCTCCCCAAAAAATGAAATACATAGGTATAAATCTAAGAAAAAACATGTACAAAATCTGTATGTTGAAGCTGATAAAACACTGATGAAAGAACTCAAAGAGCTAAATAAATAGTATTTGGATAAGAAATGTACTATGTCCATGGATTGGAAGACTCAATATAGTAAAGATGTCAGCTGCCCCATCTGATCTATAGATTTAATGCAATGACTGGTAAGTCAAAATCCCAGCAAGATTTTTTGTAGATATAGACAAGCTGATTTTAAAGTTATATACAAATGCAATGGAACTAGAATAGCTAAAACAATTTTGAAAAAGAAGAATGAAGTTACAGGAATCTCATGACCAGATTTGAAGACTTACTATAGAGCAATAGTAATCTAGGCTATGTGATATTTGTGAAGGAATAGACACATAGATCAGTGGAATAGAATAGAGACCCCAGGAATAGACCTACACAAATATGATTTGATTTTTGGCAAAAATGTGAAAGTAATTCAATGGAGAAAGGATGGTCTTTTCATCAAATGGTGTTGGAACACTTTTGTCATTTTCACGTACACAAAAGAAACTTGACCTTGACTTTATACCAAAATTAATTCAACTGGATCATAGATCTAAATGTAAAATGTAAAACTATAAAACTTTCACAAGAAAACATAGGACCACAGGGTCTTCTTATCCCAGTTCTTCTGCAGAGAGGGAAGTATTTTTTTTCAAATATCATTGTTGCTATGCTCAGGCTATCCTGAGAATGCAACTTCCTGCCTGGGGAATCCCTGCCTGGGATTTCCCCCCTTCTCCCACATTCTCCATCCCATACGGGCCCCTCTTCTTAGTCTTCTGGTTAGAAAGAGAGGGTCTCTCTTGGAGCTTTTTCTGTCTACACTTGCTGTGAAGTCCCTGGATTCGGGCTGCCCTGGAGTCTGAGCTGGGAGAATGGAAAAAGTCAGGAAATTCACTGCCACCTGGGTTGTTCTTCAGAATTTGATTTCCCTTCCCAATAGGCCTGGTATTATTTACTTGTCGAGTCCCAGGATGCTTGCTTTATGCATACTCTCCAAGGATTTTTATTGTAAGTTGTGAGAGAGATGGGATAGAATGTGCTTAATTTCATCTCAGTGAAACTGAAACCAGTAATTTTACCCCACTTTTTTTTTTTTGACCAAAAAAGTCCATTTTCTTTTGCTGGTGATTGGTTTGAAGTGGGAACAGTGCCAAGTTCTAGCCAACAAGACAGTAGGGAACATCTGCTTGAGGCTTCTGGGAGAGATATTTCTCCCTGATAAAGAGACAGATCCATGGAGAAATTCCACTCTTCCTGCCATTGAATGCTGTTGTATAGGACACGATGCTTGGAACTATGGCTGCCATCTTACACCCTAAAAGAAAAGCCAAAAAATTATACAGAAGTTAACTTGGAGCTTAGACATCATTGAGGGGCAAATTAGCCAAACTGCCTACCTTTAGACTTTTGCTTACATGGGATCATAAACTCCTGATGTGAAGCCATTTTCAGTGAGGTACTTTTAATTATGGCCCAAGGCATTCTAAATGATAAACTAGATTATTCCATTTTTATAATTTAGAGATTCAGCCATCCACAAGAATAACTGTGATGGAATTAATGAACATCTCTCAATAATCTTTATATTTTTAAAGTGTTTTTGAGTTGATAGTTTGCTGATTAAGAGATTTGACATATGGGAAAAGATTGATGTTGTGATATTTTAGAGCTAAAAAAAATGAATATACTGTCTCAAAAGAAATATGGATTGTAATAGGATTATTCTTGGTTCCTGTGTGGACTTGGAGACATTATAATTCTATTCTTCATGTTCCTTCATTCACTATTTAAAAATCTTAGTAGGGTATACATTATGTGCTAGAAACATGTTCTGGATACTTGGAGTATTAAGGTAAGGCAGAAGTAGTTGCCATGGCTTACAATCCAGTAGGGGATAGAGACGTATAAACAAATGTAGAGTGATATAGACTAACATGTGGATACCTATAAAATCATTTATAGGTATAAAATTTTATAAAATATAAAATTTTATATTTTATAAAATATAAAAGAAGGAAAGCTAATTTTGAGGTATAGTTTTTCTATTCTGTGACAATGTATTCATTTTTGTCATATAAGAGTATAAAACATTTCTTTTGTTTCTAGATTATTGGATAGTGTAATATACTTCATTTTCATCATGTGAGACTTTGAAAGGAATATTTTTTCTTGTATATTGTACAATATACAATATTTTGTATATTGGCCCCTATATTGTTTGCTTCTTTACAACAGGCTTGGACTGCTGGTACCAAACTCAAGTTCTTTTAAATGTAGCTCAAATAAGCATATTTTCAACCACTTACAGCTTGCCTACTTTGCATACCCTGCAAAACTGCACCCAACATCTGCTAGCCATCGATAAGACAGATCATCATAGCTATATAAGACCCCAAATTACTGCTGCCCTTTGGGACCCTCTGACCCAGAGATTCCCTACTAGCTGCTGAGACATCACTTCATCACATATGCCTGCCCCCATGTGGAGTCCCCTCTCTCTTGTGATTTCCCTTGATCCTCTTCCCCTTCTGAGAAGTGGCCCCACCCACTCCGCTGTCTTTGGAAGGTTTCCTGCTCAGCGAGACTTTCCCTCTTCTGCAATCCTGTCCAAGCACCACCCAATAAAGCTTGTTGTGCTGTGCAATACTGCCAGCTTGTGGTCCTGTCTTTGCCTTGATCAGCACCAAAATCCTCAAACCCATCACATTTCTGCTCTGTTATTTTTGTTGTAGTGTTCATTTATAAAAGTGTATTCTTTGGAATTCTTGTACATCTGCTAGGTGAATCCTCTCACACTTCCTTCAGTGTCTGTCCAAATCTTTCCTTCTCCATTGGCCCTTCCATGACCTTCCATCTGATATTGCAACCTTTCCTCCAACCTTATCTCCCTACATTTCCAGATCTCCCTTATCCTGCTTTATTTTTCTTGTTTCCCTACTATTTATCACCTTTTAACATACTTTACACTTTACTCATTTACGTTTATTGTATGTCACCCTCTATTAGGATATTATTTCTTCAGAACTTGAAGGTATTGTTTCATTTCACTTTTAGTGTTGCTGATGAAAAGTCAAGAATTCTCAGTCCTTTGTAGGTAGCCTGATTTTTCTCACTGGAAGCTTTTAGGTTCTTCTCTTTATCTGTGGAGTTCTGAACTGCACATTTTTTATAGATAGAAGTCTTGTTCTTTCTTTCTGTTTGGTACTTAGTAAGCATTTCATTCTGAAGACTTGGGTCTTTTTTTAGTTCTGGAAGTTCTTCTGTATGTATACACACACATAATAATATAGCACACACACACATATATATCATTCTGTGTGTGTGTAAATATAATATATAACCCCACACGTGTGCCTAAAATTCTGTGTGTGTATCATATATACAGTTGACCCTTAAACAATGCTGGGGCTGTTCATTGACCCTACATGCAGTTGAAAATCCAGGTATGACTTTACAGTTGGTCCTCGGTGTCTGAGGTTCCAAATCTGTAGATTCAGCCAATGACGAATGGTGTACTTTAGTGCAAATTTATTGGGAAAAATAAATAAGTGGGTCCTTGTATAAGGGGACCCACACAGTTCAAACCCGTGCCGTTCAAGGGTCAACTGTATTTATTTATTTCCTCCTTGCTATTAAAGATCTTACAGATCTATTTTCCATGCAATTTAAGGCTTATCTCATGTTTTCCACCTCTTCTTTGTTGTGTTTGTTTTTCTAAATGCTTTATAGGAGAATTCTTTAGTTCAATATGATTTTAATCTCTCTATTATGCTATTCAGCCTATCTATTGAATTTTAAACTGTGATATTTTTAATTTCAAGAATCCCTATTTGTTACATTTTCATAGAAGCCTTTTCTTATTTCTCTGAGAATATTAACTATCCTTATCTTATAACTTTCTTTTCCTTCGTGTTTTAGGCAATCTGTTGAGTTTGAATCTTCTTTCTTGGGTGTTGATTTTCCTCAGATGTTCAGTGATTCTTGTCTGGTGGCTGTTATTTTTATTTGAGACTCTCTTTTTTTGCCTGTTGGTGGTTCTGAGTACAGAAACCTGTACTCAGGTGGTTTAGCAGGAGATGGGGGCCAGATAAGTTGTGTGAGGCTATAACCTTCTCGGTGTCGTCACTTGGGGACTGTGGGTTATGGTGGGGATGGGGTAGTGCTCACTGACTGAGCCAACCCTGAGTCCCGGGGCCAAGCCTCCCACTTTAGAGAGTGGTGCTCACTGCTCTTACTTAGGGACTGAAGCCAGAGATGACAACTTCCTTTCAATTTTTTTCTTCTGTTGTTGTCTCTGTGGAAGCTTAGCATTATTTTGGTCTTTGCTTTTTATTTTCAGCCTCATCGTTTCTACTCAGCCTGTGTTTTTCAATCTTCTTTGCATATTGGAGTCTGCTGGGTAGTTTTAGAAACTTCTGAAGCCTTTGTCCTGCCCCCAGAGACTTGATTTATTTTGCTGGGGAAGTGGCCTGGGCATTGGGAGTTTTTAAAGTTCCTCAGCTGATTCTAATTTACAGCCACGATTGCTAACCACAGTGCTAGGAAATGGCCTCAGGCAGATCTTTCACGGAAGTGGAGAAAAAGTTCTTGGGGTTTTTCTTAGGGCAGAAAACATTTTCATCTGCTGCTCACTGAGAAGGAGAGAGGAAGGAGGCTGCCTATACAGCATTTTATGCCGTAGTTCTTTAAACATCTTATTGTTTGTCCCATAGCCTTTCCTTCTTTTGTATGTGTTGACTTCAATTTAACTTGAAGTATTTAGAATTGCTTTTATGTCCATAGTTGTTTTTATTTTTTCTTAGTTGTTTTGGACCAAAGTTTCTTTTTCCATCCTTTCTCCATCATTCTGCTATCATTGATGTTCCATTTTCCAAGATTACTCAGAATTTCTGGTCCACTGATTAACATTATGACTTGTCTTTCAGCCCTGCTGTAAATTTATTTTTAATTTATTTTTTCATGTTATTTCAGTGGATTTGAAGAGAAATGGATGGACACATCTGTGCTCCTTCTATCAAATTTATTCCATATTCCAGTTTCATTCTCCGTTTGTCTTTTCCCCCTAATAGATCTATAAAATGTGGAAAGAGATGTTTTACAGTCTCTCACAGCAATTCTATTTTTGTTTTATATAATTTGATGCTTTTATATGAAGCATAAATGTTCAGGGCTATTACAAATTTTATGTAGATTTTGCCTTTTATGAGTATAAAATGACTCTTTTCCATGGACACATTTTTGCCTTCTATTAAATTTTGTTTGAAATAAAAGGGACACACTTTATTTCTTTTTTTTGTTTGTTTGCGGTACGCGGGCCTCTCACTGTGGTGGCCTCTCCCGCTGCGGAGCACAGGCTCCGGACGCGCAGGCTCAGCGGCCATGGCTCACGGGCCCAGCCGCTCCGCGGACTCTCAACCACTGTGCCACCAGGGAAGCCCCACACTTTCTTTTTTATTTCACTTATCTGATAAAGCTTTGCTTATCCTTAAAAAACATTTCTTGGGCTTCGAGAGTCCGCCTGCCAATGCAGGGGACGCGGGTTCGTGCCCCGGTCCAGGAAGATCCCACGTGCCGCGGAGCGGCTGGGCCCGTGAGCCATGGCCGCTGAGCCTGCGCGTCCGGAGCCTGTGCTCCGCAGCGGGAGAGGCCACAACAGTGAGAGGCCCGCGTACCGCAAACAAAAAACAACAACAAAAAAAACCATTTCTTGTCAGCTGAATGTGTTTCTTTAAGCTTAAACAGCCTATGACTAGATTTTCAAAATCTTCTTTTCTGATGGGGAGTTGAAATAATTTAAATTTATTATCATAACTTGTATACTTGGCCTGGCCCCTGTCATCTTGTTTTATATTTTTGCTTTTTATGCTTTCTTGTTTTTCTCTGGATTTATGTCTTCTACTTTGTATAGTATGCTTTGCTTGCTTTTATCTTTTCCAGTGTTCTGAAAGATAAACATCCCTCTTAAAATTTTTGTCTTTTGGTCTTTAGAAAATATTTAATCTATTATTAATCATTTTTTTGTTTCAGTGAGAGTTCTTATATGTAGAAATAGAAATTGACTGTAGTTAAATGAGGCAGAAAAGGAATTTTTTTTTTGGAAGTATAAGGAAATGTTCCCAGCATTGATGGGAAGGAGGGAAGGTACACAGGGAGAAGCCATTGGCAGCCCTGTCACTGGGCAGGTCACAGCCCAGGAGTAGCTCTCCGAATGCCTCAGCTGCCGCTATGGGCTCTGTGTGCCCTGGACATGCCGCCAGACACTTCAGTCTCTGTACTCAGTCACCTGTACTGCTGCCACCCTGTATATGGGACTCCACAGCTGCCACTGCCAGATGATTTCTGAAAGGTATCTGCTTCGGGGCATCATTTGCTTCACATGAATGTCCCAAACGGGAGCATAAGGGGCTAAGCTTAAGTCTCAGCCTATCACAGAGCTGAAAGCTGTGTGAGAGGGCAAGTCTCCCGCCTTTCCTGTTTCTGCGGTGAGGCAAGGTCCTGATCACACCATTCACCATGTCCCAGATCTCTGCCCAGTACTCAGTCCTCCTCTAGTTTTGTCATAATCCCTTCTCAGTGTTTTATAAACGACTGAACGGAAAAGTTAATTACTACTCATAAACACTATACCATATAGGGATAAAGAGAGGGTAAAAAAGGAAGTCAGTTAAAAAATATTCATAGCAAGGAAGTGTGGTGAGAAGTTATGGTCCTTATTTCTTCAGTTGGTCAGACGACTGTAAGTCAGCATCATCCAGTAGAAATTTCTGTAACAGTGGAAATGTCCTGTACTTGCGCTGCTCAGGACAGAAGCTGCTAGCCACAGGGAGCACTTGAAATGGGGCTAGTGAAGGGAAGGAACTAATATTTTAATGGTATTTAATTCTAACTAATTTAAATTTAGATTTAAATAACCACATATGATTGATGCCTGCAGAGTTGTACACAGCTGTAAGTAAAATGATACTGTTCCCTTTGTCATTATCCATAGTTCAGTAAATTGGGCTCTTTCTCAGTCCAGTTCTTTGCCCACGTTCAGGATAACCCAGAAACCTGGCTAATCTCGTCTGTTTAGGGCTTCAGTAGTCATCCACTTAAAACTGAGCGTTGAACATGTCAGGGAAGGAAAGTTTCCCACCGTATTCTCCTCTGTCCTTATGGAGAAAGAGCATCCTTATTTGCTTTTCATAGTGTCAATTACCAGTGACTTTAACAGTTTATCTCTTCATCCAGTGGCATGAGAAGCACAAATAGCCTGATGGCAGTTCAGCGGAATGGTTACCTCCTTCCTTGCGAACAAAACTTCAACCCTAATGGATAACAGTTAGGAGATGAGAATGTGTGAAATTTTTGTAGGCATATTCTTAGGCTTAATTCTTAGAGGTATCATACCCTCTTCCACCCACTGGCTCCTGGACCCGTATTCTGGGTACAGAAGAAACAGAACATTCACAGTTGCCTTAAAGACTGCAGTCTAACTTGGGAAAGTATTGTCTCTCAGCTGGAGGGACTCAGGCTTCCATAGCTCATTACAATGTTCTGTTAAGTCCAGCTGCTTTCAGATAATAGGATACACGGTAGAACCAGTGGTTGTTTTACTGCTTTCTTCCTTCACTGTAAAGTGAGTTCCTTGGTCAGAACAACGTTGTTTGGGACACGATACCTGCATATAAGGTGTTCAGTAATGGCAGTACTTGTAGAAGTATGGTAAGGAGGAAAAACAAATCCAAATCCAAATAATAAGTGAGGTCAAATTGCTACCTTTACCAGGAAGGACAGTTTCCGATATAGTTAACCTTCTACTAGGCAGCTGGCTGGCCCATGTGTATAGTACTGTTTTGAGGGCTCAGACTTACTCTTTTAGCAGGAAAGTTGAGCAAATAGTCATGGTGGTAGATTGGTCAGCTTTTGTAGCGGGAAGTCCATGTTGATAAACTCACGTGTAGCTTCATATGTGCCACCATAAACTGGAGATGTGTTAGCTAGGGGGAGGGGGCTGGCTGTCTACTTGATCATTAAAAGCATCCTTGACAGCAGGCATTCATGTTGTTGGATACAAATATTCTTCCTTTCTGGGCCTTTTCTGAGAGCCCTCTAGAATAGCAGCTGAAATTAGAATTAAAACCTGCTTAAGTTTTGATAATCTATTTTAATTCTCTAAGTCTCAGCCATTTTCACTAGGGTATTCCTTCAGTCTGGCATAATATTACTACCATGCCTCTGACATTTAAGTGCCCAGGGTGGCCTTTGTCACCCTCAGATCTTTCAATTTTCTTTAAAATTAGGAAACCAAGTTCTACTGCATCATTTTCCGCTGGTCTCCCTGTCCTCTCACCTTCTTCTTAGAGGTGCTTGCATTCCCTTTGCTATGAATCTCTTGGGGTCTTTGTGAAGGGAGTGTCTCCTGGGAGTTCTCAGGAGATGTAATGACCCAGTGGGTGGGCAGGTCTCTTATTATAAAGACACTTGCAGCATTCCACTCTTCACTCTTCCTTGGATACCTCCTATATCACACCAAAGTTTTGGAATCTCAAATTCATTTGGTGAGAGCCACCTGTGAGTTTAGATTTTTAGTGAACAAACTAGGCAAATAATTACAGAACCACTTCAGGTGCTCAAGCTATTACAAAGAATACAGAGTGCCAGTTATAATATCTATATTAATAAATACTGCTTTACCCAATGTTTGCTTCACTCTTTGTCTAAATACGGCCTGAATCCATTTCCACATATATTCTCCATTAAAAAAAAATCAGTGTAAACAGGGAAAGTCCTACAGTGTATTGCCCGTGTGTGTGTGTGTGTGAGTGTGTGAGTGTGAGCGAGCGACTTCTTCCTGGGCTTGATTTTGACTTTGTAATCGAATCCCTGGAGTATATTTAGATATGATTCTGATTAAATGTTTGGGGAAACTGAGGCAAGGGAACTATGCCTTTTTTCAGATAATATGTGTAGAGGTATATCAAACCAGAGAGCTAGGGCTCTTTCGGCTGGCAAAGAAGTCTTACTGGAAGTTGAGGGTTCAGGTTCTAGAATTTCCATTTGATCCTTTTTTTGTAGTTTTAAATATACTGATGAAATTACCTATCTTTTCAACTCTTTTCTCCATTTTCCTCTATTTTCTTGAACATATTAATTGTAGTTATTTTAAAGTCCGTTCTATTTAACTGTAAAATTGGGATCACCTGTTGGTCTATTTCTATTGACCACTTTTACTCTTGTTATTCTTTGACATGTGAAGGCATATTGGAATGAATGCCCGACACTGTTTATTAAAGGAAATGTAGAGACTTCAGATTTCTGGGGAGGCTCACTTTCCCCTCTGTGGGCAGAGGTGGTCAGTTGCCTTAATTCAATAAGGAACTACAATGAATCATGCCTCTGTCAAGGTCAGATTACCTCCGGCTCAAGCCCTGACCTTCACATTTTCATCTAGAATTTTGTATTTTTTGTTTGGGGTGGCACTCTTTTTTGTGGGTCGAATCCTAATCTTTGTGTTGTGAGATTGACAACAGAGCTCTGTTTTGCTCTTCAGAGGCTTTCCAGGTATGTTTTTGTCTCCTGCCACATACTGCTTCAGTATTGGGGTGTATGTTTTGGGGAAAAAGAAACCCTTCCATGTGCTTGAAACTTTCCAAGTCTCCACCAAAATCTCTTTCAATTTCCTTCCCTGTAGCAGCCCCTCTCCAGGTATTGCTCTGGGCTTTGCCTAGATTCTCAGCTACTTGCCCATATTCAAATTCATCAGTACACTCAGACTAAAAGCAACTGCAGAAGGCAGCTCACCTCTCTGTTCCTTCCCTTCTGAAGTTTTAGTTCATTTAGTTCTTGTTGCCTCAGCAACTCTGTTCTCTTTTGAAAAGATAATTTTATATTCCATCTGGCTTTTCTAATTCTAGGTTGGAGCACTGGTCTTTGGACAACCATTACAACCTACTTGGAAGTCAAAGTCTTTGCATAGTACACATTTTAGAATATCTTTCTGTTTATTCATGCATGAGTTGCAATGTAGCTGATTTCAGAATTTAGGGGACATAATATTTGTCCTTGAAACTATAAATAAAATATAATTTCATTGCCTTCTTGGCATTTAGAGTTTGATGAGAGTCTGATTTTTATTCCTTTTGTGGGTAAACCCATGTTTTAAAAGTTTGTTTATTAAAGTGTATTACTTATCTGTCTTAATGGTAATGATATGTGTTTTTTCCAGGACATCTCTTTATGTGGCTCTTCTCAGTGATTTTGAATAGTTTGCGGTAAGCCCATTACACTAGGCTCCCTTGATAGATTTGAGAGATATTTTTCAAATCAGCTTTCGATTTTTGCTTCTTCTGTAGTTGTTGTGGTGTCTTCCTAAGAATTCTTGTAACTCGGAAGTTCAATCTCTATTCAATCTCTTTACTCTCGTCTACTGTCTTTTCCATCAATCTTTTTTTTTTTTGGTCACTTTGGATCTTTGTACTATATTCTGAAAAATTTATCAAATTATTTTATATCTGTTTGATTAGATTTTTCCATTAGTTTAATCTTATGCCTCATTGAATCAATTTGCATTCAACTCCTAATATTGTGATTTTTATCTCCCTTGAACTTTTCCTACTTTGTATCTCTCTTTTTTCTACTCATATTTGTCTTATTCTCATTTTTTCCTCCTTATCTTGGCTTTCTGCTGCTCTTGCATAGAAGTCATGCATTCTAATAAGTATGACAAAACTAAAACTTTTCTTCTCTTTTCTTTTTTAAAAAATTAAAAAAAAATTTTATTTATGTATTTATTTTTGGCTGCATTGGGTCTTGGTTGCTGCGCGCGGGCTTTTCTCTAGTTGTGGCGAGCAGGGGCTACTCTTCATAGTGGTGCACGGGCTTCTCATTGTGGTGGCTTCTCTTTGTCGCGGAGCACAGGCTCTAGGCGCATGGGCTCAGTAGTTGTGGCTCGCGGGCTCTAGAGCACAGCTGTGGCACACAGGCTTAGTTGCTCTGTGGCATGTCAGATCTTCCCAGACCAGGGCTCTAATCCGTGTCCTCTGCATTGGCAGGTGGATTCTTAACTACTGCACCACCAGGGAAGTCCTCTTTTCTTTTCTTTGGCAGTTATTTTCAGAGATTTGTTATCCATGAACATTTCTAGGGTGATCTTGACTTTCATTGCAGTATTTTAAAAATGAACTTTATTGAGGTATAATTTACATTTATTAAAATACATTCATGAAGACTTCACTTAGCTTTGTTAGTTGTAGGTGTCTATATATTTACCACCACAATCAAGAAATGGAATATTTCTACTTCCCTAAAAAGTTATCTGTACTCATTTTGTAGTCAATACCCCAACATCTATTTCATGCCACCAAGTGATATGATTTTGGCTCTTCAAGAATTTCATAGAGACAGAATAATCTGGTATGTACTTTTCTTCCTAGCGTCTTTTGCTCTGCCTAACATTTAAAACATTCATTTCTATTGTTCAGTAGTTTGTTCCTTTTTTGTCACTGAGTAGAATTCCATTATGTGAATGTAGTATAATAGTTTATCCATTCCTGTTATGGACTGAATGTTTGTGTTCCCCCAGATTCATATTTTGAAACCCTAACTCCCAATGCGATGGCATTTGGAAGTGAAGCCTTTGGGAGGTGATTAGGTTTAGATAAGGTCATGAGGGTGGGGCTTAGTGTGCTTATAAAAAGAGGACTAGACTAGAGCCCTTTCTCTCTCCACCATGTGAAGACACAGCAAGAAGGTGGCTGTCTATAAGCCAGGAAGAGAGCCCTCACCAAGAACCTGACCATGCTGTCACTCTGATCTTGGACTTCCCAGTCTCCAGAACTCTGAGAAATATATATCTATTGTTTAAGCTACCTAGTCTACAGTATCTTGTCAGGGCACCCTGAGCTAACTAAGACAGTTTTCCTGTCGACAGACTCTGGATTGTTCCATTTTGCAGCCATTATGAATAAAATTATTATGAACATTCATGCATCAGCCTCCTTTCATTCATGTTTACTTTAAAATCGTATATGTATTTATAATAACTGTTATAATAAAGTCCCTGTCTGCTGATGCAATCATGCCTGTGTTTTCTTTGTCCATTTCTATTGACTGATTTTTCTCTTGGATTTGGGTAACATTTTTGTGCTGTTTTTCATGTGGCATAATTTTCTTTTCTTTTTTTTTTTTCATAATTTTCATTTGGATGCTGGGCATTGCCAAAGATCTGTATATCCCTCATCCCTCTCATTCCCTGCCTTCCTTTAAAGATTTTGGAGTTTTTCAGTGTCAGGAGGTTAATTTACTTTCTAGATCATCTTCATACTTTTGATATTTGTTTTGAAGTTTCTTCAGAGTGGATTTAGAGTAACCTCTACTCTGGGACTATTTTAGCCTAACTCCTAAGGTGTGGACTTTCTGGAGTCTCTGTGAATGCTCCAGGTGTTCAACAATATCTTTCACTGTAGATTGTGAGAACTTAAATACCTCCTGTACTACATTAGGGAGTTGTTTAGCTTTCAGCTTCCCAGTGCTTGTTGTTTTCCTGGAAGCTGTCCTTTGCCCAGCTTCCTGGGGTCTTCCCCTTGTGCATCATAGCTTACTATGAAGTCAAGGACTCAAGGAAGCTCCTATGCAGGGTTCTGCAGCTCCTTCCCTGTGTAATTCCTTCCTCTTCACGATTTTACACCACAAATATCTGCTGCCCCAATCTCCTTGAACTCTGATCTCTATTTCCTCTGCTCAGAGAGACTGTAGGTATCTGCTTGGCTTTCCTTTCCCTGTTCCAGGGTCTAATTAATGTCTCAGTTGGAAAGCTGGAGCAATCATAGGGCTCACCTTGTTTCCTTTCCCTCAGAGATCACAGTCCTGCGCTGATTGTTTTCTAATGTCTGAAAATAGCTGTTACATATATTTTGTTTAGATTTCTAGATGTTTATGGCGGGAAGCCTAGTCTAATATCAGTAGTTCATCATTCCTGGAAGCAAAAGTCTTTAGTATTTTCAAGAGGTATTTTAAAATTAATTTTTCTAATTATTTTTAAATGAGAAGAATGGACCCATTTCTGGTATTTTCTTAGAGTCCAGGTGAGTGGTTTGCTGTGGTACTACTCTTTGTCCTTCTGGAAAATGGTTGAAACTTCTTTTCATGTGTATAGCTAGACAGAAAATTGATTTCACCATTCTTAGTGAAATTCTCAATGATTACTTGTTTTTCAGCCACTGTTGAACATGGGATATCAGAATCCACAGGGCTTAGATCTTTGGATATTATGCTGTATTTAATCAACATTTTATGAGGGGCATTTACTTGTTTCTAATTTTTTCATTCAAATAATGACTTGCCATGTATATTTTAATATATTATATAAAATATAAAAGTATATATTTACATACTATATTTATATATTTTAGAGACTCTCTCTAGTTATTTCTTTAGAAAAATTCCTAGGAGCAGAAAATCTGGAACCAGTGGCTAGTGTGTTTTAATATTAAGTTGAATATTACAAAGTTGCCCTCCAGAAAATATGTATCAATTTATACTTCCAGCAGGAGTGTATCTTCCTTGATATTTTAGTACAAAATTTGGGAAGCATTGCCATTTAAACTAGAAATTCCTTTCATTAATTTTTAGTACAGATTTTTTCTGTCTGTAGTCACTTCATTTCTTGGTTGTAGGTTTTTCTCCTTCATCACTTTAAATATGTCCTGCCACTCCCATCTGGCTTTCAGAGTTTCTGCTGAAAGATCAGCTGTTAACCTTATGGGGATTCCCTTGTGTGTTATTTGTTGTTTTCCCCTTGTTGCTTTTAATATTTTTTCTTTGTATTTAATTTTTGACAGTTTGATTAATATGTGCCTTGGCGTGTTTCTCCTTGGATTTATCCTGTATGGGGCTCTCTGTGCTTCCTGGACTTGATTAACTATTTCCTTTCCCATATTGGGGAAGTTTTCAACTATAATCTCTTCACATATTTTCTCAGTCCCTTTCTTTTTCTCTTCTTCTTCTGGGGCCCCTATAATTCGAATGTTGGTGCATTTTATGTCCCAGAGGTCTCTGAGACTGTCCTCAGTTCTTTTCATTCTTTTTTCTTTATTCTGCTCTGCAGTAGTTATTTCCACTATTTTATCTTCCAGGTCACTTATCCGTTCTTCTGCCTCTGTTATTCTGCTACTGATCCCTTCTGGAGAATTTTTCATTTCATTTATTGTATTGTTCATCGTTGCTTGTTTCCTCTTTAGTTCTAGGTCCTTGTTAAATGTTTCTTGCATTTTCTCTATTCTATTCCCAAGATTTTGGATCATTTTTACTATCATTATTCTGAATTCCTGTTCAGGTAGACTGCCTATTTCCTCTTCATTTGTTAGGTCTGGTGGGTTTTTACCTTGCTCCTTCATCTACTGTGTGTTTTTCTGTCTTCTCACTTTGCTTATCTTACTGTGTTTGGGGTCTCCTTTTTGCAGGCTATAGGTTCGTAGTTCCCGTTGTTTTTGGTGTCTGTCCCCAGTGGCTAAAGTTGGTTCAGTGGGTTGTGTAGGCTTCCTGGTGGAGGGGACTAGTGCCTGTGTTCTGGTGGATGAGGCTGGATCTTGTCCTTCTGGTGGGCACGTCCACGTCTGGTGGTGTGTTTTGGGGTGTCTGTGGACTTACTGTGATTTTAGGCAGCCTCTCTGCTAATGGGTGGGGTTGTGTTCCTGTTTTGCTAGTTGTTTGGCATAGGGTGTCCAGCACTGTACCTTGCTGGTCGTTGAGTGAAGCTGGGTGTTGGTGTTGAGATGGAGATCTCTGGGAGATTTTTGCCGTTTGATACTACGTGGAGCTGGGAGGTCTCTTGTGGACCAGTGTCCTGAAGTTGGCTCTCCCACCTCAGAGGCACAGCACTGATTCCTGGCTGCAGCATCAAGAGCCTTTCATCCACACGGCTCAGAATAAAAGGGAGAAAAAAAGAAAAAAAGAGGATAAAATAAAGATAAAATAAAGTTATTAAAATAAAAAATAATTATTAAGAAAAAAAATTTTTTAAAGTAAAAAACAAACAAAAAACGGATGGACAGAAACCTAGGACAAATGGTGAAAGCAAAGCTCTACAGACAAAATCTCACACAGAAGCATACACATACACACTCACAAAAAGAGGAAAAGGGGAAAAAATAATCTATCTTGCTCCCAAAGTTCACCTCCTCAATTTGGGATGATTCGTTTTCTATTCAGGTATTCCACTGATGCAGGGTACATCAAGTTGATTGTGGAGATTTAATCCACTGCTCCTGAGACTTCTGGGAGAAATTTCCCTTTCTCTTCTTTGTTCGCACAGCTCCCGGGTCTCCGCTTTGGATTTGGCCCCGCCCCTGCGTGTAGGTTGCCGGAGGGCATCTGTTCTTCGCTCAGACAGGACGGGGTTAAAGGAGCCGCTGATTTGGGGGCTCTGGCTCACTCAGGCCGGGGGGAGGGAGGGATGCGGATGTGGGGCGAGCCTGCGGCGGCAGAGGCCGGCGTGACGGTGCACCAGCCTGAGATGCGCAGTGCGTTCTCCTGGGGAAGTTGTCCCTGGACCGCGGGACCCTGGCGGTGGCAGGCTGCACAGGCTCCCCGGAAGGGAGGGGTGGATAGTGACCTGTGCTCACACACAGGCTTCCTGGTGGCGGCAGCAGCAGCCTTAGCGTCTCATGCCGGTCTCTGGGGTCCGCGCTGTTAGCCGCGGCTCGCGCCCGTCTCTGGAGCTCCTTTAAGCGGCGCTCTTAATCCCCTCTCCTCGCGCACCAGGAAACAAAGAGGGAAGAAAAAGTCTCTTGCCTCTTCGGCAGGTCCAGACTTTTCCCCGGACTCCCTCCCGGCTATCTGTGGCGCACTCACCCCCCGCAGGCTGTGTTCTCGCCGCCAAGCCCAGTCCTCTCCCTGCGCTCCGACCGAAGCCCGAGCCTCAGCTCGCAGCCCCGCCCGCCCCGGCAGGTGAGCAGAGCAGACAGGCCTCTCGGGCTGGTGAGTGCCGGTCCGCACCGATCCTCTGTGCGGGAATCTCTCTGCTTTGCCCCCCGCACCCCTGTGGCTGCGCTGTCCTCCCCGGCTCCGAAGCTTCCCCCTCCGCCACCCGCAGTCTCCGCCCGCAAAGGGGCTTCTAGTGTGGAAACCTTTCCTCCTTCACGGCTCCCTCCCACTGGTTCAGGTCCCGTCCCTATCCTTTTGTCTCTGTTTATTCTTTTTTCTTTTGCCCTACCCAGGTACGTGGGGAGTTTCTTGCCTTTTCGGAAGTCTGAGGTCTTCTGCCAGCGTTCAGTAGGTGTTCTGTAGGAGTTGTTCCACGTGTAGATGTATCTGTGGGGAGGAGGGTGATCTCTGCGTCTTACTCTTCCGCCATCTTCCTCAACTCCCACATCATTTCTTAAGGTGATCTGTCCTTACCTTTTTCCTCCCTTGGACAGTATCTATTAGAATTCTTATTTTTAACATATATTTTGAGTTTTAAAGGGTTGGTCTGTGAACTTGCCATGGGTTTAAGGTTTTTTCCCTGAGATCTTGAGAACTCACTAAAATTTTCGTTTGACAGGGCCTTTAGTGAGTGAGGTAATTACTTAGATATTGTGGGTAAAAATGCTATTAGAAAGTTACAAAAAGGGTTTGCGGCTGGAATCCCTTAATTTGACAATTTACTTTGATCTCATTAACTAGTTTTCTGTTTTCTTCTCATTTTTCTTAAGCCTAGATATCACAGTGACATTTAAACTCATGTTCATAAAGAAAAGCCACTTAATAAGTCCAGTATAGTTTATATTATTATTAAGGGCAATGATGTGGTTTAACTTAGGAGATTTTCACTGACGTTCATTCTGTTTTCACAAACACATTCTGTTTTCATACCTGGAGTGAAGTTGGCTCCATGAAACACAGTTTTAAAAACGAATAACTGTGATCACAGTATTGGTTCCTTACTTACACTAACAATTTCCCCTCCAGACTATTTATGGATTACTTAATATTTTCATCTTCATCTTTAGCTGTTAGTGAAGAACCAACATAAATGAAGGTAGCTGCAAAGTTGATATTGATTTTGCCTTTTTCCCTGTCTTTATAGTTTGTTTTCTGCACATTTCTCACATCTCTTCTCCCGATTTATCTGAGACACTTTTTCTTGCTCTAGGCCTCTCACTGTTTTGAAACATGAAAGGGAACATCAAAGACTTTCCTCAGGTGAGTTTTGGATCTAACTCTACATTGACAGTATTGAGGGGCTCAATGTGATACCCAGCTTGTGATTTCTGCTCAGCGATGCCCTTTATTTGTCGGTACTGATAACAACATCTCATCCCTGCTTGAATCTTAGATGATCGTTACTGAGTGACTTTAGAGTCATCTTTGGAGTCAGAAAATAACAGAAAGTATCTTTTCTTGGGGCATTTTATTCTATTTCTTGAAAACGTTCAGAACACACACAATTTTCTGGGTATAAGATGCCTAGGAATGTAGATCATACTGGGAAAATTGAAATAAATAGTAGAAAGATCCAATCACATTGTCCTTTGCGCTATAAAATTATATCTCAGGTTATTTTCTTAAGGTTAAGAAGTAAGCTCATCAAAATGTATTTCTCAGTGTCCCAAATTGATGGACTTCTAAAAATTCATATACTGTAGTCAGATATCTAGCTTCAGAAGGTGTTGTTTACATCACAGTCAATTCAACTATTACTTATATTGTATGTATTTAATGTTTTTAGAAAAAAAAGTTTTTTAATAATTTGTCTTGTAAACGATTCAAAACTAGCCAAGTCCTGATATCTTTACATGATAAGGTCTAAATTAAAAACAAACCAAAACAAGAGGTCTTTGTGTTTGAGCTCCCTGCAAGGGAGTATTCCCAGGTGATGCTGCCCATTTACTACCATTCCTTATAAAGACTAAAAGTTTTTTCTGCTTATAACTTGCTGTTTATATTTTCATACCTGCAGAATTAGGGAGGTAGCCCACAACACTCTCCTCACTTCTGACATACACTGTAAATTTGGGGGGTCCCCAGGACCACTCTCAGGTTGGATAATTTGCTAGAAGGATTCACAGAACTCACTGAAAGCTATTATATTCATGGTTACAGTTTATTACAGCAAAGGGAAACATACTAAAGTCACCCACAGGAAGAGACACATGGGGCAGAACACAGGAGACCTCAAAACACGGAGCTTGCAGTGGTTCTCTCCCAGCAGAGTCAGGGACTGCATTCACTCCACTGGGATGATGAGTAACAATATGCACATAGTGGAATTGTTAACTGTGTGTATATTGTTCCATGTTGCTCTGTAACATGGAGCCTTGGTGTCCAGGATTTTTATTGGTGCTTGGTTATGTAGACATGGTTGGCTAACCTCAGTCTCCAGCTCCTTTGGATGTTGAGCTGATGCCACATGACCCAAAGGCTCTACTGTAAATCTCAGTGCTGGAATATCTGGCCTGGTCCAAGGTCCTCAGGTAAACAAAGATGCTCTTACCAGACAGGACATTCCAAGGGCTTAGAGCTTGCGTTCCAGGAGCTGAGGGCAAAGGCAAGACCTCTCTTTGGGCATCGAAGTTAGCAGCTGCCTTTTGATGCCTGTGAACGGATAGTAGGGAATGTTTTCCATATATTTGGGGCAGGAGCAGTGATCTGTCATTTCGGGAAGGTCACAGGGGTGTGGATTTGTGTGTAGGTTAGGATGTTGGGACCTGCAGTTAGTTTTGCCAAGACCACTAACAGGAAGCATTTATCCTTTAGCCAGTATTACAGTGGTTAGCATCAACTGCACACGACATGCATTCTCTAAAAGACAAAAAAAAAAACAAAAACCCAACTTTCTGAAGGCATTTAAAAGGACAGTAATTCTATGGATGGAGAAGTATATTTGCTTAGGGATTAAGAAAAAAATCTATGTTGATTTTGTATTTCACTTAAGTTCATTTCCATTTGTTTAAGAAAACACACCTATTATTCAGTTTAGAATGAACTCTTTGAGTGAGCAGTGAAGGAGAAGATAGACAAGTGTCTATCGGAGAGCTTTTATGGATAGAATTCTACAATAGAGGCTTATTTGTTCCTAGCTGTCTCTTCCAGTTCTGTGAGGATTCTATATCATCTCTCTCAGAGTTTCCCCCTTATCTCTCCTGTTAGATGAGAAGATGTGCACCCTGCCATCTCCTGCAGTCTTCCCCATCTTGGTTATTCACAGCTCCATCCTTCCAGTCGCTCAGACCAAGAACATTATGGACATCTGTATTTTTGCTACATAACAAATTATCATAGACTTAGTGAATGAAAACAAGACCCATCTATTAGCTCACAATTCTGTAGGTCAGAAATCTGGGCATGGTATAACTGGGCTCTCTGCTTAGGGTCTCACAAGGCCAAGATCAAGGTGTCGGCCCGCTGCATTCTTATCCGGAGCTTGGGTTTTCTTCCAAGCTCATCCAGGTCGTTGGCAGAATTTAGTTGCTTGTGGTTGTACAACTGAAGTCACCATTTTATTGGTGGATGTCTGCCAGTGTTTACTCTTAGGTAATTTCAGTCCTAGCCATGTGATCCTCTCACAACATGGCAGCTTACTTCTCTGAGCCAGCTAGATGATTTTTTCCAGTTTGCTAAGACGGACTTTTATATAACATCACATAATCACTGGAGTGATTATCCCATTACCTTTCTCACTTAATGCAACCTAATCAAAGGAGTGATTATCCCATTGTATTCACAGCTCCTGCCCACACTCAAGAGGAGGGGATTACACAGGGTGCATACACCATGGGTTGGGAATCTGGAAGTCATCTTAGAATTCTGCTTACTACCACATCTTTGTATTGTATTATATTATTATTTAAAAAAATTTTTTTTAAATTTATTTATTTTTGGCTGTGTTGGGTCTTCATTTCTGTGCGAGGGCTTTCTGCAGTTGCGGAGAGCGGGGGCCACTCTTCATCGCGGCGCGCGGGCCTCTCACTGTCACGGTCTCTCCCATTGCAGAGCACAGGCTCCAGACGTGCAGGCGCAGTAGTTGTGGCTCACGGGCTTACTTGCTCCGCGGCATGTGGGATCATCCCAGACCAGGGCTTGAACCCGTGTCCCCTGCATTGGCAGGCAGATTCTCAACCACTGCACCACCAGGGAAGCCCCTGTATTATATTATTTAATAAAATAATCATATACTGCTTTTATAATCTGAAGGAAAACTTTGAGTGAATAAAATTTAGAAAGGAAAATAAAATAAATCAGAGACTTTAAATATTCAAATAAGTGAAAATAATAAGAAAATAAAAGAAAAATAAACCGTTCAGTACATCCAAAAAGTTAGGAAAGGAGAAAAAGATAAACAAATTAATTACATAGTTAAAAAATGTAAAATGGTAGAAATAAATCCAAATTTATCAATAATATCACAAATGTTCATTATTAAACTTGATATAAGTCAGAAGAACGTCTTAGGTTGGATTAAAAAATACAGTCCAGCTCCATGCGGTTGAAAGAGTGCCTTTGAAATATAGTGATACAGAAAGGTTTATCCACTAATTCATTCAACTATTGTTTGTACCAGACAGTTTCTAAAGACTTTCTGTGAGCAAATCAAAGTCCTCACCCTCATGAAGCTCACATTATAGTGTGTGTGTGGGGTGTTGATAATAAACAAATAAACCATGTAATATGTTGGAAAATGACAAGTGCTACTAAGTATGAGGCAGGATAAAGGGCTATAGAGTAGTTTGGAGGGTGAGAGGGTGCTGATCTTTTAGATGGGCTGCTCAGGGATGTTACCCTGAGAAAAGGAGATCTGAAGGGATTGAGAGGAAGAGCTACATGGGTGTCTGCAAGCAGAGTAAGTGCAATGACCCTGAGGTGGGGTTGTACTTGGTGAGTTTGAGTAGCAGCAAGCTGGCAGATGTGGCTGAAGCAGAGTGGGCAGAGGAGGAGATGTGCAGCGAGAGTGTCAGGGGACAGATCATGCTGGGTTTTTCAATTAAAAATAAATGGAGGGCTTCCCTGGTGGCGCAGTGGTTAAGAATCCGCCTGCCAGTGCAGGGGACATGGGTTTGAGCCCTGGTCCGGGAAGATCCCTCATGCCGAGGAGCAGCTAAGCCCGTGTGCCACAACTACTGCAGCCTGTGCTCTAGTGCCCACGAGCCACAACTACTGAAGTCCCCATGCCACAACTACTGAAGCCCGCATGCCTAGAGCCCGTGCTCCGCAACAAGAGAAGCCACTGCAGTGATAAGCCCGTGCACCGCAACGAAGAGTAGCCCCCGCTCGCCGCAACTAGAGAAAGCCCACGTGTAGCAACGAGGACCAAACACAGCCAAAAAATAAAATAAATAATAAAATAGATTAATTAAAAAAATAAATGGTTAGGGAAAGATATTTATTGAGCACCTATGTTGTACCACACTTGGTGCTTAGTTTTGGAAATACAAAGTGGACAAGGCAGGCATGGGTCTTGCTCCCTTGGATCTTTTGCTGAATCTTCTTCTATGAAAGATCACTCACAGTCACAAAACATAAACAGCAGCAACAACTTGCTCTCTTTGGAAATGAGGGGTTTGCCCGAGCTCACATAGGTTCATGAAAACAACTAATTTCATTATTTCCCTTCCCTCCATCTTCTTTAAAAGCTATGATATTCAGTTTGCTCTTTCAAGAGTTAAATGTAGAATATTACATGGCTGGGCAATTTTTGGTCTGTGTTTCGGTGATGAATCACTGACCGTTCAGTCAGACAACAACTTCTGGCTGGGGTTGCGTTAACCAGCGGCAGGTTTGCCAAATAGCACTTTGCGTGACAAACCACATTTTATCTGTAGGCATCCGAGCTTTCCAAATAATCTTTGCAAAGCATTTATTTATATCAAAGTTTCCAAATGTTTGCATCAGTTGTTGAAGTGAAAAGTTTCGGTTCCAGGGCAGTAGAATTGGTTGTTTTCCCTACCCATTCTGTACATATTTCACTCCATTAAGTCTAGGCTTGTGACATTTAGAAAAGGATTGACTTGTCACAATTCAACTGCAGATAGGACACTCCCTTGTGAGTGTTTTTGAAAATGTATGGCAATCCCTTCAATGCCTCATTTGACTGTGTAGAGATTGCCAAAACCCATAGCTCTTAGATTTTTGCTGAATGCAGTCAGGAGAACGCCTCCTTTTTATTACTGAACATTTAAAACTCATGAGAAAAAACAGAAAGCCCTGCGGGGGAGGTTCTATGCAGGTGTGGAGAGAGGGCCCCAGAGAGCTGTAAGATTAGCTCTCCCAATTTTGGGTCAAAACGAGTGACAACTAACAAGACAGAAAGCATATTTATGCTTGCTACCCTAATGTTTGGTCTATCTCGTTAGATATATTGACTCATGTTTGCAAACAGGCAGAGAAAATTCAAGCTGTGTGTGTTTATTTTCTTAGAGGTAGCTTTGTAGCAGGGGATTTTTCTCATTCTTCCTGTTAGTAACTGGTGGAGGGAAATGCTGCTTCTCCGATTCTGAAGTTGGTTTTTCGGTTTGTTTGTTTTCCTGTAAAGGGAGTTCAGTTAGGTTAACTCTGCTCCTTCATGCTGTTCTGCTGATACATGGAATAGCATCTGATTAGCAAATTAGATTAATCGTAGTTAGTAATTAGATTAATTCTGTATAGTCTTTTCAGCTTGTTTTCCTCTTGGGAGAGGGGCTGCCCCAGGAGGGCAGATGTTCCCCTCTGCTCTTCCTGTCCACGATGCTGGGGCTGCCCTTTTGTCCACCACTCCCTGGGACCCAGGCAGATGTGTGCCTGATGCTGGGATTCAGTGAACATGTCTTCCTGCCCAGCTGTATCCTTATAAATGTTGATGTTTTAGCCTCCATCTGTAGTCTTTTATTTTTATTTTTCAAATTGTTCAGATCCCTGTTTGGGATGAAGGATGCTATTTATTGGTGCCCCTCAGAGACTTCAACTGCAAATCAAAGAATGGTCCTGTGAATTAGAATACAGAAATCCAGTTATCCACCATCACTACAGGAGAGAGACCCAAGTTCAAGGCAATCGCCTAAAATGGCAAATTGCAATAATAGTTTATCCCTTAAAATAATCTCTGCATAAAGAGCCTGACAATATTAATTTAATCAATAGAAAAGCTGGTCAGCGTTAAACCTACAGAAAGAGGTCTGAGCAGAAGAAACCTGTGTGTCAATAATAGGAAACTGTGATCTCTTTCTGAGAAAGAAAGCTGCTAATACATGTCTTCATTTCAAATGAGTTGCTATCACATTGCCCCAGCAGTGAGCAGCTCTATGTAACAACTGCTCACTTAGCTTCACCTTCCAGAACAGCAGTTTCAACCATTAAGCCTTACTCTTAAGCGTTAGTCTGCATGCTGAGTTTTAGCCTGGGTCAGTGCTATAATGGGTAGATGCTGGGACCCATGTGGTGGAGTTCTTATGATATAGGTGTATGTGCATCAGAAACTGTTTTTTCACCAATGTGTAGATGGCATGATGTTACATGTAGAAAATCCTAGGAGAGTCATGAAAACTACAAGTGAGTTCAGCAAGGTCATAGGATAGAGAATCAATATAAAAAAAATCAATTGCATTTTTATACACTTGCAGTGAACAAACTGAAAATGAAATTAAGAAAACAATTCCAATTCACAATAGCACCAAAAATAATAACATACTTAGGGATAAATTTAACAAAAGAAGTGCACAATGTATACCCTGAAACTATAAATCATTGTTGAAATAAAGAGGATCTAAATAAATGGAAAAAAACATCTTATGTTCATGGATCAGAGGACTTAACTTTGGTAAGATGGTAATATTCTCCAGACTGATCTACAGATTCAGCACAATCCCAATCAGAGTCCTAGGTGACTATTTTGTAGTAATTGACAAGCTGATTCCAAAATTCATACAAATTGCAAGGGACTCAAAATAGCTAAAGCAATTCTGAAAAAGAACAAAGTAGGAGGATTCACACCTCCTGATTTCAAAACTTACTACAAAGAGACAGTAATCAAGACACTGTGGTACTGACCTAAGGATACAAATATAGATCACTGGAAGAGAGTTGGTATTGGCACAAGGATAGACTTATAGATCAATGAGTGGAACTGAGAGTTCAGACATAAACCCATACATCTATGGTCATCTGATTTAGGACAAAGGTGCCAAGATGACTTAATGGGGAGAGAATAGTCTTTTCAACAAATGGTGCTGGGGCAACTGGATAGCCACATGCAAAACAGTGAAGTTGAGCCCTTGCCTCACGTCATATACAGAAATGAATTCAAATTGGATCAAAGACCTAAATGTAAGTGCTGAAACTATAAGACTCTTAGAAGAAAACATAGGGGTTACCTTGGTTTTAGCAAAGGATTCTTAGATATGACCAAAAGCATGAGCAACAAAAGAAAAATTAGATGAATTGAACTGCATCAAAAACTTTTGTGCTTCAAAGGACACCATCAAGAAAGTAAAAAGACAACCCACAGAATGGGAGAAAATATTTGAGTGTCATATATCTGATAAGGGACTTATATCTAGAAATATAAAGAACTTTTATAACAATAACAAGAAGAAAAATAACCCAGTTTAAAAATGGGCAAAGAATCTGAATAGACATTTCTCCAAAGAAAATATGCAAATGGCGAATAAATACATGAAAAGATGCTCAACATCATCAGTCATCAGGGAAGTCCAAACTAATAACACAATGAGGAACCACTTCATATGTGTTGAGATGGCTAGAATCAAAAAGTCAGATAATAACAAGTGTTGACACGAATGTGGACAAATTGGAGCCCTTATACATCGCTAGTGGGAGTGTAAAATGGTGTAGCCTCTCTGTAAATAGTATATGGCACTTTCTCAAATGATTAAACATAGAATTACCATATGACCTACCAATTCCACTTATAGGTATATACATAAGAGAAATGAAAACATGTCTACACAAAACTTGTATGTGACTGTTCATCGCAGCATTCTTTCTAATAGCCAATTCCTCAGATAAACCATGGAGAAAACCCAAATGTCCATCAGTGGATGAATAGGTAAACAAAATGTGGTGTATCCATAAAATGGAATATTATTCAGCCATGAAAAGTCACTGAAGTATTGATAAATACTACAACAGGGATGAACTTGGAAGCATTATGTTAAGTGAAAAATCCAGTCACAAAATTCCACATATAATTTGATTCCAGTTATATAATGCATCCAGAAAAGGGAAATGCACAGAGGCAGAAGTAGGTTAGTGGTTGCTTCAGAAAGAGGGGGATGGAAGGATAGGAGAGCAATAGCTAAAGGTTGTGTAGTTTCGTTTTGAGGTGATGAAAATGTCCTAAAAATTGACTGTGGTGATAGTTGCATATACCTGTGAGTGTACTAGAAACTATTCAGTTTAACACTTTGAGTGAATTGTATAATATGTGAATTATGTCTTGATAACCTTTTTTTTTTAAAAAAAATGATTAAGACAACTTTGGCTCCAACCAGCAGTGTGAGAATGCTGTTGCTCCACATCTTTGCCATCATATCATAACATCAGACTTAAATTTTTGCCTTTCTGATGGGTATGAAATATTATTTCTTTTGTACATCTCTGATTATTATTAAGGTTGAGCATCTTTTCATGTTTATATGAGTTTTTCTCTTAGGTTAATTTCCTGTTTGTATCTTTTAATCATTTCTGTTTGTGGGTCTTTTATCTTTTTCTATTTGATTTATTGGAGTGTTTGGATAACACAACATAGGTACTAGGGGTACTCATACCTCCCTGGCTGTCCTTGGTTCTAGGCCTTTTTGTGAACAAAACTAGAGTTTATACTGATGCTCCAAATTTAAACTCAGGACTAGAGTTTTTTTTAACATAAACATGTTAAACTTACATTTCCAGCTCCTTTCCCTCATACACACAGTCGTTTCAGAATAACAATATCATATGTATAATAGTCCCCCCTTATCCGTGGTTTTGCTTTTTGTGGTTTCAACTACCTGAGGTCAACCATGGTCTGAAAATATTAAATGGAAAATTCTAGAAATAAACAATTTGTAAGTTTTAAATTGTGCACGCCGTTCAGAGCATGAGATTTCATGATGAAATCTCACGCTGTCCAGCTTCATCCTGCTCAGGACATGAATCATCTCTTTGTCCAAGGTAGCCGAGCCATTAGTCACTTGGTAGTCCTCTTGGTTATCAGACCGTCTGTCGCAGTATCATAGTGCTTGTTTTCAAGTGATCTGTATTTTACTTAATAATGGCCCCAAAGCACAACACTAGTGATGCTGGCAATTAAGATATGCCAAAGAGCAGCCGTACAACGCTATCTTTTCTTTTCTTTTTTTAAATAAATTTATTTGTTTTATTTATTTATTATTTTTGGCTGCGTTGGGTCTTCGTTGCTGTGCACGGGCTTTCTCTAATTGCGGCGAGCGGGGGCTGCCCTTCATTGCAGTGCACGGGCTTCTCACTGCGGTGGCTTCTTTTGTTGCGGAGCACGGGCTCCAGGCGTACAGGCTGCAGTAGTTGTGGCTTGCGGGCTCTAGAGCGCAGGCTCAGTAGTTGTGGCTCACAGGCTTAGTTGCTCCCTGGCATGTGGGATCCTCCTGGACCAGGGCTTGAACCTGGGTCCCCTGCATTGGCAGGCAGATTCTTAACCACTGTGCCACCAGGGAAGCCCATAAAATGCTTTCTTTAAGTGAAAAGGTTCTCGACATAATAAGGAAAGAGAAAAAAATCATATGCTGAGGTTGCTAAGATCCATGGTAAGAAAGAATCTTCTATCTGTGAAATTGTGAAGAAGGAAAACGAAATTTGTGCTAGTTTTGCTGTTGCACCTCAAACTGCAAAAGTTATAGCCACAGTGCATAAGTGCTTAGTTAAGATGGAAAAGGCATAAATTTGTACAATAAGATATTTCTTGAGAGGGAAAGACTACATTCACCTAACTTTTATTCCAGTATATTATTATTGTTCTATTTCATTACTAGTTATTGTTAATCTTATTGTGCCTAATCTATAAATTGAACTCTATCATAGGTATGTACGTGTAGTAAAAAATATAGTATATTTAGGGTTCAGTACTATCCATGGTTTTAGGCAACCACTGGGGATCTTGGAACGTCTCCCATGGATCAGGGGGGAATACTGTACGACCAGCGACATGAGAAGTGAAAATTATTTAAGAGCTTTTGTTCTGTACATAAAAAAAAATTATTTTCCTAATTCTAAAGGAAATGCATATTTAATATGGAAGAGTTGTAAAATAGAAAAATCACAAAGAACAGCCCCATACATTATCAACGTGAACATTTTGGAATGTTTGCCATTAAAAAAATGGTTTACATGGTAAATATTTTAATACGAGGAGCTCATATCCCAGTATTTTAAGTAATAATATGTTCCCAGCCCATACGAAAGCTCCAACCACTTCCTCAAATATGGCTAAAATATTCTTAAACTTATCTACAGAGAAATAGACCAGAATTTTAAAGTATTTAAAGCCTCAACTTATTTAATTAACACTTGATAAAATCACAAGTGGGTATGTTTGTATGTTTTATGAAACAAGGCTAAATAGTGTTAGATAGAAATTAAATATTTCTCCTACATTGCAAAGAACGTGTACTATAATGTAAACCAGGCAATTAAATACATTAGTGATACATAGGAACGCAAATAATATTTAGCAAAATGAAATTAACCAACAAGGCAACGTTTTACAAAATATTTAATTGCCAATTGAGTAGCTGCCTGAAGGAGGTTGAGTGGTGAACAGAGATGGAGGCCATAGTCACTGTTGCTGCTTGTGGGGGTGAAAGGTGGGTTGGTGATGGGTTAAGGGATGTGTGAGTGAACCAGAGATAAGGTGAGTAACATAGTAAGTATATGAGGTTTGTTCTGTTTTTATTTTTTTGGTCTGCACGGGGAATCTTAGCTCCCGACCAGGGATCGAACCTGCACCCCATGCATTGGAAGTGCAGAGTCTTAACCACTGGACCACCAGGGAAGTCCCTGTGAGGTTTGTTCTTATCTAAATTCAAGAAACTTTGTGTGCAGTCTACTCTTGTTGCCCTTTAGACACCAGAAATTGGTCTGTTTTCCACAGTTCATTGAAGAAGAATGCTGCAACCTCACTCTTAGATTTGTAGTATCTTTTTTCCAGAGAATTCTGTTCCTTTGATTGAGACACGTATTTATGATTTCTCTCTTGTTTAGTCTATGAAATTAGGGTCAGCCAGATGGTCAGCATGACTGATTTTATTTCTTATACAAGTAGCATTAATGGAAATGAATGCCTAGCCTTGCAGTTTATTCAGTACAGATGTTGGCTTGCCTATAAATCATATTTTATCCATAAACTCCAGTGTCTTCTATTTAGAACCACACAGTAAGAAACTAATAAATACAGTTAAACTCTTACTCCAAGGAGGTCTCAGTTTGTAGCTTGATTTTGTATTCTCTCTCTCTCTCTCTCCCTCTCTCAATGCTTATAGTAAAGTTATACAAAATAAACGGATACAGATCCAAGCTGTGAGGTTTAATTTTCTAATTCCTACTTAACTATTGGATTGGGGTCCTATTGAATTTTGAAGTGTTAGCGGGGAAAGAGTATTGATGTAGCTTGGAATGAAAAAGTGCGGCAAAAGTTTTCATAGGATGGATTTCTGTCCTTATTTTTACAGAAACATACCCCCAGGAAAAGGGGTCGGGGTCCTTTAGTCTAATCACCGTGTCCACATTGTGAGAAAAAAATAGGCTGTCATTTTTTATTTTTTTCCCACAATGATTAGTTTAAGCTCTCATGCTCTGGGCTTCTGAGATCCAATGTTTGTTTCCATGGGAACAGCAGTTGAGGCAGCCCCTGAGTTGTCAGGCGCTTCTAATAATCTGGGAGAGCTCCTGTCTGAGCGCAGGCCAAGTGCTTCCCCCAGCATCTTTGGTCATTTAGTCACAAGTGGCTTCTGAGCCTGTAGAGACACCTTGAGGTACAAGTAGTTGAAATATTTAAGTTATATTAAGATGAGTGTGTGTATATTTACCCATCTATATAATGTATATGTCATGTATGCAAATGTTAAATATGTATATGTTAAATATGTACATATTATAATTTATACGTTATAATGCATAATGTATAATTTTTACGGGAGTAAGAAGTGATTTGAAAAAATAAAGTGATTTCAGGAAGGCCATGTAGTGTAAAAGCTCTCCTGCCCTCAAGAAACTTTATTTCAGAAGTCAAGTCCTTTATATTCCATACTCAAAACAAAGATCTTAAAATACTCTAAAGGGAACGTGCCAACCACACGCACTTTGTTCATTCCTGACTTGAGCTCCTGCCCTGAATCCTTGCCTCTTTTTCTCGACTGTGAACTTTGAGGTGTAAACAAGAAAGAAATTTAGATATCCCTGTTTTTAAGTCCTTGTGTGTCTCAACATACAACTCATTATACAATAACAGGCTGCTATAAGTATTATGAGATTTCTGTGAAAAAGAGTTAGGGGCGAGACCTAATTTATATTGGGGTAGGATTCTTAGAAGTTACTTTCTGTACTCTACATACAAGTACTGAGTCTGAAATATGTGGGGTGGGACGGACGGGAGAGGATGTCCCCTGGGTTGGGACCTTTTCCCAGCTTCTCTCATCTCTTTCTGCCTCTGCTGTCACTTGTATTGAGCATCTTTATGGTAGTCGGTTAGTGCTCTTTCATCAGTTTTTGTCTTTAATTGCATAATAGATTCCTCTTTGAGGAAAAGGAGGTTAGCCGGGAGGGTTTGGGAGCAGTGATATAGGCACTTAGCAGTGAGATAACAACACGGGGACGTCTGTGTACATCAAAAGAACAATGCAGACAGCAAGCATACCTGAGGTCAGGGGTCTGAGGCGGCTGAGGAGGGCTTCATGGGGAGGGAAGGGCTTGGGCTGGGCTGAGAAATTTCTTCTGCACCCAGCCTCATGCTCTGAGGCAGCGGCTGCCAAGTCCAGAACTCTTCTCTCCCATGTGGCAGGGCAAGTGTGGTCTTGAGGGTGGCCTGGCTGCAGGTCACCGACTGAGAACTCGTCTGATGACCCCTGGCAGGTACATGGCGATGTAATACACTCAATCACATTGCACAGTGGTCAGTCATTGCACGTGCTGCAGGAAAGGATTAGCTCAGCCTGGGACATGGCCAGTATCTCTCCCCTTGTCCAGACTGATCAGTGATTTATGCTGGGTGAGTAGAAATTAATTTTGACCTCATTCACTTTATCGCTTCTGAAATCATGGCAGTGACTGTAGACTTTTAGTTTAAACATTTATATTGTCAGGTATTTTGTTCTGTTTTGTTTTCAAAAGCTGCATTTAATGAACAGTCACATTTCAAGTACTAACATATAGTCATTAGTGAATTATCAATTCTATGTCTCTAAAAGTCAGATTTCTGTTAAAATTAGCTATGTAAGGCACATGACTTATGAATCCGCGTATTCAATGTTACGACTTGGGAAACTGGCATTTCCCCTGTGCTGAGGATTCAAGTCGGCAAGAAGTCTTCCTTTCTGCCTTCTACACATTCATTTATTCAACATCACGTGCCCTAATATATGCTAGGATGCCTGAAGGACCTTGAGGAATCCTGGCATAAAGTATTTCATATGTATATACAATTATTTATATATAACATATTATATATCTGTATATTATATATAGTTATATATTATAATATATGGAACAATATATGGATATATATCACTAACTATTTATCTATATCTATCCATCTCAATGCACTAAAAGAGCAAGAAAGGTGATATTGAGGAAGGCATATTTTATGCCTCTAAGGTTGACATAAAAGAGTGAAGTAAGCCACAGTCTGGAACATGTAAAGCGAGGGCTTCAGTTGTGGAGCGACCCACTTGGTCCTGATGTATTGTCCATTTCATACATCACTGGCTTCACTGTGCTAATAATTTATAGAGGGTTTTTCATTGATATTCATCAGGGCTGTTAGCTTGTAATTTTCTTTTCTTGTCAGATTTTGTATCAGGTTAAGCTGTTTTCATGGAATGAGTTGGGAAGTGTTTTTGGAAAGAGTATGTAGGAATGGTGTTATTTCTTCCTTGCATGTATGACAGAATTTGTCAGTGAAGTCATCTGGTCCTAGGGTTTTCTTTGTGGGAATGTTTTTGATTATAACTTAGTTTTTTAAAATAGATATTGAACTAATAGATTTCCTATTACTTCTTGGGTAAGTTTTAGTAAATAGTGTTTTTCAGAGAGTTTGCCCATTTAATCTATGTTGTCAAATTTATTAGCAGGAGGTTGCTCCTAATATTCCCTTATTATGTTTTTAATGTCTCAGATTCGTACTAAAGTCTCTTCTATTCTTCCTAATATTGGTAATATGTGTTCTCTCTCTTTTTCCTAAATTGATCTTGCTAGGTAGTTACTTTCATTCATCTTTACAAAGACGCAACTTTTGGCTTTGTTGTGTGTCTTTTTCTCTGTTGTATGTCTACTTTCGATTTATTGATTTTTGCTTTTATTTGTACTATTTGCTTCCTCTACTTCCTTTAGATTTAATATTGCTATTCTTTAACTAGATTCTTGAGTTAGAAGCTTAGATCCATCATTTACAATATTTTTTCCTAAAATATCCATTTAAAGATAAAAATTTTCTCCTAAGCACTGCTGCATGGCACCTGCTACTGTTGCTCTTACGTCATTTTCATTCAGTTTAATTCCCATGTGATTAGAAATATATTTTGCATGATCAGTTCTTTGAAATTTGTTGAGACTTACTTTATGATCCAGTATCTATTTTGGTAAATGCTCACATGCGTTCGAAAAGTATTCATGCCTTTCTTTTCCAGCATTATTGAGATGTAATTGACAAACAACATTGTGTAAGTTGGTGTACAACTTGCTGATTTGATACACTTATATATTGCGAAAATGGTGACCACCATAGTGTTGGCTCACACCTCCATCGTGTCACATAATTACAACTTCTTTTTTTGTGGTGAGAACATTTAAAATCTAGTCTCTTATCAAATTTCGAATACATAATGGAGGAGTATTAACAATAATCACCATGCTGTATATTAGAACCTCAGAGCTTATTCATCTTAAAAGTGGAAGTTAGCAACCTTTTACTAACCCTTTGATTCCCCCCCCATTTCCATCTACCACCTCCCCACCCCTGCCAGCTCCTAATAACCACCATTCTACTATCTGTTTCTATGAGTTTGGCTTTTTCAGATTACACAGATAAGTTATGTTATACAGTATTTGTCTTTCTTTGTCTAACTTCACTTAGCATAATGCCCTCAAGGTACATCTATGTTGTCACAAACCATAGAATTTCCTTCTTTGTCACGGCTGAATAATATTCCATAGTGTATATACCACATCTTCTTTATCCATTCATCTGTCGACAGACACAGATTGTTTCTGTATCTTGGCTGTTGTGACTAATGCTGCAGTGAACATGGGAGTAGAGATATGTCTTTGAGATCCTGTTTTCATTTCCTTTGGATACATACTCAGATATGGGACTGCCAGATCTTATGGTAGTTCTATTTAGAAAAATTTGAGGAACCTCCATACTGTTTTCCATAGTGGCTGTATCAGTTTACATTCCCTTCAGTACATTGGAATTTTCTTTTCTTCACACTATTGTCAACACCTGTTGATGACACTGCTTAATGCCAGCCATTCTAACAGGTGTGAGATAACATCTCATTGCGGTTTTGATTTGCATTTCCCTGATGGTTAGTGATGTTGAGTGCCTTTTCATGTGCCTGTTGGTCATTTGTGTGTCTTTTTTGGAAGAATATCTGTTAGGTTCCTCTGACCATTTTTAATTGGATTTTTTTTTCTTATTGAGTTATATGAGCTGTTTACATATATTTTGAATATGAATTCCTTATCTGAAATATGGTTTACAAGTACTCTCTTTCTATAGGTTGCGTTTACATTTTGTTGACTGCTGCATAAAAGTTTTTTTTTAGTCTTTTTTAAATGTGATATATATTGTGGTGTAGTATCTGAATTATCTTCTTACGTTTTTTCTTTTGATCAGTTACACTTTTCTCACTCTTCATGTACATAGCAACTTTTTATATTATGACAGACAATGTGAATAAAAGAACCTTGAATCCTCTAGACGATGCTATTTTCTATTAAAGAAGGTTCTCACTTTTTTTCAGTTTGAAGGGCATGTTACTTCAATCTAGTCATGGAAGATCTGTGTTGGGACTGGGTTAGAGTTTTTCTGAGATCTTGCTTACCTCTGGTTCATCGCTGGGCTAAGTTCTTTGTGGTCTCTCTCTCCCTGGCACTGCTATACTAGAGGATTCGACTCTGACCACTAGAGGTTTAGAGCATAGCTCTTGAGGTTCTTGCCCTGCCTAGCTTCAAAATCTGGTAAGTGTCTTAAGGGCAACAAAATAAGTCAGAAAATACCCCCTTGTGGTATTTTTTATCCTAAGAACCGTGAAACTGTGGAAGATTTTACTCTGCCTTCCCAGCTTACCCTCCCACCGGTCTCCCATGCTGCCTCAGAACCCAAGAACTAACCATGGCCAAAACTGACCTTGCACCTAGGGCTTCTCTAGCTTCTAATGCAGGTCAGCAGCTGTGACGTCTCTAAATTCACAACTTCTTTCTCTCCTCCCCAGTAGAGTCCCTCTGCAAGGGCCAACTTCAAGCCTCATGCCTACTTCAGAATTGTTCAGTGACCCCAGGAATGAAAATGGCTGGTGATTTTCAACTCTCCTGGGAAAGACTCTTTTGATTCTGAAATTTTAGTTCTTCTAGCCCTCATCGACTCCACAGCTTTCTGATATCTTGAAACACATGATTTTTGTAATTTGTGTGTTTTTTTTCCCCTAGTTGCCAGGAGGAACATTGACCTGCCACAACCTACTACATCTTTCCCGAAGCGAAGTTCATTTTCTGTTAAAGAGAAAAAGAGAAGTGAATTCCGTGATCTATAAACCAGTAAGTTTATTTTAGATACCAAGCCAAATTCTAGAATTCATTGTTTATAAGGCAGATGGAGAGTTATAAAGGGTCACAGTAAACTAAATCTAATAGAGGATCATTGAGAATATATTATCCTAGATAGAATAGCTCCAATTCTTTCTTTTTTCCCTTTTTCTTTCTTTCTATCTATCAAGGTTATAGAAAAAATACATATAGTCTATCTGAAATTTAGGAAGACATTTGACAAAAATTTTCATATCCTTGTCAAGGTGAAGAAATGTGAGGTTGATGCTAATGCATTTGGATGGAGTTACAGTGGTCAAAGGGTCTTAACCTATGACTCTGGAGGACTTTTTGAAGAGATCAGTGTGAGTTTGAAGAAATGTATCTGTGAGTAAAGCAGAAATCTTGTTATCCAGACCACCTGGTAGATTTTAATCAATGAATTTGATGAAGACAAAGATAGCACACAGGGCACATAAGGTCAGAGTGAATTCCAGTAAACTGAAAGAGTCAAGAATTAAAATATCTTCAGCAGACTGCAACAAATAAAACTTAGTGGGTACAAATGTAATACTCTGCGTTTGGATAGAATAAAAACTGTAAAAATGCAAGCTGAGAAAGACGTGGCTTAACAGAAATACATGTTTAAAAGAACCACTTGGGAATTATTGTTGGCATGAGCTTAGAACAAGTCAACAGTGTGATAGGGCTGCTAAAAAGGTCAGTATGATTTAGAGCAGCATTTAGTAGAGTATAAGATACAGAATGAGGTAGCTGGTGAACCCATTGTACTGGATACACCTTGGACATATGTTGTTGCAATATGCTCTAAGCATCATACTTTCAGGTGGGGTGGACCATATGTGAAGCTCACCTGGAGGATAGTACCAGAATATAAAGGTGGTGAACATAGCACAGGGAACTCGATACTCAATACTCTGTAATGGCCTATATGGGAAAAGAATCTAAAAGAGTGGATACATGTATATATATAACTGATTCACTTTGCTGTACACCTGAAACTAATACAACACTGTAAATCAACTATACTCCAATAAAAATTAAAATAAAAAAATAAAATAAAGGTGGGGAACATAAAGGCAGAAAGAGTTGAAAGATATGAGGGTCTAACTTGGGAAAGAGAAGCTTCTGGGAGATATGAGAGTTGTCTTCAAATGCATGCAGAATTGCTTTGCCTTTGAGGTTAGAACCAGAACAGAAATAGAGGGGAAAAACTTTCATTTCGAACTTTAAGAAGAACTTTTTCAGAGCAGTAATACAGGCATCTGAATCTTGGATGAGGCCACTTGGTGTCGTTGTGAAGATCTAGGATTTCTGAATCAGGAAGAATTTAACACCAGACTCGTCTGTCATTCATAAGCTCTGTGATTTTACCTACTCTTTCAGACTCTGAGTTTCTTTATGTCTCAAATGGAGACAATAATAGTACAATTTTTATAGTAGTTATAAAGATTAAGGGAAATAATTCAGATAAATAACTTGCCATGGTGTGTGGCACATTTTATATGCCCAATATATGTGAACTATTTTTAAGGTACTGAGATGTGATAAGAAAAGCACCTGCCCCTTACACTGGCCATAGTTTTTCTTTAGTAAGTAGGAAACCAAGCCTCAACTCAGAATTTAGACTTAATGCATGAAACATAGGTGCCAGTGGAGCAGACTTAATCTGATGTTACGATGAGGGGTCTATAGACCATGAAAGGTAATTCTAGAAGACTCTTCAGGTGTCATTTTTACATAGGTCTTCTGCTTGGACGAACTCATACTGTGAGTTGAGGAAACATCAGTTTATTTATTCCTCTAGGTGGACAGTTTTTACAAAATGACACATATGTATACAAACATGCATCCTAGATTTTGAGAGTACACCCAGTTTCAAATCGTTTACTGTGTTTTCACTTAAAGTGCATTATTACACGTATCTGTAAGATGTGGTTGGAAAATACAAGCTGAGTTTATGTATGTCACATAGTTGTACTGAGACAGTCAAAATCATTTTCTTTTAAGAAGCGTGGTTTCAGAGGTACTGTGAGGCACCATTTTACCATTGATGTAATACATGGAAAGGATAAAGAGCAGTGGTAAACTGCTGGTGTGAGCGTGAGTTAATGTAACCATTCCAGGTGCCAACTTGGTAATATCTATTAAAATCGTAGGTGAACACACTCTTTGACTCCACAAGTCCATTTCTGTGTGTCTACCAGAGAATCTCTTGCACAGGTGCAAAAGGAGAAACATACAGAATGTGCCTCATAACACTCAGTGTGAATGCTCACCAAATAGAGTAATAATACATAAGTTATGTTTCAGTCATCTGAATTAATTTTATGCCACAATTAAGATGAATAAACTCAAGGTACATCTGTAGTTGTGGACACATTTTAAAAACATGGTACTGAATGAAAATACTCTTTGTGGAATGATATATACAGTGCTTCCACTGATATAGAGATTTGACTATAAAACAGTAATAAATAATGTCTATGGTTATAAATATGGAGCAAATATATAGAATCATTCATGACTGAGCACTTGTTTGGAGGAAAGTAAGGAGAAGAATGGGGAGTTGTAAATGGGGAGGCTTAATTCTGTGTATAATATTTTATTTTCTAAAAAAGGTAATTCTCTGGGCTTCCGTGGTGGCGCAGTGGTTGAGAGGCCGCCTGCCGATGCAGGGGACGCGGGTTCGTGCCCCGGTCCGGGAAGATCCCACATGCCGCGGAGCGGCTGGGCCCGTGAGCCATGGCCGCTGAGCCTGCGTGTCTGGAGCCTGTTGCTCCTCAATGGGAGAGGCCACAGCAGTACCGCAAAAAAAAAGGTAATTCTGAAGCAAATGTGGACTAATGTTAATATTTGATAAAGCAGGATATTAGGTACATAGGATTTCATTATATTATTCTTTTCTTACCCGTGTGTTTAGTATATTTCACAATACTTTTTTTTCCCCTTTTTTAAGAAAGAAGGTGCTCTTTTCTATGTGCTCACTCACTTTTTTCTGGAAATGGATACAGTAAGACCCAGGGGTGGGTCTGAAGAAAGAGGAGAGTTTGCCTCTAGTTTGGCCTGTAGCTTCAGAGGCAAAGGGCATTCTCAAAGTCTCCTGTTTGGTTCAGCCTGTTCACCGGGTTTGGAGATCATTACAGAAATTGAGGTCAAGGTGCCAACTAGCAGTTAAAAATATTCAAGGATCCCTTATAAGTCTAGTGTGCTTTTAAGTAGTAAAGTGAGCTCAGGTATCCAAAGATCCAGAACCCCTGAAACTGTTCCCATCGAGAGATTTAAGTAGAAATAAGTTTCTGTTGGAGACGGGGTGGAGGGGTGTGGAGGGGTGGGTGAGGGCTTAGGAAGAGGAAGGGAAGGGGCAAAGAAGGTCTTAGTGCAGGGGGGAGGCGAGCTCTTTGAGGAGAGCCCTGGCCAGTGAGGGTTGGTGTGGAGACCCTGTACACTTGGGGAAAAGGATGAAGGTGGCATGAAAGAAGGAATTGCAGATGGAAGGCATAGAGGCCCAATTTGGCAACTTCGTACTTTTTTTTTTTTTTTTTTGCGGCCTCTCACTGTTGTGAGATCACCAAAGGAGAATCACCCAAAGGAGAATGCTTGGAAGTGTGGCTGAATGATTAATGAAGCTCGTGCTACTTTGCTGGGTGGAAGGATTGTACTTGCCTAAATGTCCAGATGGCAACTTGTTCTTTCTCTCCAGTGTCCTGCAGAACACAGAGGGGATCCTGCTCTGTCCCCTCATGTGGCTGGTGGAGTGATTGGATTCCCAGCATGCCAGAGGCCGAGGTCTCATTAGAATCCTCCTTCTGGCTTTTAGTGAGCAGCCTTCAGCCACTTCTTAGTGTCCTTAGGGAAGAGCGTTCCATATTCAGCAAGACGTAGCTCTCTTTTAGATGAATGAAATGTTTCTGTATTTGAGCAATGAGCAAGTGGCCTTGAGGACTCATGGTAAGTATATCTTGTCATAGAAAAGCATCGTGGGCTCTTCAAAAATGCTATCTAAAAAGGAAACTTGCTGGAGAAAGGAGTTTGGGAGTTTAAGGCAGGATTAGGAAACTTTTTAATTTAGATGTTTTTCTGGTTTATATATTGTGTGTATTTTAATGTTTAAGGAGGAGTGGAGGAGATGGTAGAAGGAGAAAATATAGAGAGCTGCAGAGGTGAGGGAGAATGAATATGTGCTGTAGGTGATGACAGTGTTGGAGAAGGTTCCTTTGTTCCCCGACATGGACAGAGGTTTATGCTATAAAGGATCTCCATCAGGTTATTTCTCTTTCCCTTTAATAAAAACTGAAAGCTTCTGTTGTTTAGCCTGTACTGCCTTCTCCTGGTTGGTCTTGGATTAGCAGCTAAGATATAACAAAAGTAAACGCTGTATTAATGAATCCACATGTAACACAGACGTTATATGCTAGATTATGCTGCCTGCTCATTGCCCTTGACCACAACGCTGGTAATATATCCAGGTATTGCGGGGCTGGCTTAGAACTGTTATGGTCCTGTTTTGTGACCCTTACCGCTGTGACCCCATGTATGTATTAATAAAATGCCTCAGTAGAGCACTTCAGCTCTTCCAAAACTGAGGAAGGCAGTGTGCACACTGAGGTATCTGTGAGGTGCTTACTTCTAAATGACAGCAGTTGTACAAAATATTAAGCTTATGAAGGGACATTTCTTGCACACCTCCAGAGTTGACTTTAATTTTTCTTCTGTGACCTGGCAGGAGTGTAGTGGAGAGATTAAAACTATAGTCTCCAGAATCACAGACAAACTTCAGTCCAGGGAAAAGGTAATTGGTCCTTTCTTGGTGAAAAGAATTCTCCACTTTAATAGACAGATTTTGAGATTCTGAGAATTATACCTGTAAAGTGAAAGAAAAGGAAGAGACTGGGAAATAGGAAGCAGAAATACAAAATTATTGATTTTTGAGTAGGTAAAGCCAAAGCTTTATACACATACACACACAAATTGTGTGCATGCGCACGTGTGCGTGTGTGTGTAATCTGAAAATTGTATCTGGAAATTGCACAATGTAGAGAGTCTGTGAGTAACTTCAGGTTGAAGAGGAATGAGAAATGTTGATATAAAAGGAAAATGTTGAAAGTGAGTAGCATGGCTGAGACCCTGTTTCCAGCCTCTGTTAAAGTATCCGTGCATGTGGAAGTGCTGGGAGTGGGGAGAAGTTTATGTCTAAATGGTGAAAGCTTGGGAGGTTGAACTGAGTGAAGAATTAAAAACAAGCTATGGCCAACTATACAAACTGAGACAGAATTGGAACTAAGTGAAAACAAGGAAAAAGAGAAGTAGGAATCAGAAAGCCATTGTACTGTCATGTGGGAAAAATCCAGTGGAGAAAGAGGGAAATCATTCTGGGTCAAATCCCAAAGAACCATAAAGTCACATTGAAAGCCAAAAGTGCATACACTGAGCTGAGACAGAATTTACCTTCATAGTTTCTTGTCTTTTCAAATGACTGTTAGTTCCTGGTTCCTCCATGCACAGAGGTTCTACTCCTGGAGAGTCTAAGGCAGCAAGTGGCTTCTAAGGACTATTGTTGGAAGGACATTAGCTATCCTACTTAAGAGAGATTAGTGATGAATATGTGTATATTATACTGCATTGTGTGTGTGTGTGTGTGTGTATAAAATCATTGGATCACTGTTGTTTGTTTTGGTTCTTCTTAGCTAATTATTTTGTCTTTAAAGTCTCAGAAAAGAACTCCATTCATGTACCTTTAAACCAGAAATAAAGGTTGACTGAAGTAAACTTGGAGAAAACAATAAAGACATAATCAGATAAGGTCCCCTTGGATCAAACCTCAAACCTGCTGGCCCACCACTCAGATCTTTGCTATTGAATTGATTTAGGATTAGGGACTGTTTCCATCTTGTAAATGATAAGGACAAAAAAATTACAAAGGCACTATAAAGTAGTCTGATTATCTGTTGTTCTTTAGAATAGAAAGATATGGGAGAGCCTTGTCTGTTTTTTGTTATAACAGAGCCTAAAATTCAATAATTATTAACTGACAATGATAACATGAAAATCTTCTTGACTGCTCCAGAGATGACAAACTAAACCTCATAGTCTCTTCCAGGGACCCAATAAAAGCTCAAATAGCTAATTAGGAAAATGAATTTAAACCAAGCCAAACCACAAGGAGACAATTCAAGGTAACGTACATAACCAGGCAGGTGTCTTCAGTTCCAGTAGGAATATTTTGATAACTGGGAGCAAGATGAAAATGGAGTATTAGTAATTGTCATTTTCCTTCATAGTTAAGATATTAGAAACCAAAGAGATATTCCATAGCTTGTGAAGGCAGAGCCTCTAATTCTAAGAGCCAATTTATTTTATTCTAATTGGAGAGGTTGGCAAGACTTTCGAGATTGTTATTTGAAATGGCTCTTGCTATTAAACTGTGGTTAGGAAATCCTCTCAGCCAAAATGATGCTAAAAGAACATTAAGTTTATGAGTCACAAAAGCCAGAATGATTCCAATTAGTTCCCTGCACTTCAGCACAATAGAAGTCCTTGATAACCAATGGGGCACTGCTTTAAACTGGAAACAAGACAGGAGATCAGAATCTTGGCTTCTCTCCTCACCTTGGTAACTGACCAAGGAAGGGTTAGGTGAGCTGTTGTGTTGATTCACTTGAAAGATTCCTGTTCTGACAAAAGGGGTTAACAGGCACATTTGGGTCTGGTGGGGCACAGAGCAGTTTATTGTGTCTCTTCAGAGTGAAGTCTTTTAAACACATGGACCAGGCATGGAAGGCACTGTAGGTCTGACTCCTTCTCAGGCCCTTAGATTCAACTTTCTCTCTTCCGCTCTGTGTACCCCTCTCCTTGGACCCCTTTTCTTTCTGTTATTATTATTGTTTTTTTTTCTTTCATTTTTACCTTTCAAATTCATCTACAAAGCTCAGTTTAACCTGATTCCATCTAGTCCCCATATTCTGAGCAGGAAATGGCAAGTCAGGCTATGGGAAGGGTCATACCTTAATTGGATTAATTGGCACAAATAAAATACCAACACACTTGGATTTCTGGGAGCTCTGGAGGTTCTTGACAGTCTGTATTCTCAAGGGTTTTCAGCACTTTCTGTCCCATGTATTATTCCACAAGGCTCAGAAATGCTTAATGAGATGCATCACTCAGATGTCAAAGATTATCTGGGTAATAGGCCAATGAATCTTAAATACATAGTATTGTTTAACAGAAAATTTAACAGGGAAAAGGCAAAAAACTTTCTTAGATCTCTGTCATCACAGTGGAAGAAAGAGACCAATGGAATTTCTGATATGCTTTTTGCCTCAACTATAAAGGCAATATATGTTCATTTTAGGAAATTTGTAAAAGGCAAAGCAGTACAAAAAAGCAAAAAAGAAAACTGTAATCTCACAATCAAGAGACAACTGGTCTTGGTTCTGTGTTGTGTTTCCTCCCAGTCTCTTTTACACATTTTCAAACTGTTTGGTATCTTTTGTCAGATAGCAAACATTTCCCCAGTTATTAAATTTCTTAGAAAATTTTATTTTTAGAGGTAATATAATTCCACCATGTGGATGGATCGTAATTTACTTAACCATTTTCTTTTCTAAAAATTTTTAAATTTTGGGGGGGAGACCTTGAAGATGGCGGAGGAGTAAGATGTGGAGATCACCTTCCTCCCCACAAATAAATCAGAAATACATCTACACGTGGAACAACTCCTACAGAACACCTACTGAACGCTGGCAGAATACCTCAGACTTCCCAAAAGCCGTGTGGCTGACAGGGTCTTGGTGCTTTGGTCGGGTGTGAGGCCTGTGCCTCTGAGGTGGGAGAGCCGAGTTCAGGACACTGGTCCACCAGAGACCTCCCGGCTCCATGTAATATCAAACAGCAAAAGCTCTCCCAGAGATCTCCATCTCAGTGTTAAGACGCAGCTCCACTAAACAACCAGCAAGCTCCAGTGCTGGACACCCCATGCAAAACAACTAGTAAGACAGGAACACAACCCTACTCATGAGCAGAGAGGCTGCCTAAAATCATAATAATGTCACAGATACCCCAAAACACACCACTGGACACGGTCCTGCCCACCAGAAAGACAAGATCCAGCCTCATCCAACAGAACACAGGCACGAGTCCCCTCCACCAGGAAGCCTACACAACCCACTGAACCAACCTTAGCCACTGGGGGCACCGAAAACAATGGGACTTACGAACCTGCAGCCTGCGAAAAGGAGACCCCAAACACAGTAAGTTAAGCAAAATGAGAAGACAGAGAAATACACAGCAGTGAAGGAGCAAGGCAAAAACCCACCAGACCTAACAAATGAAGAGGAAATAGGCAGTCTACCTGAAAAAGAATTCAGAGTAATGATACTAAAGATGATCCAAAATCTCGGAAATAGAATGGAGAAAACACAAGGAACGTTTAAGAAGGACCTAGAAGAACTAAAGAGCAAACAAACAATGATGAACAACACAATAAATGAAATTAAAAATTCTCTAGAAGGAATCAATAGCACAATAACTGAGGCAGAGAATGGATAAGTGATGTGGAAGATAAAATAGTGGAAATAACTACTGCAGAGCAGAATAAAGAAAAAAGAAGGAAAAGAATTGAGGACAGTCTCAGAGACTTCTGGGACAACATTAAATACACCAACATTCGAATTATAGGGGTCCCAGAAGAAGAGAAAAAGAAAGGGACTGAAAATATTTGAAGAGATTATAGTGGAAAATTTCCCTAATATGGGAAAGGAAATAGTCAGTCAAGTCCAGGAAGCACAGAAAGTCCCATACAGGATAAATCCAAGGAGAAACATGCCAAGACACATATTAATCAAGCTATCAAAAATTAAATACAAAGAAAATATATTAAAAGCAGCAAGGGGAAAACAACAAATAACATATGAGGGAATCCCCATAAGGTTTACAGCTGATCTCTCAGCAGAAACTCTGCAAGCCAGAAGGGAGTGGCAGGACATATTTAAAGTGATGAAAGAGAAAAACCTATAAGTAAGCTTACTCTACCCAGCAAGGGTGTCATTCAGATTCAGTGGAGAAATTAAAACCTTTACAGACAAGCAAAAGCTAAGAAAATTCAGCACCACCAAACCAGCTTTACAACGAATGCTAAAGGAACTTTTCTAGGCAGGAAACACAAGAGAAGGAAAAGACCTACAATAACAAACCTGAAACAATTAAGAAAATGGTAATAGGAACATACATATCGATAGTTACCTTAAATGTAAATGGATTAAATGCTCCAACCAAAAGACCTAGACTGGCTGAATGGATACAAAAACAAGACCTGTATATATGCCGTCTACAAGAGACCCACTTCAGACCCAGGGACACTAACAGACTGAAAGTGAGGGGATGGAAAAAGATATTCCTTGCGAATGGAAATCAAAAGAAAGTTGTAGTAGCAATTCTCATATCAGACAAAATAGACTTTAAAATAAAGACTATTACAAGAGACAAAGAAGGACACTACATAATGATCAAGGGATTGATTCAAGAAGAAGATATAACAATTGTAAATATTTATGCACCCAACATAGGAGCACCTCAATACTTAAGGCAAATGCTAACAGCCATAAAAGGGGAAATCGACAGTAACACAATCATAGTAGGGGACTTTAATAACACCTCACTTTCACCAATGGACAGATCATCCAAAATGAAAATAAATAAGGAAACACAAGCTTTAAGTGTTAAATTAAACAAGATGGACTTAATTGATATTTATAGGACATGCCATCCAAAAACAATAGAATACACTTTCTTTTCAAGTGCTCATGGAACATTCTCCAGGATAGATCATCTCTTGGGTCACAAATCAAGCCTTGGTAAATTTAAGAAAATTGAAATTGTATCAAGTATCTTTTCTGACCACAACTCTATGAGACTATATATCAGTTACAGGAAAAAAATCTCTAAAAATTACAAACACATGGAGGCTAAACACCACACTACTAAATAACCAAGAGATCACTGAAGAAATCAAAGGGGAAATTAAAAAATACCTAGAAACAAATGACAATGAAAACAGGATGATGCAAAACCTATGGATGCAGCAAAAGCAGTTCTAAGAGGGAAGTTTATAGCAATACAATCCTACCTCAAGAAACAGGAAACATCTGAAATAAACAACCTAACCTTACACCTAAAGCAGTTAGAGAAAGAAGAACAAAAAACCCCCAAAGTTAGCAGAAGGAAGAAATCATAAAGATCAGATCAGAAATAAATGAAAAAGAAATGAAGGAAACAATAGCAAAGATCAATAAAACTAAAAGCTGGTTCTCTGAGAAGATAAATAAAATTGATAAACAATTAGCCAGACCCATCAAGAAAAAAAGGGAGAAGACTCAAATCAATAGAATTAGAAATGAAAAAGGAGAAGTAACAACTGACACTGCAGAAATACAAAGGATCTTGAGAGATTACTACAGGCAACTATATGCCAATAAAATGGACAACCTGGAAGAAATGGACAAATTCTTAGAAAAGCACAGCCTCCCGAGACTGAACCAGGAAGAAATAGAAAATATAAACAGACCAATCACAAGCACTGAAATTGAGACTGTGATTAAAAATCTTGCAACAAACAAAAGCCCAGGACCAGATGGCTTCACAGGCGAATTCTATCAAACATTTAGAGAAGAGCTAACACCTGTCTTTCTCAAACTCTTCCAAAATATATCAGAGGGAGGAGCACTCCCAAACTCATTCTACGAGGCCACCATCACCCTGATACCAAAACCAGACAAAGATGTCACAAAGAAAGAAAACTACAGGCCAATATCACTGATGAACACAGATGCCAAAATCCTCAACAAAATACCAGCTAACAGAATCCAACAACACATTAAAAGAATCATACACCATGATCAAGTGGGGTTTATCCCAGGAATGCAAGGATTCTTCAATATACCCAAATCAATCAGTGTGATACACCATATTAACAAATTGAAGGAGAAAAACCATATGATCATCTCAATTGATGCAGAGAAAGCTTTTGACAAAATTCAACACCATTTATGATAAAAACCCTCCAGAAAGTAGGAATAGAGGGAACATTTCTCAACATAATAAAGGCCATATATGACAAGCCCACAGCCAACATTGTCCTCAATGGTGAAAAACTGAAACCATTTCCAATACGATCAGGAACAAGACAAGGTTGTCCACTCTCACCACTGTTATTCAACATAGTTTTGGAAGTTTTAGCCACAGCAATCAGAGGAGAAAAAGAAATAAAAGGAATCCAAATCGGAAAAGAAGAAGTGAAGCTGTCACTGTTTGCAGATGACATGATACTATACATAGAGAATCCTAAAGATACTAACAGAAAACTACTAGAGCTAATCAATGAATTTGGTAAAGTAGCAGGATACAGAATTAATGCACAGAAATCTCTAGCATTCCTATACACTAATGATGAAAAATCTGAAAGTGAAATTAAGAAAACACTCCCATTTACCATTGCAACAAAGAGAATAAAATACCTAGGAATAAACCTACCTAAGGAGACAAAAGACCTATATGCAGAAAATTATAAGACTGATGAAAGAAATTAAAGATGATACAAATAGATGGAGAGATATACCATGTTCTTGGACTGGAAGAATCAACATTGTGAAAATGACTCTACTACCCAAAGCAATATACAGATTCAGTGCAATCCCTATCAAACTACCACTGGCATTTTTCACAGAACTAGAACAAAAAATTTCACAATTTGTATGGAAATGCAAAAGACCCCAAATAGCCAAAGCAATCTTGAGAAAGAAAAGCGGAGCTGGAGGAGTCAGGTTCCCTGCCTTCAGACTATAATACAAAGCTACAGTAATCAAGATAGTATGGTACTGGCACAAAAACAGAAATATAGATCAGTGGAACAGGATAGAAAGCCCAGAGATAAACCCATGGACATGTGGTCTCCTTATCTTTGATAAAGGAGGCAAGAATATACAGTGGAGAAAAGACAGCCTCTTCAATAAGTTGTGCTGGGAAAACTGGACAGGTACATGTAAAAATATGAAATTAGAACACTCCCTCACACCATACACAGAAATAAACTCAAAATGGATTAAAGACCTAAATGTAAGGCCAGACAGTATCAAGCTTTTAGAAGAAAACATAGGCAGAGCACTCTATGACATAAATCACAGCAAGATCGTTTCTGACCCACCTCCTAGAGAAATGGAGATAAAAACAAAAATAAACAAATGGGACCTAATGAAACTTTAAAGCTTTTTCACAGCAAAGGAAACCATAAACAAGACCAAAAGACAACCCTCAGAATGGGAGAAAATATTTGCAAATGAAGCAACTGACAGAGGATTAATCTCCAAAATTTACAAGCGGCTCATGCAGCTCAATATCAAAAAAACAAACAACCCAATCCAAAAATGGGCAGAAGTCCTAAATAGACATTTCTCCAAAGAAGACATACAGATTGCCAACAAACACATGAAAGAATGCTCAACATCATCAATCATTAGAGAAATGCAAATCAAAACTACAATGAGATGTCATCTCACACCAGTCAGAATGGCCATCATCAAAAAATCTACAAACAATAAATGCTGGAGAGGGTGTGGAGAAAAGGGAACCCTCTTGCACTGTTGGTGGGAATGTAAATTGATACAGCCACTATGGAGAACAGTATGGAGGTTCCTTAAAAAACTATAAATAGAACTACCATACAACCCAGCAATCCCACTACTGGGCATATAGCGTGACAAAACCATAATTCAAAAAGAGTCATGTACCACAATGTTCATTGCAGCTCTATTTACAATAGCCAGGACATGGAAGCAACCTATGTGTCCATCGACAGATGAATGGATAAAGAAGATGTGGCACATATATACAATGGAATATTACTCAGCCATAAAAAGAAACGAAATTGAGTTATTTGTAGTGAGGTGGATGGACCTAGAGTGTGTCATACAGAGTGAAGTAAGTCAGAAAGAGAAAAACAAATACCCTATGCTAACACATATATATGGAATCTGAAAAAAAAGTGGTTCTGAAGAACCTAGGGACAGGGCAAGAATAAAGACACAAACAGAAAATGGACTTGTGGACACGGGGAGGGGGAAGGGTAAGCTGTGACAAAGTGAGAGAGTGTCATGGACATATATACACTACCAAATGTAAAATAGGTAGCTACAGGGAAGCCACTGCATAGCACAGGGAGATCAGCTCCTTGCTTTGTGACCACCTAGAAGGTTGGGATAGGGAGGGTGGGTAGGAGACACAAGAGGGAGAATATATGGGGATATATGTATAGCTGATTCACTTTGTTATAAAGCAGAAACTAACACAACATTGTAAAGCAATTATACTCCAATAAAGATGTTAAAAAAAAAGACATCTTCTGAGTATACTCAAACTTATAATAAATAATTTTATATGTCAAAAAAAATTTTTTTTATTTTTAAAATTTAAAAAAGTTTTTTAAGGTTTTGTGGCTGTGCGGCATGTGGGATTTTAGTACCCTGACCAGGGATTGAACCCGCGCCCCCTACAGTGGAAGCACGGAGTCTTAACAACTGGATTGCCAGGGAAGTCCTTTAACTATTTGCTAATTCTGTGTATTTGGCTTGTTTTTATTTTTTATTATAAATAATAAATGACAAGCAATTTTAGATATACATTTTGTTATATAATTGAGATTCCTACATGTAAACCTAACTGAATCAAAATCTGCACATTTTAAGCCTTTTGATGCATGTTACCAAACTGCCTTTGAGAGAGGTAGGAACAATTTACCCTCCCCACATCCATATTTGAGGAGATCTGTATAACACCGTGGTGTTTCACTGGTGTAATAATTTACAATTTTATTTTTCATGAAGTTGAATGTATGTTTTTTGTTTTCCTATATTTATTGGCTGTTTTCGTTTCTTCTTTTGTTGAATTGCCTATTCATATTCTTGACTCATTTTTCCATTGGGTTGTCAACTTGTCCTACCTAATTTTGTAAGAGCGTTTTATTCATCAGAGACAATACAGTTGTCTGTAATACATACTTCCTCAGTTTGTTATACCTTTGTTTACTTTGGATTTTAAAAATTGTTTTAATTGCCTATTGGCAAATCGCAATTTATATATGATTTCAAAGACCTTCTTTACCCCATTATTATCCAGTCATTCAGCTAACATTTAAATTTGTTGTCTCCCTGGAATTTATTTATGTGAAATGTGTGAAGTGGAACTCTTAACTTGATTTTTCAAATGGTTAACCACTTATTATAATATCATTGATTAATATTATTATTCATTCTCTTCCCTACTTTACCATGTCTAAATATTTTTACATATATTCCTTTCTGTACTTTTGATTAAATTTCTTTAATCAAATTTTTTTCTTTAAATTCACCAAAAATCATATTTTTTCACTGAGTATTTTAAAGTCTGTAAGGAAAGATGCCACTTGCCACCCTTTAATTATGTGTATGACAGTGTGTGTATATTTTGGTATAATTTTTCTTCCTGATAAACTTTAGGAGCACTTTAGAAAGTTTCCAAACAATGACCACACTCCTCCAGCTTTAAATTGCTTTAAATTTATGCATTAATTTGGGTAGAACTTAGGCCTTTGAAATATTAACTCTTCTCATCCGTGCATTAGGTATACTTCCTTATTTATTTAGCTTTATATCCTAATATACAATTTAATAGTTTTCTTCATATAATTCCTTAATGGCATTTAAATTTAATTTCTAAATAGTTTATACAGAGATCTAGAAATGGAACTCCTGTGTCTTCCTTATACAGAAGAAGGTTCTTTTAAAATTTATTTATGTAATTTATTTATTTTTGGCTGTGTTGGGCCTTTGCTGCTGCACACGGGCTTTGTCTAGTAGTGGCGAGCGGGGGCTACTCTTCATTGCGGTGGCTTCTCTTGCTGAGGGAGCATGGGCTCTAGGCGCCTGGGCTTCAGTAGTTGTGGCACGTGGGCTCAGTAGTTGTGGCTCGCGGGCTGTAGAGCACAGGCTCAGTAGTTGTGGTGCATGGGCTTAGTTGCTCCGCGGCATGTGGGATCTTTCCAGACCAGGGCTTGAACCCGTGTCCCCTGCACTGGCAGGCGGATTCTTAACCACTGCACCATCAGGGAAGCCCTTGGATACACTTTTTAAACTCCACTTTTTCCCTTTTAAAATTCTTTTTGAAGAGGTGGATGAGCATTAGCTCTAAGTTAGATATAGTCCTAATCATCACAATTCTATGGTTATATTTTATAAGGTACATGGTGAATTAGTTTCCTAGGGTTGCTGTAATGAGGTACCATGAACTATGTGGCTTCAAACAACAGAAATTTATTCTCTCACAGTTCTGGAGGCCGGAAGTCTGAAATCAAGGTCTACAGGGCCATGCTCTCTAGGGGAGAATCATTCCTTGTCTCTTTCTAGCATCTGGTGGTGCTGGCAGTCCTTGGCATTCCTTGGCATGTAGATGCATCATCATTGTCTGCCTCTGTCTTCACATGGCTGTCTTCCCTGTGTCCCTGTGTCCAAATTTCCCTCTTTTTATAAGGACACCAGTCACTGGATTGGGGCTCACCCTAATCCAGTATGATCTCCCACCTAAACTTGATTACATCTTCAAGAATTCTATTTACAAGTAAGGTCACTTTCTGAGATGGTGGGGGTTAGGACTTCAACATACCTTTTTTGGGGAGTGGGATACAATTCAACCCCATTCATAATAAATGGCAAAAGGGAATGCTTCATTTTTGCATTTGCTCAGAGAAGGCTGAATAAGGCTGTAGTAAAGTTACCTACCAATTTTCTCTAGAAGTCTTGTAAGACTTTGACATGAATGGGCTTGTTTTACATGTGAGGTAGGCAGCCACATTCCAAGATCATCAAATTCAACACTATAGTTTTGATAGTTGAAGAAATGTGTTAGCCAAGAGTCTTAATAAGTTGCAAAGTTCAAACAGCTGATGATAAAGGGCTGAGAGTGTGATCCACTCCTAGCCTAGGGCTCTTCCTTCTGGTGCTGAGCTGGTGAGCACTGAGGGATACAGTGGATCTGTGGTTACCCAGGGAAGCAGCGACACAGCTCTGCATGCTCGTCATCACACTGTGAATCAGTGAAGCCTCTTAGTTCACCTTGTAGCTGGGCATCTCAAACGCTTCTCTGAAAGAGGCGAGGTATAAACAAATCAAACGAATAAAACAAGCGTAAACTGTTATCCCTCCTTTGGGACATTTGCATTCAATGAAGCAGCCTGGGCCCCTTCCCAGGCCTTTTGAATCATGATCTCAAAGGCAGAGTCCTGGGGCAATCTGTGTATTACAGAGCACACCAGGTGACTCACATGATAGGGTATGTTTAGGAAACACTGGAATAGAGGAATCCTGACTTTTGAACAGTAGAGAGTAAATATTTAGTGGAGGGATTTTAGGTAAGAATCAAGAGGGGATGGTGGAGGGAGAGAGTGGGGAAAGTGAAAATTAAATTACTCAGTACCCTCCAAGGAACACCAGAGTCAGATGCATGATTCTCTACTTGGTGTCAAGTTTGAGGCCTGGTGTCTGCCTCAGGAGGGATCCTAAAACAGGTTTTCTGGCCTCAGAGTTCAGTACCCATCTTAGGAGAAGCAGAATAGATTTAGGTTTGCTTATGAAGTGCAGAGACTGGGGCTTCTGGAGACTGCAGGGCCAATTCCATGTTAAGGGAGGTATTGGAGAAAGTTCCAGCCCTGTTCTCTTGCCTCCTTTGTTATGCTGCATGCGGCCAGCAGTTATGTTCTCTCTCTCTCTCTCTTTTTAAAAGAGCTGCTTTTTATTTGTTTTGCACCTGAAGTTATAATCTAGTGTCTGTGACAGAACATTTAATTGTGTTTAAATGAAGGTGATAGGAAAGGCAAAGAAATGAGTAGGGAAAAAAATCTGGAGAACAGATGAGAAGATAACAGTGTTTTTGAATCTCTTAAGGTAAACATGGTATTGAAAGATGTTCCAAAATTGTTTGCTTGAAAAACCACACTTGGGTCTGAGCAATATTTTTGTGCGATATTTTATTTTATTTTGGCCGCGCAGTGTGGCATGCGGGATATTAGTTCCCTGACCAAGGATTGAACCCATGCTCCCTGCAGTGGAAGCATGGATCCCTAACCACTGGACCACCAGGGAAGTCCCATGATATTTTAAAATTTATTTTTCTTTGAAGGCTGGTTCTCTGGAATTGAATCTGAAGACTGCTTAATACAAAGTGTAACATATTTTCTTTTGCCAGGTTTTATTGTATTCTCCATTTAGTTTTTACAGATTTAATTTTTATTATTTCTGCATTCAGGATGGAAATCTCCTGGCAGTTTCTATCTGAATGGGACCCTCTGTAAATGGTGACACCTTTTTCTTTTATTATTTCCTATTTCTTTATATCTGTTGCCTTTCTTCAGTTTCATCCTGTTTAGTAACATTTATGGTGGCTCTCCTATGTGCCAGCACTGGGCTAGGACTGACACACAAGTCTCTGCTAAGGACCACCAAGTTCTTAGCAGGCCTTAGCAAGTGAGAAGGATCTGGAAAGGGCTCACTTCCATGCATCATAAAAGTGACAGATTATGCACTTTGTCAGGGTGCTTGGGGAGCACAGATAAGGTGAGTTGACCACAGTTATGGGGGTCTAGGAATGCTTACTGGAAGAAATTACAACTGAGCTGAAACTTGAACTAGGGGTGCAGGTTAGCTAGGCAAGTGGTTGTGGTGGAGCATTTCATTTGTAGCCAGGAAAAGATTCCTCTACCCTCAGCTTCAGTGGCTGGGCCTGTGAAATGAACTGACAAAGGCAAAGTGACAAGAGAAAAACAAAGAGTTTATGAACACATGCATCTTGGTATTTAATTTTTTAAAACCCTATTTGTTCTTTGTTCTTCCATTTTTCCATTTCTGACTACTTTTCATTAAATCACATATTTTTTAATATTCCGCGTTATTTGAGTTTTCAATCTATATCACTGTGTCAATTTTATAGTAGCGGCTCTAAATTGATTACAATATGCAAACTTAAATTATCACAATCTATCTTTAAATAATATACTACTTCACAGATTGTGAGAGAATCTTACAACACTGTACTTCTTCGTTCCTTCTCACCTTTTGTGATCTTCTTTTTTATATTTTACTTCTTCATATACTATGAACTTTACAATATATTGCTATTATTGTTTTTTAAATAAATCAGCATGTAAATTTTAGTGAAGTCTTTTTTTAAAAATAAATTTATTTTTTGGCTGCATTGGGTCTTCATTGCTGCGTGTGAGCTTTCTCTAGTTGCAGCGAGCGGGGGGCTACTCTTCGTTGTGGTGCATGGGCTTCTTATTGTGGTGGCTTCTCTTGTTGTGGAGCACAGGCTCTAGGCACGCGGGCTTCAGTAGTTGCGGCACGTGGGCTCTAGAGCACAGGCTCAGTAGTTGTGGCGCACAGACTTAGTTGTTCCGCGGCATGTGGGATCCTCCTGGACCAGGGCTTGAACCTGTGTCCCCTGCATTGGCAGGTGGATTCTTAACCACTGTGCCACCAGGGAAGTCCCAGTTTTAGTGAAGTCTTAAGCTTTAATAACATAAGTGCTACAAATTTATTTAAAAAACACATTTCAAAGGTTATTTAAAATTTTTAAATATTAATATATTTTTTATTCAACTTCAACGTAACCAACGTCTTATGCTATAGATTGTTTTAGTCAAATTTGGATTTTGTAAAAATTTCATCAGCTGCTGTTCAGTGAGCAAAATGGTGAAGCGACCATTTGTAATCCTAGACTCAGGATCAGCCAGAGAAAATTGTTTCGATACGTGCATGATACTTATGAGTTACCTAAACAAAATGTCTGTTCTTTACATGTCCCTAAAGAAAACGTCTAATGGAGAGTAGTCAGGTGGCTGATATGGCCAAACTAGGTACCTCTTATATCCGACTATCTAGAAACTATCACCCAGAAAAAATTAAAAATCAAAATTCACAAAATAAGCTTTGAAATGTAAATCAATAAACCTACAAATGAATTTTATATAAGCTTGTAACATTTATGTTTTTGAAGTTAATTAAAGCTTAAAACTACCCTAAGAATTTTGGGATACTCTATATATAATACAGATCCTTTTTTAAAATAAAATGGCTTTTTATTTATAAAAAATATTTACTCTTTCTGATGCTCTTTATTTCTGAAATTTTGATATTTTATCTGAATATTTATTTCCGGTTAGCTTGAGAAACTTATTCTAGCTTTTCTTGTAATGCAAGAACTTTTATCTTTCTGAAAATGTTTTATTTTGCTTACATTTCTGAAGGATATTTTCCCTAGATATCAAGTTCTAGTTTGAGCAGTTTTTTTCAAGTACTTTACAAATGTCATCCCAGTGTCTCTAGCCTTTATTCTTTCTGGTGAGACATCAACCATCAATATAATTGTTCTGTTTGTGATGTGTATTTTTTTTCTCTCATTGCTCTTATCAGTTCTTATCAGCAGTTTGACTATGATGTGTCTAGGTGTGTCTTTCTTTGTATTTAACCTGCTTAAAGTTCCTGCACTGAGTTTCTTGGTTCTATAGGTTGACTATTTTGTCAATTTTGGAAAGTTTTTTTTTGTAATTATCTCTTCAAGTATTTCTTCAGCCTCATTCTCCCTCCCCTCTTTGTGGGTCTCCAATTATACATACGTAAGATTATTTGATGCTGTCTTACAGATCTCAGAAGTTCTGCTCTCAGTTGCTTCTAGGTTGTCTGTTTCGATTTAAAAAGGAATTAATGACCCTGCTTCCAATGGTAAATGAGACTCTGATCGTCAGTGGCATTCAATAACAAACAAGTGGTTTAAATTATCAGCTGTAGACAACTGTAACCAAGTGCTTATAGAGTCAAGGAATTGAGTGACCAAGTACTTGCTGCTATGGAGCGAGAACTAATAAGTTAGAGAGAGTCAACTGGAAGCTACTACAACTTCCTCTCCCTACCAAAAAATTTTTTTAAAAACTGCATCTTGGATTTTAAAGCTTAATAATATCATCACAGACTTGAAAGATTCAGCAGTGGTGATTCCCCATTCAACTTGCCTGTTTGGCGTATGCATACGACAATCATGAAGATCAGTGATGGGTTACCCTAAACTTAATCAGGTGGTGACTTCAATTGCAGGTATTCTTTCAGATGTGGTTTTGTTGCTGGAACAAGTCAACACATCTCCAGGCGCCTGGTTTACAGCTGTTGATGAAGTGAATGCTTTTGCCTATCTACAGCTGTTAGTAAAGACCATCAGAAGCATTTGCTATCAGCTGGCAGGGTAGGTGATAAACCTTCACTGCCCTACCTCAGGGCTACTTTCCATCCCTAAGTCATATGTAGTCCTCAGTGGTCTTGGTCCCTTCTCCTTTCTACAGGATACCAGGTCCCTTCTCCCTTCTACAGGATACCATACTGCTTTAGCAGTCCTAGTTCCAGAGGGAGAAATGCTGCTACCAGGAGACATGACAATGGTGTTATTCATTAACAGGCAAAGAATGGACCACTGCACTGGATGGAATAATTGGTGTTGGTTAACAAGGGAAATATTGGATTGTCACTACACCGTGGAGGTAAGCAGGATTATGTTTGAGATGCAAGAGATCTCTTGGGATGCTTCTTAGTACTCTCAAGCTCTGTGATTAAAGACAATAGAAAACTACAACAATCCAATACAGGTATTATTACTAAGACCCAGAACCTTCCAGGAATGAAAGTTTGGGGTCACTCCATCAGGCAAGGAACTGCAACTAGCCGAGGTGCTTACTAAGGGCAAAGAGGTTATGGAATGGAGAGTGGAAGAAAGTAATTATAAGTACCAGCTATGGGTAATTGCAGAAATGAGAACTATAATAATTAAATGCATTTCCTCCTCCTTTTGTTATGAATATCAAAAAAGTTTCTTTCTCCTTTTTCCCTTCTCCTGCGTCTAACATAAGATGTGTTAATAACAGTTAACTTATATCTCAGTTTTATGTTACAGAATATCAAAGGGGAAGAGCAATGTGGCATAGGAGAGGAATAGCTCTCCTCCAAAGACAGATAAAACACTTTGTATCCTCTATTGGAGAGCGAATCAGTATGTCTTTCAGTTATATGAGCTACAGTTGTATTATGTTCTAGACTGTGTTGCTATTTGCTTTATTTTGAAGTTAAGTATAATTGAAAGAGGTTTATGTGGACAAGGGACAGGTTGTGGTGGATTTGCGTTACGTCAACTGAGCTAAACTGGAAGTACCTTTCCCAGAATTTTCTTGCTTGTCAGTTCTGGTCTAGCCTGGACCGTAAGAGACATTTTGCATCAGATTTGGAGAAATAAAAGCAAAGGAGAGCCATCTTTATTTTTTAACGTTAGGACAATCAGTACAAGGTGTGATGGCCTCTCGTGGTTCACATGTGCTGTCAATTACCTTCTGGCTCAGCTGGTTAGTGTGTGGCAGTGGCTGGGCCCACGATCACGGTGCCTCTGGCTCCCCCCAGATCCTCCTTAAGCTTTTTGACCAGGTGCATGTTTAGCTCTACATTGAGGGAGCCCCTGTTTCTCCTGTGGGGCACTCCCATCATCGATATCGAAGGTTTTAGCAGGTTCCATGCTATCCTTGTTGATTCCAAGTCAGCCTCATAGATTCCAGTTTGCTGCCCCACTTTATATTCATCTTTTTTTTTCTTCTTACTGCCTTTACTGCAGACTTCAGACTCCAGTACAAGACATAGCACATCCTTACTGTGAACCAGCTCCCATAATTGCACATCATCAAATCCCTATAATAAATTACACATCTCTGACCAAACCCTGATGATAACATTGCTCTTTGATGTTTTACCCCAAATGTATCTTCATGACAAGAAATTCACATTTCTTTCACATGTACAGAGTTTGTAAACTGATTTCAGACTCTCCAGTATGGAAAATAGTAACTTTGGTGTTCCTGTTGTTTTGTATCCTAGTAATAGCAAGAGGATACAGAGTTTGGGATCATGTGACTACTCTATGGGATATACTTGTAACTGCCAAAGGGACTCATAATAGAGAAATTGGCAGGACCAACAAGACCCAGAGAGTGAAGAGTATAAAAGTAGAGGTTAACATGGAGAACTACTTAGCGTGAAAGGATATGGATGTTTCATTTCATTTTATCTCCATATTTTGAAAAATCCCTCTTTTGCACCAATTTCTTCTCATTGGCCCGTGGCAGGTAGAGGTGGCTGGGACTCTAGCATCGTCTGGATAAGTCTCTAATTTTCAGGCAAAGGCACCGAGGCCAAGGTAGTGAAGGGCCTGTGGTCAAAGGCCTCATGATGAGGGGTCCTGCTGGCCCCCCCAGTGTCCCTCCTAAGCATCCCACCCCATCTCACTCACAGGATGGGAAGCTGCTGAAACAGAAGCATTGGAGGCCCATACTTCATCAAAATGCAATTTGAGTTCGTGGTGAGGTAGATAAGAAAAATTCATAGTCAGTAAAGTTTAAGTAGAGAAAACTGACTCCACTATATATATCTCCTATACATGTCTATATGTCAGTGAGGTACTTGGTAAAAATTCACCCAAAAGGCACGCCCTCAAAAAGGCTGATGGCTCTTGAGAGAAAAGGCAGGAGTGGAGATCATAAGGGAAGGTAGGAAAGCCAATCTTTAGGTGAAAAATTACGAGTATTCTTTTAACTGTTTTCTTTAAAAGTTTATTAGGTTTCCTGCTCCACATGCTTCCATGCTACTGTTCACTCTAAACTTTATTTTTCCTTGTATACATTCACAGGAAATGACCTAGATTCATATGCCCTGTAGTTTTACTAAGTGTTTGAAAATCAGGTTTTGGGGTCACTTTTATTTCAGCTAATAGTTCACACTTTTGAACTCTGTCTCTTTCAGGGTTTTTGTTATGATGTTTATTAAGGGCCTTATTTGGTCCTATTCATTGTTTGGTTTATGAGCTTTGATTTTAATTCCTGTAGAAATGATTACTGTGCAATATTTTCAAATGCTAATTTTATTATGTATCTCTTTGGTAGAAGATTCAAAACATTACTCTAGAAAAACTTGGCAGCAAATCCCTTATTTATTGGCAACCTGAAATGTAAGTTTCTTGGACAGAAATAATGCTTTTCCTTATCTGATCTTAAGTCTTGGCCCTGATTACAAAGTGCTTGTAGTCCAACCAGCTGGGATCTGATCAAGTTCTAGGAAAGAGGCCAGTTTACTAATAGAGACTGTAATAATGAATAGGAAAGAAAAAGTAGGCTGCAGAGCAGGGACTCCTAAGAGAACAGCGTATGACATATTTATAGTGGTGGAAGGGGGAGAGGAATAGTAGCTCTGGACATACCCCAGAACATTAATTGTAGGTAAGACAATATGTTCCTTGGTAGAGGGAAGTGTGGATGTCGTAAACAGCATATAACTAGCTTGGATTTCATGGAGGGATTTAATGGGAGAATTTAAATAGATGATTAATACATATCAAGTGCAATTTATATGTCAAACATCGTGCTCCTTATATATTTCACATAGTCATTATCAAAAGGTAATACACTACCAAGGACTGGAAAAAATCAATAGTTGAAGAATAAAATAGTTAAATGAAAAGACTAGAAGGATTGAATCAGATGGGGTTTTCAGAGAAGACAAACTTAATGGAATATTTTTAGAATTAATTTGAAGAAAGAAGATAAAATTATTTTCCAAAGAGAAAATGTTGGAGAATATAGAACAAAATAATTCAAAATCTGAGATGCATAGACTTTGTTTTAGTAAATAGAAGGTAAATAGATACATATTTATAGATTATAGATGGTAGGATGTGGACTGTGACCAGAGCAGTGATTCTCATGGCCTGCAAAAGGGAGGTGCAGGTACTTCTGAAGGACCTTGAGCAGGTGCAGAAATATAAGGCCTTTGTCAAATTTTTCTGGTCAAACAACCATGTATTTATAAATTTATATTATTTCTGTAAAATAACCGAACTCCTTGTGATTTCCTTTTAAGCAAATTATGGAGGGTTGTTAATAGTTGGTACTCATTTAGAAGCTAGCTTATTACTCTAGCTTATTGAGGTCTTTGATTCAGTTTTCTGAGGTTTTATGAGACACAATGTAGAAAGACAACTAGTATACTAGGTACATACTTATTGTTTAAATCTCCATGAAAGTATAAAATCATGACCAAAATGGCAAGGTTGATTTAGCACTAAACATAATATATCACTTGAAAATTAAAGAAGAAAAATCATACAACTACCTCAGTAGATGGAGAAAAACCTCTCCATCTTTTATTAATGATAAAAACTCTTAGGAAGAGTGGGAACACTTCTTTTCAGATCAAAACAAGACACAGATACTCACCACATGCATTTTCTCTCTTTCTCTCTGTCTCCCTCTCTTTCCTTTTACAGTATTGTATTGAAGGTCTCAGACTTTTCAGGAGAACAAGAAAGCAAAAAGTATTGGAATATGAAAGGAAGACATATTTGTAAATATTTATACATGATATAATTAACCATGCAGAAAATCCCCAATAAAATACAGAGAAATTATTAGATTAACAAGAAGGTTTAGCAACAATATTGGATATAAAGACAACATATAAACCCAACTGTATATCTATACACAAGGAAAAATAGAAAATATATGAAAAAAGATGCCATTTACAAGAGCAATAAAAAAAATTAAGGGCCTAATAATATATCAAATAAAGATATACAAGACCTCAATGAAGAAAATCTAGAAAACTTAACTAGAAGATTATAGAGTAGACCTAACTAAATGAAGAGATAGATCATGTTTACGGATAGGAGGAGCTAATAACATGAAGGTCTCAATTTTATATATATATAAAATGTATTTCAGTGCAATTCCATAACAATCCCAAACACTAATTTTTGTGCAGATTTACAAGCTGGTTCTAAAATGTTTATGGAAGAATAAAGGGCCAAGAATAGTCAAAACACACCTGAAGAAACAAAATCACAGAGCTTATAACATCATAATAATTAAAAATGGATGTGTATATAGATCAATGGAACAGAACAGAAAGTTTAGAAACTGACCTATTCATTTAGGGAAATGAACCATTTGGGAGGAGTGGCATTGCAGATCAGTGAGAAATTATTTTATTATGTTGCCTTCTATTATTTTATTATGTTGACTTTTTATGCTTTTATGTTGATTTTATTATGTTGCCTTTTATTATTTTATTATGTTGATTACATATATGCAAAATAGATAATTGAATCTCTACCTCATGCCATATATGAAATTCAATTCTAGGCTTAGTTAGAACTTAAATGTGAAAAATAAAACTTTAAAATTTTTAGAGAATAAATATCTAAGAATATTTTACAGGACTGGAGAGAATTTCTTAAGAAACCACATATACCATAATCTCAAAATGAAAAGATTGGTAAATTGGACTCAATAAAATTGAGACCTTAGGTTCATCCAAAGAGACCTTAAATAATGTATAAAACAGCAGCAAACTGGAAGAAGAAATTTGCAACACTTTTCATTAACAAAATAGATTATTTAAATAACTGCTACATTTCAGTGGAAAAAGACAAATGAGGGACATGCAGAGGACGTGGCAGAAATAGTAGAATTCTTAAACTAGGTAATCTTTGGACCATATATACATTCTTTTCCATTCCTTTTAAAAAAACTGCTTTATAGAGATATAATTCACATACCATGCAGTCCATCCATTTAAAGTGTACAACTCAATGGTTTTTAGTTTATTCACAATTGTGTAACCATCACCACAATGTATTTTAGAGCATTTTTAGCACCCCCAAAAGAAACCTGATACTCATTGGCAGCCATTCCTATTTCCAATGCCCCCAACCCTATGCGACCACTAGTTTACTTTCTGTCTCTTTAGATTTGCCTGTTTGGGACATTTTGTATAAATAGAACCATATAATATGTGGTCTTTGTGTCTGGTTCTTTTCATTTAGTATAATATTTTCAAGTTTCATTCATGTTGTAATATGTATCAGTACTTAATTCTTTTTTTATTCGAATTTTATTTTATGTATTTTTTTAATACAGTAGGTTCTTATTAGTTACCTATTTTGTACATATTAGTGTATACATGTCAATCCCAATCTCCCAATTCATCCCACCACCACCCCCCCACCCCCGCATTCCCCCCACGGAGTCCATACGTTTGTTCTCTACATCTGTGTCTCTATTTCTGCCTTGTGAACCAGTTCATCTGTACCATTTTTCTAGATTCCATATATATGCGTTAATATACGATATTTGATTTTTTCTGTCTGACTTACTTCACTCTGTATGACAGTCTCTAGGTCCATCCACATCTCTGCAAATGAGCCAATTTTGTTCCTTTTTATGGCTGAGTAATATTCCATTGTATATATGTGCCACATCTTCTTTATCCATTCGTCTGTCGATGGGCATTTAGGTTGCTTCCATGACCTGGCTATTGTAAATAGTGCTGCAGTGAACATTGGGGTGCATGTGTCTTTTTGAATTATGGTTTTCTCTGGGTATGTGCCCAGTAGTGGGATTGCTGGGTCATACGGTAATTCTATTTTTAGTTTTTTAAGGAACCTCCATACTGTTCTCCATAGTGGCTGTATCAATTTACATTCCCACCAATAGTGCAAGAGGGTTCCCTTTTCTCCACATCCTCTCCAGCATTTGTTGTTTGCAGATTTTTTGATGATGGCCATTCTGACCGGTATGAGGTGATACCTCATTGTAGTTTTGATTTGCATTTCTCTAATAGTTAGTGATGTTGAACAGCTTTTCATATGCCTTTTGGCCATCGGTATGTCTTCTTTGGAGAAATGTCTATTTAGGACTTCTGCCCTTTTTTTGATTGAGTTGTTTGTTTTTTTAATATTGAGCTGCATGAACTGTTTATATATTTTGGAGATTAATCCTTTGTCGGTTGATTAATTTGCAAATATTTTCTCCCATTCTGAGGGTTGTCTTTTTGTCTTGTTTATGAGTTCCTTTGCTGTGTAAAAGCTTTTAAGTTTCATTAGGTCCCATTTGTTTATTTATTTGTTTATTTCCATTACTCTAGGGGGTGGGTCAAAAAAGGTCTTGCTGTGATTTATGTCAAAGAGTGTTCTTCATATGTTTTCTCTAAGAGTTTTATAGTGTCCGGTCTTTCTTACATTTATGTCTTTAATCCATTTTGAGTGTATTTTTGTGTATGGTGATAAGGAGCATTCTAATTTCATTCTTTTACATGTAGCTATCCAGTTTTCCCAGAACCACTTATTGGAGAGATTGTCTTTTCTCCATTGTATATCCTTGTCTCCTTTGTCACAGATTAGTTGACCATAGGTGCATGAGTTTATCTCTGGGCTTTCTACCTTGTTCCATTGATCTATATTTCTGTTTTTGTGCCAGTACCATATTGTCTTGATTACTGTAGCTTTGTAGTATAGTCTGAAGTCAGGGAGTCTGATTCCTCCAGCTCCGTTTTTTTCCCTCAAGATTGCTTTGGCTATTCGGGGTCTTTTGTGTCTTCATATAAATTTTAAGATTTTTGTTCTAGTTCTGTAAAAAATGCCATTGGTAATGTAATAGGGATTGCACTGAATCTGTAGATTGCTTTGGGTAGTATAGTCATTTTCACAATATTGATTCTTCCAATCCAAGAACATGATATATCTCTTCAACGTTTTGTGTCATCTTTGATTTCTTTCATCAGTGTTTTATAGTTTTCTGAGTACGGGTCTTTTACCTCCTTAGGTAGGTTTATTCCTCGGTATTTTATTCTTTTTGTTGCAATGGTGAATGCGATTGTTTCCTTAATTTCTCTTTCTGATCTTTCATTATTAGTGTATAGGAATGCAGGAGATTTCTGTGCATTAATTTTGTATCCTGCAACTTTACCACATTCATTGATTAACTCCAGTAGTTTTCTGGTGGCATCTTTAGGATTCTCTACGTATAGAATCGTGTCATCTGCAAACAGTGACAGTTTTACTTCTTTTCCAATTTTTATTCCTTTTATTTCTTTTTCTTTTCTGATTGCTGTGGCTAGGACTTCCAAAACTGTGTTGAATAATAGTGGTGAGAGTGGACATCCTTGTCTTGTTCCTGATCTTAGAGGAAATGCTTTCAGTTTTTCACCATTGAGAATGATGTTTGCTGTGGATTTGTCATATATGGGCTTTATTATGTTGAGGTAAGTTCCCTCCATGCCTACTTTCTGGAGAGTTTTTATCATAAATGGGTGCTGAATTTTGTTGAAAGCTGTTTCTGCATCTGTTGAGATGATCATATGGTTTTTATTCTTAAGTTTGTTAATATGGTGTATCATATTGATTGATTTGCATATATTGAAGAATCCTTGCACCCCTGGGATAAACCCCACTTGATCATGGTGTATGATCCTTTTAATGTGTTGTTGGATTCTGTTTGCTACTGTTTTGTTGAGGATATTTGCATGTATATTCATCAGTGATGTTGGTCTATAATTTTCTTTCTTTGTAGCATCTTTGTCTGGTTTTGGTATCAGGGTGATGGTGGCCTCATAGAATGAGTTTGGGAGTGTTCCTTCCTCTGCAATTGTTTGGAAGAGTTTGAGAAGGATGGGTGTTAGCTCTTCTCTAAATGTTTGATAGAATTCACCTGTGAAGCCATCTGGTCCTGGACTTCTGTTTGTTGGAAGATTTTTAATCACAGTTTCAATTTCATTACTTGTGATTGGTTTGTTCATGTTTTCTATTTCTTCCTGGTTCATTCTTGGAAGGTTATAGTTTTCTAAGAATTTGCCCGTTTCTTCCAGGTTTTCCATTTTATTGGCATAGAGTTGCTTGTGGTAGTCTCTTATGATGCTTTGTATTTCTGCATTGTGCATTATAACTTCTTCTGTTTTATTTCTAATGTTATTGATTTGAGTCCTCTCCCTCTTTTTCTTGATCAGTCTGGCTGAAGGTTTATCAATTTTGGTTATCTTCTCCAAGAACCAGCTTTCAGTTTTATTGATCTTTGCTATTGTTTTCTTTGTTTCTATTTCATCTATTTCTGCTCTGATCTTTATGATTTCTTTCCTTCTACTGACTTTGGGTTTTCTTTGTTCTTCTTTCTCTAGTTCCTTTAGGTATAAGATTAGATTGTTTACTTGAGATTTTTCTTGTTTCTTGAGGTAGGATTGTATCTATAAACTTCCCTCTTAGAACTGCTTTTGCTGCATCCCATAGGTTTTGGATCATTGTGTTTTCATTGTCATTTGTCTCTAGGTATTTTTTGATTTCTTCAGTGATCTCTTGGTTATTTAGTGACGTTTTGTTTAGCCTCCATGTATTTGTGTTTTTTATGTTTTTTTCCCTGTAATTGATTTCTCATCTCATAGCATTGTGGTTGGAAAAGATGCTTGATATGATTTCAGTTTTCTTAAATTTACTGAGGCTTGATTTGTGACCCAAGATGTGATCTATCCTGGAGAATGTTCTGTGTGCACTTGAGAAGAAAGTATAATCTGCTGTTTTCAGGTGGAATGTCCTATAAATATCAGTTACATCTATCTGGTCTGTTGTGTCATTTAAAGCTTGTGTTTCCTTATTAATTTTCTGTCTGGATGATCTGTCCATTGGTGTAAGTGAGGTGTTAAAGTCCCCCACTATTATTGTGTTACTGTCGATTTCCTCTTTTATAGCTGTTAGCATTTGCCTTATGTATTGCGGTGCTCCTATGTTGGGTGCATATATATTTATAATTGTTTTATCTTCTTCTTGGATTGATCCTTTGATCATTATGTAGTGCCCTTCCTTGTCTCTTGTAACATTCATTATTTTAAAGTCTATTTTATCTGATATGAGTATTGCTTCTCCAGCTTTCTTTTGATTTCCATTTGCATGGAATATCTTTTTCATCCCCTCACTTTCAGTCTGTATGTGTCCCTAGGTCTGAAGTGGGTGTCTTGTAGACAGCATATATACGGGTTTTGTTTTAGTGTCCATTCAGCGAGCCTGTGTCTTTTGAGTGGAGCATTTAATCCATTCACATTTAAGGTAATTATCGATATGTATGTTCCTATTACCATTTTCTTAATTGTTTTGGGTTTGTTTTTGAGGGTCCTTTTCTTCTCTTGTGTTTCCCACTTAGAGAAGTTCCTTTAACATTTGTTGTAGAGCTGGTTTGGTGGTGCTGAATTCTTAGCTTTTGCTTGTCTGAAAAGCTTTTGATTTCTGCGTTGAATCTGAATGAAATCCTTGCTGGGTAGAATAATCTTGGTTGTAGGTTCTTCCCTTTCATCACCTTAAATATATCATGCTACTGCCTTCTGGCTAATAGAGTTTCTGCTGAGAAATCAGCTATTAACCTTATGGGAGTTCTCTTGTATGTTATTTGTCTTTTTTCCCTTGTTGCTTTTAATCATTTTTCTTTGTCTTTAATTTTTGTCAGTTTGATTACTGTGTGTCTTGGCATGTTTCTCCTTGGGTTTATCCTGCCTGGGACTCTCTTCACTTCCTGGACTTGGGTGGCTGTTTCCTTTCCTATGTTAGGGAAGTTTTCGACTATAATCTCTTCAAATATTTTCTCGGGTCCTTTCTCTCTCTCTTCTCCTCTGGGACCACTATAATGCGAATGTTGTTGCGTTTACTGTTGTCCCAGAGGTCTCTTAGGCTGCCTTCATTTCTTTTCATTCTTTTTTCTTTATTCTGTTCCATGGTAGCGAATTCCCCTATTCTGTTTCCCAGGTCACTTATCCATTCTTCTGTTTCAGTTATTCTGCTATTGATTCCTTCTAGTGTATTTTTCATTTCAGTTATTGTATTGTTCATCTCTGTTTGTTTGTTCTTTAATTCTTCTAGGTCTTTGTTAAAGATTTCTTGCATCTTTTTTTTTTTTTTTTTTTTTTGCGGTACGCTGGCCTCTCACTGTTGTGGCCTCTCCCGTTGCGGAGCACAGCAGCCATGGCTCACGGGCCCAGCCACTCCGTGGCATGTGGGATCTTCCCGGACCGGGGCACGAACCCATGTCCCCTGCATCGACAGGCGGACTCTCAACCACTGCGCCACCAGGGAAGCCCCTTGCATCTTCTTGATCTTTGCCTCCATTCTTTTTCCAAGGTCCTGGATCACCTTCACTATCATTATTCTGAATTCTTTTTCTGAAAAGTTGCCTATCTCCACTTCATTTAATTGTTTTTCTGGGGTTTTATCTTGTTCCTTCATCTGGTACATAGCCCTCTGCCTTTTCATTTTGTATATCTTTCTGTGAATGTGGTTTTTGTTCCACAGGCTGCAGGATTGTAGTTCTTCTTGCTTCTGCTCTCTGAAAGCTTCCTGATGGGAAGGACTGGTGGTGGGTAGAGCTGGGTGTTGCTCTGGTGGGCAAAGCTCAGTAAAACTTTAATCTGCTTGTCTGCTGATGGATGAGGCTGAGTTCTCTCCCTGTTGGTTGTTTGGCCTGAGGCAACCCAGCACTGGAGTATACAGGCTCTTTGGTGAGGCTAATGTCAGACTCTGGGAGGGCTCACGCCAAGGAGTACTTCCCAGAAATTCTGTTGCCAGTGTCCTTGTCCTCACGGTGAGACAGAGCCACCCCCTGCCTCTGCAGGAGACCCTCCAACACTAGCAGGTAGGCCTGGTTCAGTCTCCTATGGGATCACTGCCCCTTCCCCTGGGTCCTGATGCGCACACTACTTTGTATGTGCCCTACAAGAGTGGGAGTCTCTGTTTCCTCCAGTCCTGCCGAAGTCCTGCAATGAAATCCCACTAGGCTTCAAAATCTGATTCTCTGGGAATTCCTCCTCCCGTTATTGGACCCCCATGTTGGGAAGCCTGACGTGGGGCTCAGAACCTTCACTCCACTGGGTGGACTTCTGTGGTATAAGTGTTCTCCAGTTTGTGAGTCACCCACCCAGCAGTTATGGGATTTGATTTTATTGTGATTGCGCCCCTCCTACCGTCTCATTGTGGCTTCTCCTTTGTCTTTGGATGTGGGGTATCTTTTTTGGTGAGTTCCAGTGTCTTCCTGTCAGTGATTGTTCAGCAGTTAGTTGTGATTCTGGTGCTCTCGCAAAAGGGAGTGAGAGCGTGTCCTTCTACTCTGCCATCTTCTTCCATTCATCACTTGATAAAGATCTGATTGTTTCCATTTTTGGGCTGTTAATTTGGCTGCTATATACATTGATGTACAAGTTTTGTACGTCACTGTGTGGACATATACTTTCATTTCTGTTTTGTCTATAACTAGGACTAGAATTACTAGAACATTTGGTAACTCTACGTTTATTCTGAGGAACTGCTAGACTATTTTTTAAAAGTGGCTACACCGTTTTATATTTCCACCAGCAGGATTTCAATTTCTCCACATCCTCACGGACACTTGTTGTTATCTGTCGTTTTGATTATGGCCATCCTCGTAGATGTGAAGTGGTATCTCACAGTGGTTTTGATTTGCATTTCTCTGCTTGCTAAGGATGTTGAGCATCTTTTCATGGGTTTATTGGCCATTTGTATATTTTCCTCAGTGAAACATGCATTCTTTTCAAATACAGACTATTTCATAATAATATAAATTTTAAGACAAACAATAAATATGAGGAGAAAGATTGAAAAGTTTATGTAGACAGTTCTGTAGATAAACTTGGCTGTAAATGGCAGCAGAGGAAGGAGATAATTCAAAGGAGTTGAGAGTTGAAGAAAGACTACAAATATTTTGGTTCAGCATTCTTTTTTCTTTTTAATGCTACAGTGATAATTGTAGTTTATAGCCACCATCTCAGTGGGCACAGAAAGAGGGAGGCAAAGTGAGGAATAGTAATGGGGAGGATGAAAGTGGGATGAGATTGAGTTTATTGCACAATGGAGAGTGACTGAATGATAGAGAGTTACCTTGCCTGGCCAAGTGCTAGAAACAGGTTCCTGTAGATGCAGAAGGAAAGCTCAGAGGCCACTGGATAAGCAGGCTTAACTCCATTGTGAATCAGAATCTCCAGTCACTCTTTGCTTTCCTCTCTATCCAGGGACCTTACTTCTCCACATTCCAAGGAACTAGCTAAACAGGAGAAAAAGGAAAAACACACCAACTAGTTAAAAAAGTCACACATTTCTCAAAAAGCCCCTCAAGAGTATGTTAATGTAAATACAGTTTGAACTGAACCACTTGCCTGGTTTAAACAGACAAAAAGACCTTATTAAAAATGAGTTTTTTAAGAAACCTTGCATGAATTATTTGAATAACTGAACCATTGAAGGGTGAAATTAAAATAAATGTAATCAAATCAAGGTATGCAGTATAAGTGAAGAAAACTACAGTTCAAATTCTGAGTTTTATAAAAGTATTTATATAGACTCTAACTATCAAAGTTATCTCAATTAGGCTATTGTTCTTATTCCTTAATGTTTTAGTGTATAATGATAAAGAGCAATAAAACAAATAAAACCTCTTTGATTTGGACGTAAAGGGGAAATCCAGGCTACGGGAAATACAGTGGGACCTTCGGTGTATGTACAGATGTACATAGCCTGGCATTAAACTATCGCCTTACTTTCAGTCCCACACTTGTGTCCTCTGTCTGTGATGCCAGGCCCAGGACTCTGTAAACCACATTTCTCTTGTGCCAGCCAACTCCCTGTTAAGCTCTCCTAATTAGGAGATGCTAGAGGCAGACTAGAAGGCTGAAGGAGGGAGAAGGAACACAGTTTCTCCTGTTTGCTTCCTGCTCGTTTCAGTGCCATCTCAGCATTTATTTTCCATCCCAGCAATGATAGCGTGTTTCAATAGCAACAGTTGGGTCCAGTTTGTAGTTCTGACAACGTTCCTAGAACTAGTTTTACTGTACTTCAATACCAGCACTAGCTGGCAAGCACCCATCCTGAGAGATCTGGGCCCCAGCTCTGAGAAGTCACTCAGCTTCTAAATTATAATAATTCTAACCTTGTGTCTGTTGTCTCTGCCCTAAGGGTGGTAGGTGATTCCTACAGCTTCCTATCCCATGATATTTTAGTATTCCTTTTTGTCTTTTCAGTTCTTCAATATCTGGCTGGTTAACAGTTCTTTATATTAAATATCTCTAAAAATGACTGTTGTGGTTTCTATTCTGTATCTTAAGTGGACCCTCACTAAATGACTCTATAGTCATTCAGGTTCCTGGAGCATAGTGAGATATAGTTTATGTAAAATTATTATATATATGTATATTTTATAATACATTATTATTTTAATATACTTCAGTATTGAATAAGCTAAGCTACAAATTTATATGTTTGTCAGTGAAAATGACCCATAGTTGCCTTTTCTGATACTATCTTTTACTGGTTTTGATATTAGTGTTATGTGATCTTTGAGGAATGAGCTAGGAAGCATATTATGTACTTTTAAATTAATTAAATTTTATTGACATTACTTTTTTAGAGCAGTTTAAGGTTCATAGCAAAATTGAGGGGAAGGTACAGAGATTTCCTATATACTCCCATGCCCACATATGCATAGATTCCCCCGTTATCAACATCCCCACCAGAACTGTACATTTGTTATCATTGATGAACCTACATTGATAATTACCCAAAGTCCATAGTGTGCCTTAGGGTTCCTTCTCGGTGTTGTATATTCCATGGGTTTGGACAAATGTATAATGACATGTATCCATCATTACGGTATCACACAAAGTATTTTTATTGTCCTTAAAATCTTCTGTGTTCTGCCTCTTTATTCCTACCCCATGCCTTAACCCCTGGCAACCACTGATTTTTACTGTCTCCATAGTTTTGCCTTTTCGAGAATGTCATTTAGTTGGAATCACACAGTATGTAGCCTTTTCCGATTGGCTTCTTTCACTTATTGTATGTTTTGAAATAATTGGTATAAATTGGAATTACCTGTTTCTTGAAAGTTTATGAAATTTATCTGTAAATCCATCTGGATCTTGTACAATTTTTAAGATAGTTCTTCAGCTGACGTTTCAATTTATTCTAAATCTATATTTTCTATTTTTTGTGGAGCCAATTTGGACATTTTAATTTTCTTAAAAGTGTCTATTTTCATCTAGATAAGTAATATAGTATTGTTTATAAAAGTTTAAAGTCATTACCTGTATTTCTACTTTTTGTTCACAACATTGTTAATTTATATTTTATCTCTTTTTTGAAATTATACATCCCAAAGTTTTTTAAATGGTTGATCTTTCCAAAAATCACCTTTTGGTTTTATTGCTGAACTTTTCTTATTTTCTAATCTCATTAATCTCTTTTTTAACCTCAATTATTTCTGCCCTAATTTTCTGAGAGTTTTAAAATCTAGTTGAAAACTTAGTTCAACAATTTTCGGTCTCTCTTTTTTAAAATACTGCTTTGATGTAACCCTGTGGGTGTAGCCTCATGTTCTCATTCTCACACTCTTCAATACTTCTGTACAGTTTGTAATTTTCATTTTGTTTCCCCCTTGACCTAAGAATAATTTTGAATGTGATTAACAATTCCAGTTATTTAATAATTTTTTCAGTGAGAGGGCTGTGCTAACATTTTTTGTTAAGGTTATTAATTTCTTTTTTTTTTTTTTTTTTTTTGCATTATCCTTGGTGGTTGCCACGATTTCCACTTTTGAGAATTTGTTGAAATTTCCTTTGTGGCTTAATAATACATGGTAAACTTTGTCAATGTGTGTTTGAAAAAAGTGTATAGACTTTGAATTTCATGTGTAATGTTTTATTCGTTCTAATTTTGTTTGGACTCCTTGTTTTGTCAGATTTTGAGACAGCTTTGTTAGCATCTTCCTTTAAGATTTTTTATTGTTCATATCTCTTTGTATTTATACAGTTTTTCATTATATAAATTTCAAAGCTATTTTATTAACTATTTATAGATTTATAACTATTGTGGCTTCTTACTGGAGTCCTCCTTTTTTTAAGGAATCATTTAATATTTTCACATTAAATTTTCCTTTGTCTTATATTCTTCTGTAATTTGCCTAATGTGTATTTTTCCACATTGTTGTTTTAGATTTTCATGTGTGCTTTCATTTTTAGGACATTTAAGGATGTCTCTATAGACAGTTTATAAAAAAGGTTTTTTGTTTTTTTTTAACCTAATCTGTGAGTTGCTATCTCTTTTAATAGATGAGTTTAACCCCCTGGCATATGTAGTATAACTAACAATTCATTTAACTTTTTCTGGAAATTTTGTTTTCTATTTACCTCACTTGCTATATATTTCTCTTTTTACCTCCTTTCCAGCCTTTTGTTACATTGATTTTTTTTTTTCTCACTCTGTTTGGAAGATAATTCTGAGTAATTATGTCTGTATTTCTCTTGTACAAACATGTATTTAATTATTCAGAGTTGCAGTCTTCCCCATTATTTAGACAGGTACCTCTATGCATTTGTCATTTTTATATAGTTTGGAATTTTAGTTTGATAGTTGCTGTGGTTTTATTGTTCTATTAACATGTTGAGACAACTCTAAATGTTCTTTTGTTGTTGTTGGGCTCATGGACCCAGCCGCTCCGCGGCATGTGGGATCTTCCTGGACCAGGGCACGAACCCGTGTCCCCTGCGTCAGCAGGCAGACTCTCAACCACTGTGCCACCAGGGAAGCCCTGTTCATGTATTTTTAATCTTTCCTTTTCCTTTTCTTTCTTTCCCCTCTCTCCCCATCTCCCACTCTTTGCATCCTCTAGTAATCATTTCAGACAGCATTTGCAAGCAGTAAATAATGTCAATCTTTTTCTCTTCTCCTGTAACTTCTGTAAGTTGGATATCCTGTATTTATTCATCTGGTTAGTTTTTATTTCTGTAGGCAAAATTTCAATCTCCTCAACCTCTTGTTGATTTTATTTTAGGATGAAATATTCTCTTGAATCTTTTGTTGGAATATTATCTATAATGATCAAAAGTCCTGGCCTGCTCACACTATCAATTTTCTTTCTTTGCATGTAAATTTCTTCTCTTTTTTGAATTTTCTATTGCACTTTCATGGTGTTGGCTTTCTCTAAATGTTTGAAGAGTCTTGCACATCTTTGTAACTGAAATTCTCTCTTAAACTCAGAGAATGCTGTATCTGTTTTTGCAGCCTGCTTGACGGGAGAAGCAGGACCAATTTTTTTTTTTAATTAATTTTTATTGGAGTATGGTTGCTTTACAATGTTGTGTTAGTCTCTTGCTGTACAGCAGAGTGAGGACCAGTTTTTGAGCGAGACCATAAGTAGATAGAACTCTGTGTCTAGGGCTCACTCTTCTCCTGGGTGTTAAGAGTTGCCTGGAACAGCATCCTGCCTCTCTGCCCGCTCTCACTTACCTGAAGGGGGAGTTTCTTGTTTCTCTTGCCTGGCCCTTGGGCAGGTTCAGGAGAGCAGGGCCGAGTGGGAAGATGTGTGTGTTCTGGACCCTCTCCTGCTCCTACTGTCCGCCAACCTCAGACATGGGGGCAACCGTGCTTCCCCTGTTCTTTGCAGCTTCCCTCTCTTAGTTGCATCTTAGGCTGTGGTCTCCTCCTTCAATCCAATCCTCTACTTTCTGGAGTTCTTATAGTGTCTCCTTTGTTTTCTACTGTTGAGATGAATTCATTTATTTTGTTTCCTGGCTTGTAAAGGGATTTGTGCCAGGAGTGGAGACTGCGCGCTGCCCTCAGCCCACCATCCTGAGCTCGGATTACCCTTCACTCCCTAAGATAGTTTTTCTTAAACAAAAATAGCAAAATTCAGTAGCCTCTTTAACATCCTACATGTATTGTTTTGTTTGGGGCTTTGCGTCTGTTTCTAAACCACAACTCACAAAGCGTAAGGGTGGTAGCCAGAATTAACATTAATCAGCTAGCAGCTACTTTGGGCTCTCGTTTTCAGTTATGCTTAGGCATTCTGTATTTTCACCCTATGTTTTCACATTCTAGAAAAATAAATCTAGGGCTGTATCTGTGTATTTTTAGTCTCGGAGACTATTGAAATGGAGAATAGGTGTTGGACAATTTTCTCATTCATTCGCCAATTGGAATGTTTTCTGTCATTCAACCAAATGAAGATCAAAACAATAAAAATATTTTTGCAGAGAAGGTAGACATATCCAAGCAGTGTTGTTTTTTTTTTTTTTCTCGGTACGCAGGCGTCTCACTGTTGTGGCCTCTCCCGTTGCGGAGGACAGGCTCCGGATGCTCAGGCTCAGCGGCCATGGCTCATGGGCCCAGTCGCTCCGCGGCATGTGGGATCTTCCCGGACTGGGGCACGAACCCGTGTCCCCTGCATCGGCAGGCAGACTCTCAACCACTGTGCCACCAGGGAAGCCCCCAAGCAGTGTTTTTAAAGTATGAGATGTGATTTGTTTGCATTTTATTGTCTTCTGAATATATCCCTAAGTAATTGAAATTGATGAGAGACGTTTACTAATGATCCCAGAGGAACTTTGCTGCTGAGGCTCAAATACAAAGATACCATGTGATGATTTGGAAGGCTGGTTAAAGAAAGCTGCAATATTGGCTACTTTGTTGGTGTACTTTACAAAACATCCCTGGAATTTAATAGGGGATTCTTATTGTATTCGATGGTCTAGTAAGAAAAATTCACAAAACCTTTTCTGGGCTGATCCTCTGACATATCAACATTTAAATAATCTGTGAAGTGTTGGTGGGTGTGTGATTCTATTCTAGGAAACTTAATAGATTGTTCAGTGGGTGTTTGCCTCCATATATACCCACCTCAGATCCTCAGAGTCACACGTGACTCTTTTCTCTTCCAATTTAAAAAATCCTTCAGAGAAAGATATTAGATAATATTCCATGTGACCGGCACTATTTCCATTGCCTCATCTGAATATTTTATGCTATAGGGTAATTTAATTCTTGTATTCTTTCCTTAGTGGCCATAATAATAATTATTACTACTACTTTTTGGGCATTACTTCTCTACTTGTAAATATAGGAATGCACATGAAAGTTATTTATAAACTATAAAGCACTTTTCAAAAATATTAATATTATCTAATGCTAATATTATCATTAGTGTAATATCCTGTTACCAGCATCATTGACTTTAAGGACTTTGGATTAAAAAGTAATGAGAAAGTGTGTGTGTGTGTGTGTGTGTGTGTGTGTGTGTGTCTGTCTGTCTGTCTGTCTGTCTTCCTTTCTCTTTTGGTAAGTATATGGTTCTTCTCAATATATGGAAATAAAAGACTTCCTGAACTTTCTAGCTGAGCACCAGAAAACTTTTCAGCAAACAAATTGATGGTTTCATATATCAGTTGGCTTGAGGATAAGGTGTTGGCATGATATTTAAAGAGAATAAGTTATGAGTAAGTTTGGTGACTTTAAGGAAGTAATTAAACTAGAATCAATTATGATAAGTAAACACACTTTTTGGAGGAGCTTGGAGCTTCTCAAAGAAAATCAGCAATTTAGTGGAGAGTGGTCTGCATTCTCTTTATGCTATAGTAGCCATGAGTCTAAATCTTTCATGCCTGCTCTTCATTTTCTGTGAAACTGGGATCATACTAGCCCTCCCTTTCTTAAAAACTTGTTATAAAAATACATTATGAATTGTAAAATCACAGGAGGCTACCAGCGACTTCAGTGTTCATCTAACACCGTTATTTTCCCAAAAAGGAAACAGCTTCAAGTGGACAAATGATTTGTCCCAGGTCAAAAAACTAGTTGAGATATAATGAACTGAAGGCTTTTTAAATCGGAAGAGGCTTTTTAGTTATATATTTAAATCTTTTACTAAATCAGAAGTTCTCTACAACCTGTCTTACAATCATTTTGAGATCTTTCCATGCTAAGAAAATGACTGCTTTTTTCAGAGCAGAGTGTTCTATTTTTGGACCACTCTAATTTTAGGCAGTCATTGCTTGTGATGAATTGGACCCTGGGTTCATGTGACTCCTATACCTTGACTCTGTCACAGGTGGGATTCCTCAGAAAGCAGACTCTAAAATAGAAATGAGCATGCAGGAGGTTTATTAGGGAATGCTTCGGGGTTCAACACTTATGGAAAGGAAGAGAAAGAAACAGGGTTTGTCAGAGAGAGAAGTAACCTGCAATGCAGTTACAATGGAATGTTTTAACTGAGGTTGCAAGGAATTTAGAAGATGGAATCACTTTCAAGTGGCCTTGAGTTGGAATAAGAAGGCCAGGCCCTTAAACCTCTATGTCTATCAGTTGCTGAATACAGGCAGCCCTGGGAAGGGGCTGTGGCCTTGCTGAAACAGTTTTCTTTTGCTTAGCCAATCCCAAATGGGACTGGCCTCTGAGGACTGTTTACAGTTGGCACTATCAGTGGCTAAAGAGCAGAATTCCTTTATTTCTGAAAGGGAGTATGGGCGGCACTTCATAGCATCCACCACCAATGATAAATTTTAACATGTTCTTATGAACTTCTACTAAAAAAAATCCCTACTGTCTTTGACTGGGATTTTGTTGTATCTATAGATAAATTTAGGGAGAATGGATATATTAACAATCTTGAATCCACATCCAGATATGTTATACCTCTCTGTTTATTTAGGTCTTCTTTAATTTCAGTTAGCAATATTTTGTAGTTTTCAGTGTACAAGCCCTAAACACATTTGAACACATTTGTCCTTAAGTATTTGATGCATTTTTGATGCTCTTTTATTTTTTTTTATTATTATTTTTTTTGTGGTACGCAGGCCTCTCACTGTTGTGGCCTCTCCTGTTGCGGAGCACAGGCTCCGGACGCACAGGCTCAGCGACCATGGCTCACGGGCCCAGCCGCTCCGCGGCATGTGGGATCTTCCCGGACTGGGGCATGAACCCATGTCCCCTGCATCGGCAGGCGGACTCTCAACCACTGTGCCACCAGGGAAGCCCAATGCTCTTTTAAATGGTATACTTAAGTTCTTATTTAGAATATTTATTGCTAGTATATAGAAGTACAGTTATTGATTTTGTAGATTGGTCTTGTATTCTGACCCTTTGCTAACAAACTCACTAATTAGTCATAGTGGGTTTTCTCAGTAAATTCCTTAGAATTTTCTATGTTCATGATCATATTGTCCATGAATACAAAAGTTTTACTTCTTTGTTTCCAATCTGTATGCCTTTTTATTTCCCTTTGTTGCCGTATTGCAATGGCTTAGAGCTGCAGTAGATTGGAGTAGAAGTGCTGGAAGCAGACATCCTTCCCTTGTTCCCAATTTGGTTGAACAACATTTAGTCTTTCATTAAGTAAGATGTTAGTAAATTATAGTAGGTGAATGAAAATTCTAGAGTAGCAACATGAAAACTATGCATTAAGAGGCAATTGCTTATAGTCACTTTAACTGCATCAATACTGGATACAGCAGTAGTTGGGACGGGTTGTGAATAATTGCCTCCTTCCTAGCTTTGTTAGAGAGCACATTTCTCATCCTTTAGAAACTTTTCCAAAGTGACAATGGAATAACCAATTCTTTAGCATATGGAAGAATCATAATGTCCTGCAAAAATAATCATGTAGAGGAATATTAAGTAACTCTATCAGATATTCATCACTTATGTTCGCTGATGTTCATGCTGAGAGAAGTTCATGCTTAGATTAATCTTCAAACAAACTTGTCTGGGATAAATCTTCTTGCCTGGCTTTCTTTGGAGGGGATGTTGACATTTTAACATTAAAATTATAAACACATGTCATGTTTATATAATATCTAAACGCCAGCCACTGCTGCAAGAACAGAGCATGAGCATACTTATGGACTCATTTCTCCACCACTTCCCCCAACCCAGCCCTTCTTTATATAGGAATTCAGCTTCCTCTTAAAATCTCCCTCAGTCAGTTCTGGAATATTTGAGGATTGTTTCTCAGTTGTGTCTAGGAACAAGGTTGTTCCCATTGTACTATGTCTGCCTCCTCATTTAGATCTCACTTGTTTCTGCTGGTACTGCTTTCCCTGAAAATGTCAATGTTTCTGCTGTGCATACGGTCCACTGGTGTTCCTGAGAGACACTCCTTTAGATGCCTGACTCTGTGAAGGGCTTTGTCATTTATGTCCTGAAGCATCAGTGGTCCTGGTCAGAGTTTCCATAGTCTTTCCTGAAGTCGGCTCCTTTCCCTCCGCAGGGGTCACACCAGAGGGAGAGTGGAAAATTTCTTGCTCTCCTCTTTGCCGTCTTCGCCATTTCTCTCATCTTCTCCAACCAGTCATACCACAAACAAGCAAACAACAACAGCAATAAAAAACATTTTCTTCCTTAGTCAAAACATTAAAACCTTTATGCATATACCTGCAAGGGTCACCTACAAACCAGTGATAAACAAATCTGGCCTCAGTTGGAGACCTGGCTATAAAGCAATGCTTCGATTGACTACAGTCAGCCAGTTTGGTTTCCATTTGCAAAACAATGCAACAGTCATTTACTGAAGACTCATAGAATCACAATCATACAGTGAGGGACATTGAAATGAAAATAGATGAAAGCAAAAATGTAATCTTCTCAATGCCTTGAAATTAGAACAGCTTCTACTTCACATAGCCTTTTTGTTTTGTCATTATTTTTTCAAATTAACTAAAATCCAGCTCATTATTTTCCAGGCACAAATATTTGCTCACTATATTTAAACACATAAATATTTGATGCCTGAATTAGCAGTGGACACTTGACAGAAAATGGAGTAGAGCTGATTGTGACATTATATGCAAATGAGGAGTGCCGGATCTCTTCATGTGTTGAGATTTCCAGACAGTCAAAAATTACACTCTCTAAAAACCCAGAGCTGTACATTCCAAGGTGTAGACAGGACCAAAGGTAGTGCTGGATGTTACTAGGTGTAGTCATTGACTTTAATCAGCAATGCCAAGCATGATATTTAGAGGATGACTGAGGACATTAGCATCTTGTAAATATCAAACATGATCATTCCCTGCATTGATTCTGAATCCTCTACTCTCAAGCGTAGTCAGATATTTTCCTGTGTCTCACTTTTACTCAGTTGGAAAAACAAAAGCTGGAACAAAGATACCACCTCATTATTTAATCACCGTTTCTTAAATAAATACAATAGTTCTTACTCTTATTTATAATAACCAGTAGTATAATAATGCCTCCCTCTAAAGAGAGAGATTTTCATTCATAGGACAATTTTCTGAAATCCTCTGCTCATTTATCAAACTGGAAGTTTTGATGAATGAATCAGTTAAAATTTTTTAAAACTTTTAGTTTTCTTCAACTCTGAAAATTTAATGAGCTGATCTGGCTCATAACGTATGTAAACATGAATATATGTATTTCATTCTCCCATAAAATTTTGGCACCAATACAGATAACAAAAGTTTTAATTCACAATTTCTTCGCTGTCTCAATTAGAGGTTTTAAGCCTATTCCTTCAAGCTGCCACTGCATGAGTCATCAGGAAATAGAAATCAACATCCTGAAATAACTTGAATTGGGGTTTGGTGAATGGTAGGACGAAGCAGTATCTCACCAAATGAAAGCTTTTTATTAATTCTGAAGAAAATAAAACCATCATCAGGCTACAAGTCTTTAATGGAGCTTGAGAAGGATGACTTCCCCAGTTTGGTGGTAGATGTTTCCAGGCTGAGAAAAACTGGTTCTGCCCAGATCGGATGGTAGTGACCTGCTCATTTCCTGCACTTGCTATCATGAAATTTCAGTCCCAACTTCATATCTGCTGATGGGTTTCATATCCTTCTCCCTCTTCTCTTCCTGTTAAAATTGGAGCCATTTTTCAAGGTCTAGCTCAGGTCTTTCCTTGGAAGCCTTTTCTGATCCTTCCAGCTTGATTGAATCTCTTCTTCCTCTTAGCTCCTAACAGCATTTCTAATCTGTACTAGTCATCTGACCCTGAATCATATGCTATTTTGTTTAGTTCATTGCATTTTCAAAGCTGTTTGTCTGATCTCCGTAGCTAGATTAAAGAGTCTTTTAGCGCAAGGCTGTTCGTTTTATGCTTATATGGCCCAATGATCCCCAGGGATCAAACCCGTGGCCCCTGCAGTGGAAGCACAGAACCCTAACCACTGGGCAGCCAGGTACAGGGGGGAACTATTATGTGTCGCTGATCTGGAACCATAGGCTGTAATCTTTTTGCTCCAGGAGGCCTGGTTTCATTGGGATATAAGTACATCTATCAGGTCTATTCTAATTTGTATGATCATGGGTAATGGTCCTGGAGTCAGATAAACCTAAGTTCAAATTCTAGCTCCATCACTTATGAAATGTGAATGTGGGCAAGTTTCTTAATTTCTTTAAGCAACAGTTTGCTCATCTGGAAATAAAAGGATTAATACAATTGTTGAGAGGATGGAATTAGATAATGCCCATTAAGCACTTAGCATGGTACCTGGCACATAGTTAGCACTAAATAATGGTAAGTATTATTGTCACAAGTGCTATAGGTGTTGAAGCATGGTAGACACTCAGTGGCACTGGCCAGTGAGGAAGGAGGATTGCCTGGGGTGATCCTTGCCCAGAGTTGTGAAGCTGATCAGCTAGTCATCAAAAATCAGAGTCCAACACAGTGGGGTGAACTCACACTTGGTGTAGGTCAGTGTCAGGGAGGATGCAGCATGTCATTGAGACCCATGCCAACAGGAGTCGCTGGCAGTAATAATTCTAGAAATTCAGTTTCTGACCAGTACTGGTTTTGGGTGGTCTTTTCAGTTTGGATCAAGACAGCAGCTAGGATTTCTGAAAACAGGACCAGTTTTTCTAAAAAGCAGGTCAGGGGAGGGAGAGGTCGACATTCAGGTACCTAGTCGAGCAAATAGGGGTTTAATGTTTTGTTGGTTTAATGTTAATGCTTTTTCTTCCAGCAGTGACCCAAAGTCCTTCTGCCTCTTCTCCTTTGGAGAGTCATCTATATTCATTGTTACCATTTTCTCATCTCCATTCTCCCACCAACCCAGTGCAAAAGAGTCTCCTTTCCTACAGGACCACCAAAATCTCTCCCATGGAGATCGTTAGTGACCTTCGCATTTCTGGCTCCGTGCCCCCATCCTTCATCTCACCAGCGCTGAGCTCAATTACCTACCCTCTTATTCCTGAATGAGAAGTTTCTCTGCTTTTGGCTGCTCTCAGACCAGTCACACGCTCTTCGTATTCCTGTCTCCTTTTTGGATTCTCCCAGCCAGCTTTTTTCCAGGTTCCTCTTTCTCCCATCGTGAAATGTTGGTATTCCTCAAAATTCTTCGTCCCTCCTTTCTTGCAGCTCTACACACTCTCCTTCATGGACCTTGCCTACCTTACCAGATAGTTCTCATGAGTTCACCCACCAGCTTTCTGTTGAAGGCTTCTGAAACTCTGGTGTGTATCTAGATCTTTTTCCTGAGCTCTGACCTACACTTCCAGTTTACTACCAGACATCTCAAACAGACCCTTACAACTCTCCAAATTTATTTATTTTTATAAATTTATGTGGGTTTTTTTTGGCCACGCCGCTCGGCTTGCAGGATCTTAGTTCCCTGACCAGGGATCAAACCCGTGCCCCCTGCAGTGGAAGCACAGAGTCCTAACCACTGGGCAGCCAGGGAAGCCCCCAGCTCTCCAGATTCACTCTTTCTCCCGTGTTTCTTCTCTCAAGGAGCACCACCACCACGCACCTCAGTTGCTGCTCAAGTGAAACAAATGCACGTCCTCCTTGACATCTCTTTTTCTATATTCAATTAATCACCAAATTCCTACTCAAAGTCCCTGAACCCATGTTCTTCTGGGTGGATATGTCTTGTTTTGCCTGCCATCTGCAAACATATGGACTAGAGTGCTTACTTAAAAGTGTTCTTTTTCTAACTACGTGTTACCACATAGCTTAGTCAGTTTTGCCGCATCCCTTTATGTATGGATTTAGGAAATGTACCCACAAAAAGCTTCAGTCTTTGGAAATTGCATAATCAGAGATACTATTTTTTCTACAGGAAACCAAATATATTGTTCGTTAATAATGGTAGGTAAATTTGACGTCATTTGCATTGTAGAAACTAACGTGTGTGCTGATTATAATCCCAGTATCAATGGAGCTTATACCATTAATATTTGCAGTACTATTACTTGAGATAATGCTGACAGTAAAGTTTTATGTTTGTTAAAATAGTAATTGAACATAATTTAGAAAATCATATAGTGCTACAATGCTTATAATACTGTGCAGTGGTTATCAATCCCAGTGGAAGACTCTGACCACTTCTGCCCACTGCATCATGGTATCAGAGTTAACAAGGAAAACGTAACCCAGTCAAGCACTGGATGGAACAATGCTTTACTCACACAGAGAAGAGACAGAGCAAAATCACCTTCAGTAGTAGGCATTCCATTTCCCGTGGCCAGCAGGTCTCTCCTGGAGGCCAGTGCAGGGCATTTCACCTCATGCACCCCTCTCATAGCAGAAGGACCACAGTAGACAGACCTTGTCCCCTCTCTGAGGGGGACAGATGTAACAGTGAGGTTGGCAATGTACCATATGACGCACACACTTTAAGCAGAAACAAGGTACTCATCGAGCCTGAAGGGAGGAAAGATATTCCCACACAAGGGGATGAGCCTGGTACAGGCTGTGTGGACTCTTTACCTCTGGGTAAGGAAGTGTCCTAGGCCTGAGGCCCATTCTGAGTGGGCATCGAAAGACTGACCACAGGAGACTGCCTTTCCCAACAAAAAACATTCCCTGACCTCACCCCTCCCAAACCCAATTGTTCACGTCCTAGAGGCAACCACTTTCACTGTTTTAGTTGTTTCTTCTAGTGTTGCTTCTACATTTCTAAGTAAAATGCTTATACTGTGCATTCTTGACTATGCTTTATTAGTTGTCGACTTCTTGAGAGTTTTGCTTTCTTATATCACTCCTGTCTCCTCTCCATCCTAATACATTTATATCCTAATTTCTATTTAAATTAATGTTTAGGATTTTTATTAGCATGGCTTTGGTTATAGCTGAGCCCTGTAGTGTACTATAGTACATTTTCTTTTTACTGCCAAATGTTTTTGGTTTTCCTGGAGTTCAAACGTTCTTATTTTTAATGTGTTTTAAATTTCTACCTGCTACTAAATCAGCCACGTGCTTTGCACAAGAACTTTAAACATCTTCCCAATGTGATCAGGTTCTTTTTTTTTTTTTTCTTGTAGAATTCCTGCTGGAACCTTCTATCCTACTCTAATCTTAACTGTTTACAATCTAAGCCTGTTTTCCTGGCTACGTCTTTTCATTCCTTCTGAGAGTTCTCTCTACCTTTCTCCTTGATTCTTTTTAGGATTACTGGATTTCTTGATTACTGTGTCTTAGAGTATACCGCACATTGGTGGAGAACATTCCCCAGTAATTTCCTGAGAAAGGAGTCAAGGGAAGTAATATTTGGGAGGAACTTGAATGCTGAAACTATGTATTTTGTTGTCACATTCAATTAGCAATTTTGCATGACATTGAATTTTGAATAAAAAATCCCTTTCTCACTGAAATTCTAAGGTAACTTTCCATTGTCTATTATTTCCAGTGTTGCTATGAGAAATCTAATGATGCTTGGATTAGTAATTTTCATATATGATATTGTTTTCTCTGAAGCTTTTGGGATATTCTCTTTCTTCTTGATATTCTGAAATTTCACAGTGAAGTACTGTGGTATGGCTCCAGTTCCTGAATAGCTCCTGAAGTATGAGAGACTTAAACATTTTTTTTTCTATTCAGTGGAGTTTCGGGGGGGGTGGAGAAGAGATAAATCTGTCCTGTAAACAGGGTTCAGTCTTCCCTGTTCAACTAGAAGTCTATACTAAATGGTTTAATCCAAATCACCTCTAAATCTTAATATATTAAATAAAAATTTTTCTTTTGGAATCAGAAGTCTTTCATTCTCTATGAATCCTCCAAAATAATTTAGTGATTAAGAAAGTAAATGTATTTCCTTAAGATTTTATAAGCCTTTTGGTTAGGTGTTAAAGTATATATTAAGACTTTTCTTGGATAATTATTTTTAAATTGGTCCATTAGGTTTTATTTCACTATTCTGAGTAATTTGGTTTTCTCTTATTAGAAAGTCTTTTGAATTGTAAGATATAAGATATTTTTAAGACGTGACTCCTAGGTCTAACATTAAAAAAAAAAATCAAAACACATGCTCTTAGCAAATGTTATCAGAATTAGTCAAATACCAGAAATTTATAAGCATTTACTCTGAGCCTAGCAATATGCCTGGTTCCTTGGACTCTAAAATATTGGAAAAATCGCTTGATATGAAATCAGTGAACTTGGAATTTAATCCCAGTTCTACCACTGGCTATATGACCTTGAAAAAAAGAAAATTTTTTGACCTTAAGTTCTTAGTATGTAAAATTGGGCTTAAACTAGTTCACCTAACAAGTAATATTCAGTGATTCATTGATAATTATAAATATACAGAAATAGACTAGATGTAGGTATAGATAGAAATATTATAAATGGCATGGTCCTTGTTCACAAGGACCTGGAAAACTACAAAGTCAGCATTAATATCAAACAAAAAGAAATAACTCTGTTAGGTTTTCTCCTGTTCTTTAATATCTCTTTTCTTCCAATTTATCCTTTTAAATAATCTTACTAAAGTGAACCTGGGTCATGTCATTTTCTAGCTCAAAAGTCTCTCCATGGTCCACAGGATGCAGACCTTCACTCTTTTTCTTCTAATGTTCAATCCGCGCCCTAGGTACCAACATTGCCAATAATTTCAGATTCCTCAAAAACATTGCGCATAGCAAGTGCTTTCTAAATATTCATTGATTTGAACACAATAGTAAACAGACCAAGATGGTATGAATGCGTTTTTGTGTTCATAACTGAAACCTTATTCTTCAATTCCACTTTTATCTTCTATGCTGGCAGTAATATTGCTCAGATTTCTAAGAAAACATGTTTTTCTGGTTCAAGAAGATATCATTTTGGTGGGTCAGGGTGTGGAGATCAGTGGGAGGGAAGATTTTACTTGTAAAACCACTACTAAATAGTTGAAATATGAGCTATCCTACTGCTAAATCCCAAGGCTTTTCCCAATCCTTAGAGGAAAAAAGTTAATGATAGATTTTGCTGAATTTGAAATGTTTCTTTCATATATCTGTCATATCCTTTTGATGCTTACTTGTCTATATGAGGATTAAAGTAAACTGTGATTCCCAATTTATGACAAAATCCACTTTTCATTATTTAAATTCATTACTATTTCATCCTGCTTTCTGTGTGATTACTCTTAGAATAAACTATGAGTAGAAGCAAGGGAGACATGGAAGGAAAAGTATCATGGTACCGAAGTTGAGAGGAGCTTAAGCAGAGGAGAAAGGGAACAAAACTGAGGAGAAATGGTGGGCAACCCAAGAAGGAAAGGGATGGATAGGAAATAGGGACTTCTGAACTGAAGAAGCAAGTTACCACACAAGGAAATCTGGCTCCAGAGAACAATTTATTTTAATACACTTCCTTTTGCTGTTTCATTAACTCAGGAATACTTGGCTTTTTACTGTTGCTATGGAGGCAAAATAGGAATTAAAAACTTACTGGTACAAAACAAGATATAACTTATTTAAATGATAGAAAGACTAGAACAATCACATTCATTTTGCTCTTCTTACTATAAGCTCTAATTCTCCATGATACCTCTCTACGCACAGAGTATTTATTAAGAAAAAACTTTGGTGATGATATTACTGCGTCACATTGACATTTGAAATTAAATGATCAATGGATAATATAAAGAAGGCCAGGACAGAGTAATTTTGTAATATTTTAAGTCACATTGATGAGACACTTGATAAGAAAATGATTTGCTTTTAATGTGGCATCACTGTTTGTTCTGAGTAAAGCTAGAAAACAAATAACATAATTTGCATAATGAAACCATTGAGAGTAAATCGGGGTCATTCATCAGGGTATCTGTACCATTTTGACTTACAGTTTAAATTCATCCAAGTTTATTTCTCTCCTTACCCCAACTAAACAATGTTTTTGATTTATTCTCACCATTTAGTGTCACATAAAATAAAGTGTTCCTCTAGGAGGAGAAACAGTTTATCAAGTAGAACTATATTAAGTGAAACATTCTCTCTGATATGTTTTTAATTTGTTTTATCCCATTTTGCTATTGTAATTTTCCCACCTGCCAGTGGAGATAAGGGACCGTTTAATTCTTCTTCCTTTGGCTCACTAAGGCCACATGTTCATTTTGTCAAGGAGGGTCCACCTGTCTCCAGCAAGAAGGATGGAAGTAACTCAGAAGGGAAGATCCTGCCCTGGGACTCAGCCAAGAGGTCTGACCATCCAGGACTCAGTTAACAAACGCTCCTGCACACCTGACTACTATTTATCAAACATTGTTTTAGGATCTGTAAGAAAAGCACAAAACAGTGTTCTTACCTAGGCTGATGAAACCTCGTGCTAATTCAGGCTACTCTGAATAATTTATGTACATTCCAAATGTGCTTACCCTTTCCTTTCTCCTACGGAGGAGTTTTTTTTTTTTTTAATTTATTTTAAAAATTGAAGTATAGTTGACTTACAACAGTATATTAGTTTCAGGTGTACAACACAGTGATTCGACATTTTTATAGATTATCCTCCATATAAATTTATTATAAAATATTGGCTATATTCCCTGTGCTGTACATTACATCCTTGTAACTTGTTTATTTTTATACCTACTAGTTTATACCTCTTCATCCCCTACCCATATCATGCCCCTCCCCCAACCCCTCTCTCCACTGGTAACCACTAGTTCTCTGTATCTGTGAGTCTGTTTCTGTTTTGTTATATCCATTTGTTTGTTTTATTTTAAATATAGGGTCCATAGGCCCACAGAAGCCCTTGGATAGAATTCAAGTGGTCTGTAAAAATTCCATCTTTTAAATTAGTAATCATTAAAATTTAACAGTTCCTTCAATTATATACATAGGCACAAACCACAGTAGTATTTAAGAGTGTCTGTGACCTTATCACCAGTAGAGCTTACAGATATTTTCATATCACATTACAGTTGTTGCAGATCTCTGGAAATGCCATTTATTCTTTATTACTATTTTTAAGTCAGTTATTGGCAGCTAGAGTTCATTATTTAATACGTTAATACAGAAGCATGTATATCATTAAATTGCAATTTCTTTCTTTTGATGTTTTTATAATTGTATTTTAATTTAATGATTTTGTAATCCTCTATATTTTCTTTTGTACATTCAAAACATTAGTCTGAGAAGTGGTCCATAAATTTTACCAGCTAGCCAAAGGGTTCAGTGACACTAAAAAGGTAAAGAATCCCTGTCGATGGTTATCAGATTTGGTAATTTCTTTATTTGTTCATAGTTCCAGCAGAAAAAGAAGAGGGGAAAAAAATGGAAAGAATTTAAATTTAGAGGCTCAATTTCAAATACTAAGTTTGGCAGTTAACTGCATTGACGCTTCTGAGTTTTCCTTTTCTTTTTATACATTCATTATGTTGATAATTGAGAGTTATCTAGTAACTGACCTTGACTGTCCTGACAAATCTTTCTCTCTGTTGTTGCTTACCAACGTTTTCTCTAATCTGTCATCTTGTGACCTTGGGATATTACTTTACATCCTGGCCTTACTTTTCTTCATTTGCAGGCTGGAGATAATAATACCCAGTTTGTTGTTACTGTTGTGTGTTTATGTGTGAGGGTTATGTTCCTGGCTCACTGTAAGATCTTAAAAAATACTGAATGAATTTAATTAAGAATATATCTACAGGTAATTTGAAAAGTCTAAAGCATTATACAAATATACAAATGCCATGAATTACAATTATGGATGTTATAGAATGCTAGGTAGTTGACAAATTTTTAAAAGAAAACTCTTGTCTGTGAACTAAAAAGTGCTATGTCATTGTTGGGTAAGGCGTGAAGCCTCAGTAATGTAAGAAATGGACCCCTGTGGCGATGTCTAGTGGGCACATGGTGCTTGGAAATATTATAGCTCTCAATTTTCCAGGAAATGATGTGCTGTTGTCAATTTCCTGTTAAACACAGTTATCACATGGTTAATAGCAAGTGAATTTCCACAGTTAGGGTGGATGGTGGGGTGGAGTGGGCATTAGTATCTTTTGGTGCACCTGTGATGGTGCCCCCATGAAAGTAGTTTCTTCTCAGTAGTTGAAGGAACTGCTTCGTTTCCCCTTGCAGAACTGAGAACATGTTACGGCTGGTAGAGTTAAGGAACGTAGTGGTCTATCCATGATCTTTGTTCTTGCAGCCATTATATTTTCACTGTGACTGAGACACCAAACTTTTCAATAAATAACAAATGTAAACTTTTCTGGCACCTAATATTGTATACCATGGCCAAAATATGTGGAAGAAGTTGAGTGTGAATTGCAAAGAGATGGTTGTAATGCAACACCTCTCCTGTCACTTAAATCAGCATGACAGCCAATATATTTTAAACTTTAGGTGATGGCGATTAACCCAGCATCCTCCGTGTGCAAAGCATTTTATACTGATTTTTATTAGTGACTGCTCCCAATGTCCCTTGGTGGCGCTGATGTCCCCGTTGTGAGCTGTTCCGAGAGCCTTGATTATGAGACACAGCATCTCCAACCTTCCGTCTCTTACTGGGCAAGGTAAGCAGGCTGTGGGAGCAGCATTTAAAGAACAAGAAGGCTTTGAGGCAGACCAGCAAACATTTCTTTCTCCTCAAGAAATTTCATAGCTAGATTCTTACTTCTTTGCTAGCACCTACAGTGGCATGAATGCTGCCTCTCAACTTGACATTAGTATTCTGAACTGTGTCAAACAACTCAGTAGGAGGAGTAAGTTGTGATGAGCGTCAATAAGCTCCTCAGCGTCACCCTTGCTTCATTAAAAGTCTCTGATCAGTGTCAATCTTTGGTGACATCATTACAGCCTTTGCGATTACAAGCCACTCTTTAAAACAGAAAGAGAGAGAAAGAGAAAGAAAGATGGAGGGAGAGAGGAAGCAAAGAAGGAAAGAAGGGAGGAAGGAAGGAAGAAAACCATTCTGGATTCGTTTATTGACCTTATGAGATAAGAAGAGGCCAATGCTTTTATCTGAAAACTATCTAAGAACCAGGCATGGAGACTAGGGTAACTAGGGCAACTTTGGTTTTTAGAAAGGTTCATAGCAAGAAGAATGCTCAAAATCATAATATTTTAGTTTAAAGGAGTTGGGCTTTATGCTCTTACTGCTTCAGTGCAATTTAATAGCAGGATTTGAGAAAACAAACCAAAAACTCTCTCTGACATTCACTGAACAATAAAGAATAGACAAACTTTCAGAAGGTAGTAAGCCACAAGGAGCATCTGGGAGATGTTAACATAGGGGGACGCCCACTGTTTCACTCTCCCCTCCACCTCCCCACCAATGACGTCTCTGTTTCACATAGCCTTGAATCTGCGGACTATGCCAGTGGATATTTATTTTTAATATGGCTCATTCTGAAATACGTTATTGGTTTAGAGAGGTCACAATGAGAAGAGGAGATATACTTTTATTATATGATTTAGTAGCTTTTCACTGCAGCTTTGAGACAAGTGAGCAATTTGCCCTTCCTTTGATGGACTCTGTGGGCTGTCAGTCAGGACACGAGTAAAGATCTCCCTTTAGAGAGGCACCACTTTCTGACAGTAACTGTGTCTTGATGGAGAGCACGGCATATGAGTTATGAGTTCTGGCCTCTGAGCTGTGAAAGATGACTCAGAAAATATAGCCTTGGAGAACTAACTGAGGAAGCTCCTCTGGCAGTGCTAAGCCCTGAACAGATTCAGCTCATTTCTATTTTTAGTTCCTCTCCAGAGGTCCAGAAGGGCGCCAGCCAGCCAATGCTGTTTCTAATTGCTCCTGTTGCAATGTGTTGACATCTCTTTTCTGCTTCGTGAGAATGTGTGGAGCCAGTTAGATGAGAGCAGGGAGAGGAAGGAGAAAGGGGTAGTTTTAAGCAACCTTTACGGTCGTGACCAGAAAGGGGTACAATTTGAATGTCATGGAGCAGGAAAGTGCTAGAGAAACAGTATTAGGGAGAGAAAAGCATTGGGTGAAACCTGAAAACATTTCTGTTTTAGCATAAACACTTTATGAATACTGAATAAGAAAAACAAGATAGAAAGCCCATAGGATGCAACAGAGGCTGTAAAGAAAGGGAAATGAGAGGAGAACATTCGAAGTATTTGAAACTAAGCGTTATAATGATTGTATGCCAACACTGAATACTTGTTTTGCTCCCCTATCATTTGCTCAAAGTCTCCTAGGGATGGGAGAAAAAGGTACATGCCAAAAAAAGGATAAAAAGGGTCAATAAGGAAGGAACAAATGGATGAGAAAGAATGGAGTAATAGGACTTAAAAAATTATTTTTGGCAAAGACCGTGTAAGTGTTTTTCATAGGGACTTAAAAGTTTTTTTTCCTTGGCAACAAAGTTATTGATAAAATTGAAAATGCCATCTTAAATGCTATGTTACAGAACTAATGATTGTGGGATTTTTATATTTAGATGCACAGGCTGTTAGAGCCGTAAAGGACACTAAAGATCATTTAGTCTACCTCTCCTTTTAGAGATGGGACCAGAGGCTTGGAGTGATATTCTCAAGGTCACAAAACCAATGAAACAGCCACTCAGGAACTTAAATTCTGGTTCTTAGTCTAGGGCTAGGGACCACAGCACTTTCTTTTCCTTCTCAGTAATAGTGATGAGGAAAATAATGATCAGATGGTTTACTGACTTGATTGAGGTCAAGGGACACATTAGAAGCAAACATGTGACTAGAAGCACTCTTTTGATCTCTGGTCCAGAGCATGAATTTACTTAATATAACGCCATCAGTGGTTTCACAGGTTAAGTTCTCTGGGATGACATGAAGATGGTATTTGTAGACTGATGAATGAGTCTGGAATAAACTATGTCCCATAAATTGCCTAAATGCAGCTCAGGCTAGCGTAAACTAGTTACCCCAGGCTGGCTTCCCTGTTTCCCTTCACGTTATGGAACTAATTGCAGTTGGCATCCATGTTCAAGAGCTGTAGACATACTATGGATTGGAATTAATCCATAACCAGTAATTATGTTCTTCTATTTACATATTTGGACACAGTGATCTTGGGCAAGACTTGATATAATTAAGGATATGAGTTTGATAAATATTGTTAGACTTAATGTCTTATATTATTCAAAATATGGGAAGATGAATTTAATCAGGAATTTCAAAAGTGAACACTCATCTGAGAGGTCTTCTCTGACTTCCGCGTTTAAGTAGCACCTTCCTCATTATTCTATGTCTCCTTACCCTTTTTGTCTTTGTACTCATCACTGTGTGATTTATAGTGTACAGCATTTATTTTGGGGTGGAATGACTGGATCTTCCACCTCCATGTGGAACGTGAGTTTCAAGGAAGTGGGGAATTGGTCTCCTCTGTTTATTGCAACGTCCCTAACACGTAGAAGAGTACTTGACACATGGTAGATGCTCAATAAATGTTGGCTAGTGGATGGACCAATGAATATATGAGTCAGACTCTATCTGGATAATAGATTTCCCTGCTTTTGGAACACATATTTGTTAAGGTCATTAATTAGGTTAAGAATTAATGGTTGCTTTCGTTGAATTCAGGGCTAAAATGGCTTAACTTTTCCTCTGTGAGAGTCTCTGAAGTTTTGGTCAGAAAGTTAACTATGGTTAAAACCTCATTAAACACTCTTTAATTTCAGCACCGAGACATTCAGATTTCATCAGTTGTTCTGATTTTGTGGCTCTTGACAGCTACTAATGATGCTACTGTAGCACTGATGAGGAGGAGGAGGAGGAGGATAGCAGGTGATATTCATTGAGCAGCTTTTGCTAGTCAGTGCTAAGAGTTTGGCATTCATTAACTTACACGATGCTCACTACAGCTTTGTCAAGAACAGTTTACCATTATTCTGATGAGAAAACCGAGGTGAAGAGAAGTAAATATCCGAAGCCATACACCTAGCTGGTGGTAGAACCAGCATTTGAACTGGGGTGAGACTTACACCCAAGCCTGTGATCTTAAAGACTATGCGATTCTGAGGCAGTAGTGAAGTGAGAGAATGGAGAGGAAGGAGATGTAATATGAAGGAAAATAAATAACATGCTCCCCTTTCA